>NC_060285.1:2702863-2855854 GCF_021613505.1 Equus quagga | reverse complement strand
CCTCCTCCTCCTCCTCCTCACCTCCTCCTCCTCCTTCTCCTCCTCCTTCTCCTCACCTCCTCCTCCTCCTCACCTCCTCCTCCTCCTCACCTTCTCCTCCTCCTCCTTCTCCTCACCTCCTCCTCCTCCTCCTCACCTTCTTCCCCTTCCTCTTCTTCTTCTGCACATGAACATCCAATAGTTTCAGTACCATTTTTTGAAAAAACTATCCTTTCCCCATTTAAATGCCTTGGCACCTATGTTGAAAATCAGTTGACCGCAAACGTTAGGATGGATTTCTTGACGCTCAATTCTGTTCCATTGATCTATACATCTATCCTTATGCCAACACCACACGTTCTTGATTTCTGCAGCTTTACAGCAAATTTGGAAATCGGGACGTGTAAGTTCTCCAACTTTATTCTTCTTTTTCAAAATCACTTTTACTCTTCTAGGACATTTACGCTTGTATGTATGTTTTAGGATCAACACATCATAACATGAAGAAGAGCCTGCTAGCATTTGATCTGGGATTGCTTTGGGTCTGTGGATCAGTTTGAGGGAGAACCGTCATCCTCACAATACTGAGTCTTCCAATCCATGAACATGGAACATCTTTTTATCTATTTAGATCTTTAGTTCATCTCAGCAACTTTACAGTTTTCAGTGTGTAAGTCTAGCATCTCCTGGAAAATTATTCCTATTTTATTCTTTTTGATGCTATTTTGAGTGGAATTGTTTTCTTAATTTCATTTTCTGCTAGTTCCTTACCTGTATGTAGAAATGCCATCTTTGTAGCTTATGGAAATTGTCCCTCATGACCTTGCTGAGTTCACCTATTTGTTCTCTTGGGCATTTGATGACTCCTTGCTATTTTCTACACATAGGATCATACTATCTACGAATTATATACGTGAAGTAGAAATTCTCAAAACTAACGGGAGACATGGATAGATCCACAATGATATGTGGAGATTGTAACACCCATATTTCAATATAATAGGAAAAATAGACACAAAATCATTAAGGTTATGGAAGATTAAAAAAAAAAAACTATTGGCAAACCTGATCTAAATGATACTTACTGATAAAACACTATTCAACAGTTACAGAATACACATTCTTTTCCTCTTCATGTGGAAAGCTCACCATGACAGAATGACCATATGCTGCGGCATAAAGTAAGTTGAGTAAATCTTATAGGATTGAAATAAGTAATATGTTCTCTGATCCCAATACAATTAAGTAGAGGAGGAGGGAAGACTTTACAAATCATTTTATGATGCCAGCATAACCATGAAACCAAAACCCCATGAAGACATTACAATTACACTAGAAACTAATAACAAGAAAATGCTGAAATATTAGCAATTAAGGTACACAGTTATAATAACCCACAAGTCAAAGAAGAAATCACAATGAACATTTAGAAAATATTTTGAAATGAATGAAAATGAAAGCACGACATGTTAAAATTTACGAGCTGAGGTTGAGACTATGCTTAGAAAGAAATTTATACATTAAAATGCATAATTAGAAGGGAAGAAAATGGTAAAGTTGACGGTCTACCTTAAGAAGCTAAAAAAATAAGAGCAAATGAATCCCAAAGAAAGTAGGATAATCAGAATAATAAAGGTTAGAGCAGAATTAAATGAAACAGAATACCTGTAATTAGAAAATTAGCAAATCAAAAAAGAAGTTCTTTGAAAAGGTTACCAAAATTGGTAAAATCTTAGCAAGACAAATGAAGAACACACACACACCCACGCACATGCACCTGCAGGGGAGGGGCAGTGAAAAACTGCAAGTGAGCAATATCAGAATGAAAGAGAGGACATCACTTATAGGTCTACAGACAGCCGGTGGACAATAAGAGATATCATCAACATCTTTATGACAGTAGCTTTACAACTTAGATACAATAGACAAATTTCTTGAAGAAACATAACTTATCAAAACAGGAAGAAATAGAAAATCTAAACAGCCTGCTATCCATAACATTGACTTCCTAATTAAACATCTTTTTACAATTAGGCCCAGGTAGCCTAAACGACAAATTTAACATTGAAGTAAGATGTATCACCAGCCTTACACACTCTATTTCAAAATATACAGGAAGAGAGAACATGTTCCAAATTATTTTATGATGCCAGCATAACTCTGATATGCAAACCAAACAAAGATATTAAAAGACAATAAAATTAGAAACCAAATATCTCTCATCAGCAGACACAAAAGTCCTAAACAAGACATTAACACATAAAATGCAGCCACGTATAGAAGTGTGGTATGCTGTGACTCAATGAGGCTGACCCTAGGAACGTGCTGCTGTGGAACATTCAAAAATCAGTCAGTGTAATTCTTCATGTTAACAAATGAAGGGCGTGTTTGAGAACCTACAGCTCACAGCCTACACGGGTGAAACATTGAGTGCTTTACCCTATGGTCAAGAGCAACGCAGACATGCCTGCCTTTATCACTTCTGTGTAACAATATACTGGAAGCCCCAGGTAGGTTTAGGAAGCAAGAAAAGTATCAACAGCAGAAATATCTGAAAGGAAAAACTGGAACTACCAGCATCCACAGACAGCATTGTTGTCTACGTAGAAGCTTCTTAAACATCTTTAAAAAAAATCTAACAGCTTATTAAGTAAATTTAGCATGGTCACGGGAAATAAATCAACTCAAAACTCTTTTTTTCCTATGTAATAGCAGTAATCAGTTGGAAATGATTTTTAAAAAAGATTTATGAGAATAAATAAAATACTTAAGGATAACAAAAGACACATGACCTTTTTATGTGAAAAATACAAATAGGGCTTACAAAGTTAAAGAAGAGCTGAACAAACAGAGAGTATACCATGTTAATAGATTGGGAAAATCAATACTATTAGTATGTCAGTGCTCCCCAAATTGATCTATAGATTAAACGCAATTCCATTCCAAATCCAAACTCTGTCTTTTTTTCATAAATAGTAATGCGACTCTAAAGTTTGTATTAGCATTCAAAGGGTCTAGAGTAAGTAAACTACTTTTGAGAAACTAGGTCGGAAGACACATAACTGGCAGCAATACTTGCTACAGAGTTTCAATAAATAGGACATAAATAAATTGGCACACACTTAGGTACATAGATCAGTGGAAAATAATAGAGTCCAGATCAACTCATACATATAAAGCCAATTGATTTTTGACAAAGATGTCCAGGCAATTCAATGGAGAAAGGAAAGTCTTTTTAACTAATAGTGCTCTGAGAATTGGATATCCATATTAAGAAAAAAAAAAATAAACTCAACCCTTATTTCACACCCTTCCCCCAAATTAATTGAGATTATAGTCCTACATGTAAAATCTATAACTATAAAGCTTTTAGAAGTAAACCAAAGAATCTAATTGTGATTTTGGAGTAGGCAAAGGTTTCTTAGCAGCATATAAAAAGCAATAACCATAAAAGAAAATAAATTGAGCTTTCTCAAAATTAAAAGCTTTTTCTCATCAAAAGATACCATTAACAAAATGAAAAGGCAAGCTACAGACTGGGAAAAAATATTGGCAATACAATATGGCAATACAATACAAATTTTTGTCCCAAGACAAATAACTTATTTTACAGAATATATAAGGATATCCTATAAGTCAGTTATGAAAGGTCAAATAAAAGTAGAAAAGGGTGGTAAATGACTTGCATAGCTACTTCACAAAAGAAGATTACCAAGATGTGCCAACAAGCACATGAAAAGGGGTTAAAATCTTCAAAAATTAGGGTAAGACAAAATAAAATCACAACAACATTCCACCTCACACCCAGTAGGATGGCTATATTAAAAATTGACAGTGTCAAGTGCTGGCAAGAATGTAGATTTATAAGAATCCCCAAATGTTGCTGGTGGAAGTGAAAAATGATACCATCATCTTGGATAGCTGTTGTTCAATTTCTCGCAAATTTTAACGTATCCCTACCCTACGATTTGGCGATTCCTGCGCCAAGAGGAATAAAAACATACTTTTTCAGAAAACTTGTAGATGAGTGCTATACCACCTTTATTCACAGTAGCCCTAAATAAAAATCCCCAACAAAAATCTCCATATTTTGAGGCCTGTGAATAAAGCAAGAGGACTTGGGCTGTTTTCTTGGGATGAACTCTTCATTCCTCCCCATCACATTCCTCTGAGGATCCCTGTGACATAAGGAGGGCTGCTCTTCTAAACCCATTCCCCAGTGGGAACCCCAAACCATAGTGGCACCCACTTTATTTCAACCCACGCTCTCAGGACCAGTGGAAGAAGTCCAACAAAAGATGTCTTGTTTTTTCCAGGGCTTGAGGAAGAATCAACGGATTCTCTCTGGAAAGTGATGCTGATGTCTTCCGAAGAAAATTTCTCTGAAGTGCAATGCCATTCTTCGCTGTGAAGAAAGGGGGATCCAGGCTCATTCTCCAGCTCCATCCAGCTGTTCTGACTGTCCACACCGTGAGATCCTGTCCTTACAGCGAGCAGCTCCCTGGGAGGCTCTTCTCACGCCCACTGAGTTTTCTTACAGTATTGGGAAAAAAGAATTGGCCAACAGTGCTCCTTTTGTGAGAGGGCAAAGTTTTTACAACCATTAAGTAATTTTTAAAGAACACAAATCAAATGAAAAAATACACACATTCATGACTCCTTCTTCTATAAATTCTACTTTATTATTTTCTTCTTCTTCCTCCTCTTTTCTCCATTGTGGTGGTCCTGAAAATGGGCCGCTCATATGTCCTGCTGGGAGGATCCTAATTGACTCAGGGACCCAGATGGTGCCCCTCTGGATGTACCAGCGTTGGTGACCCCATGCTCTCTTGCAGGCTGTCCCAGACAATGGCTGAGCACCACAGGGGTACTATTCAGGCCCATGCATGCGAGACAGAGGGCTCATCTGGTGGGAAACCTCGGCATGAGGGTCTGCCAACAGCTTGGCCAAAACTGTCTCAGAACTGTGCTGCAGTTTGAGACCCTTCCTCCCCAGTCCTCCTCCCTTCCTCTTTTCTTTCGCAGGTGTGTGACCTACCTCATGGTCTGAAGGCTCTCCTTGCCTTCTCCCGCTCCCTCCTCTCTATCCTTCACAGGCATTTACTCAATCAATCTCTTGCACATCAAATCCAGACTTGGGGCCTGGTTCTCAGCAGATACAACCTAACACATCCCTCCTTCTCCTCGCCCTCCTTGTCTCTCTTCTGCACCTGCCTCACGTTCCTCCTCTTCCTGCTTCTCTCCCCTTAGTTCTTGCAATGCCTTTCTCTGGGTTTTTGCTGTGTTTTGTCCCTACATGGCTATCTGTGGAATTTGCTTTCCAAAGATTTTTGAAATCACACTGTCTATGGGATGGAGTGTGGCCTATCTGGTTACAGGGTAGAGTTGACAGTTTTACCTCTTCTAGCCAGAATCAGTAAACATGGGTCTGATTAGGAGTCTAGTGATGCTGAAGACGTGAAGAACCAGGGCAGGTAGAGTAAGAGATAAGGAGCACACGGGTGGAGTTTGGAAGAGTAAAGATTTGTTCGAGCGCTCAAGAGCTCCAGAGGAAAGGAAATCATATGGAAGTATATTTTGGCTCAAGATAAGGAAAAGTGTACCAAAAGAAAATTATTCATCAACAAAATAGCTGCCTTAGAAAGCCATCAGGACCCCGTTAGCAGAAGTTTTCACATTTAGAATTGATTATGATTTTTAAAACAGAAAATATTTTTAAATGCAAATAAACTCTAGAAGGAAAATGTGAACTCAAAACCCTCTGAACAGGAAAGCTCTTTCCCTGTTATTTGCGGGAAAGGTGTGTCCAAAACCACTAAGGACACCTGGATATTTTGTAAATCAACATTTGAAATCAGCAAGTGGTTCTGTCAAAATATCCTTTGGCTCGGTTGCTTTGAGTTGGGAAACAATAAAAGTGGTCATAATAACAACAATAAACCTTCTAACTAATTTCACTGCTGGATGTAAGAAATACAAGGGCTCAATTTGATCTTCTACGAGAAATCATGATACGATATACAACCCACCAAATAGTGGAAATTTAGAATATTTAATGGAAAGTAGCATATATATGCAGATATGGTGTTATTCAACATTTTTCTGAATATCTTTCCCAGTGCAATAAGAGAAGAAAAGAAGCAATATGTAATAAGGAAGAAATGAACCATCACGTTTTGCAGATAAGATGTTCGTCTAGTTAAAAGTACCAAATTAAAAAAAAGATAAAACAGAACACCTGAAATACATTTTAGTAATAAAGAGCTCAGGGAGGGGCTGGATAGAGATCAACATACAAAGAAAGATTTCCTCATACACAAATCCCCGACTTCTTCCCTAAAATCTAGACAAATATATATACAATGCCTGCTTATTATCAATACTGCCTTCCTTCCTTCTTTCTGCCTTCCTCCCACAGATGTTTATCCAGCCCCTGTTATGTGTCAGCCCCTCCTTGAGTCATAAGGGAAATAATACAATGAAGGAGAAAGAGAAACTCCTGCCCTCATGGACCTTCCACCATAGAATAATCAGACAACTGAAAATAAATATTACATATGGTGTGTGAGAAAGTGATAGCTGCTAATAAAAAAGCAAATCAAAAAATGGAAGAGAGTGTTGATGGACACAGGGCTAGGCTTTTAGATAGGATGTCCGGGCAGGCCCCACTGAGAGGGCACAGAGGTCTGCAGGAATTGGAAACACAGGTATCTGGCAGAAGAGCATTCTTGACAGAAGGTACAAAAATGCAAGAGCCCTGAACGGGCAGCCTGCATGGTATTTTCTAGTTCAGTGTGTCTGGAGTAGAGGGAGAGAAGAGGACAGCAGCAGGGGAGAAGGTCGCTGAGGACGTTTAGGTCACTGGAAGGATGTTGTGAGAGAGAAGGGATGCCAGTGGAAGATTGAGTGGAAGGGTGACATCATTTCTACTTGACACTCAAGACGGACCTCCTGAGAGCCTTCCCACCACACCCTGACACTTCGTTTGCTCCCACCATTTCCGGATGGTAAGTGGATTCCCTCTTCTCCAGTCGCTCAGGCCATGATCCTGGGGATCTTCCTTTGTTCCTCTCTTCTTCACAGGTACACATCAAAGACGCCATCAATTCCTCATGCACTAACCTTCACTGGAGAGCTGTAATCTTCTCTTCTCAAGATTTCCACCGCTGGCCTAAGATACAATCATCTCTCTCCTGGGCTGGTGCAAGAGCCTCTGGCTGGACCCCTGCATCCATTCTTGCTCATCTACACCCCGTATTTCATGGTGCATTCAGAGTGATTCTTCAAAATCTAAAAACCAAGTCAGGTATTTCCCCTGCTTGGAACTCTCCAAGGGCTTCGCATCGCATTTAGAAAAAGAAAATCAAAGTCTTTCATAAGGAAGTAAAGCAAGATAAGATCTCGCCCCATTCCCTTTCCTGTCTCCTGTCTTCCATTCTTGCCCTGCTCTCTCAACTTCCGAGTCGCTGACTGGGTTGCTCTCTCTCAAAGACCCCAACACGCTCCCTCTTTAAAGCCTTCGCACTTTCTGTGTCCGCTGCTCTGAATGGTCCTCCTCAGGATGGGTTCACTAGCTCACTTAACTCCAGTCTCTGCTCAGATTCCACCTCTTAGGAGAAGACTTCTCTTGACCCCATCACATAGACCTCCCTTATTGCCATATTTCAAAGATGTAAATTCTCATAAATTAATTAACAGGATCAATAAATCCCCTATCTGAAAAAAATCCAATGAACTGTATGTGCCACTTGATGAATTAATTTTAAAGTTTTTGTGGAAGAAAATGTGCAGAAAAAGAATAGCCAAAACCTTTTTTGTTTTATTTTGTTTCTAAAAAGCAAAACAAGACATGAGTTGCCCCACAGGATGTCAAAATGTAGTAGAATGCTGAAGTGGTTAAACCAGCATGCTATTGGTGCTATAAAAATATTAAATTGAATGGAATAAGAGGCAAGGCTCACATCCATGTAAATATCAAATTTTTGTTTATGGCAAGGTTATAAACAAGGCATTTCAAATTCATGGAGAAAGGAGAGACTGTCAAAAAAATGACATTGGAACAAATATCTAACCATAGAAAGAAAAATAATATCATAAATAGCAGGTGATGGTAAATGCTAAATATTAAAACAGATCATGAAATATTACAGGGAAATATAACAATTTATTTTAATCATTTGGTATTTATCTGACACTTTTTCCAAAACAAAGTACAAAATTCAGAAACAACGAGATAACGAGAAATACAGAAAGATTTGACCTATTTAAAAGAAGAATAAAGTCTCTGGATAATTAAAGACAACATAAACAAAATCAAAATAAATTTTTTAAACTGAGAGAAAATGATTATTACCTGAGATGTAGAAAATAGCACCTCTTTAATCAGGAAAGGCCATCCAATGTAGAAATGGACAAAGCATCTGGCTAAGTGATTTCCATTTGAAGAAATAGAAAATAACAATAAACAACATAAAAGACGATCAATGTCATGAATAGGCATGGAAATGAAAGTGAAAATACTAATGAAAATTTTTTACCAAACAAATTTGTAATTTTTGAATTGACGATATCAAGTATTGGTGATCTTGTCGGTAAATGAGTTTGCTCAACACGATTGCTGGATTGATAGGTGTGATGGTGAGAGAAGCCACTCCTACTTCCACTCCTTGATTCCCAGACCATGTATTATGGCTCAGGAGGAGAAAGCACTGCATGTCTCTGACTTCACGCATTCACGTCGTCCTGTAAGTCACACCCCATCCTTTTGGGGTGTTGTCTCCTACTGTTCCATAACCGAGTCTTCAGTATCCATGTTAGCTTTTGACTGGGCACCTCTTTCTGGATGGGGTGAGACCAGTTAATTTCCATTGGTGGGGAGCCCTTGGCTGCACTCTCCTCTCTGCGAAATGAATTCCCTGGTCAGATGCAATGCTGAGAGCAATGCCATGTCAGTAGGTCATACGTTCTGTGAGCCCACAAGTGACGGCGATGGCAGAAGCATTACAGGCAGGGAAGGCAAATCCATATCCAGAATATGTGTTTATTCCTGTGAGGATGAATCTCTGCCTCCTCTGTGTTGGGAGAGGTTCTCAGTAATCAACCTGTCCCCAGGTGGCGGACTGGTCCCCCGGGGAATGGAGTGAAATCCTGGGAGGTGGTAGGCATGGCTTCAGGGCAAGAAGGAAATGCAACAGGACTTGGTGCTGGACCGGTCTGGGACACCTGCTCCTGCTGCCGGTACCTTACAGACCTGCTGGAGCTCGGTCTCTTATATCCACTTCCACTGGACAACAGGTTGCTGCCACCCATGTCAATAATGCTGGGTCGGGCAGGTAACCCCACGCTGACTGTGGCGTGTCTGTAGGCAGGGTTGAAGGCATCTGTGTGCTCTTGAATCCTTCAGGGTATTGTGACCAGGCACCTAACTCAGTAAGTCTGTCGATTGTTAATAAACCCAGCACGCACTCTGGCTAGAGTGACCCCTTAGTTCCCAGAGAAGGGCTAAACGGGAAGATCCCCCCGAGGCTCACAGGTGAGTGTCTGAACACCTGTTGTCCTGAGTGAAGAACTCTCTATTACACAGGATTTTCTTTCTATTGAAGTGTAACCTGTATTGTGTCAACCCTCATTTAAATGTCCCCAGTCAATTCAGATACAGCCAAAGGGTGTTCAAGCTTCTTGACACAGCCTCGATATTCTTTCACATTTGCTCCATCCAATCGTAATTCTCATTACCTCCTGCAATTGCGCTGCCCCCATCCCCAGTCCACTGGGGGCAAATATAAGAACACATGTAGTCGTGGAACCAGGAGGAAACAGTTAAGTCTCTCAGAGAGGCACAGTGAGGGGAGGGTCAGTTTCCTGCTGGGGACCAAGAGGATGATGAGGGAGAGGTGGCCTCTGTGATGGGCCTTGAATAAAGGAGTGGGGTTTGGACCATGGATAGACTGGCAGAGAGGACAGATGTAGGAAACTGGAGATGGAGGGGTCTGTTAATGGGATGCCATACAGACTTCTGCCTGCTTCAAATTATTCACTCAATCATTTCTTCATTTATTTCCTTGACGGATATTTATTGAGATCCCAGTATGTGTGAGCCCGGGGCTGGGTCGTCCTAATAAAATGGTGAACAGGATGGGCAAAGCCCTGTTCTCACAGAGCTGCGGTCCGGCAGGGAAGACAGACAGCACTCTGTAAAATCACGGGGCTCACTGTACCATTCAGCACTGACAGGAGCTAACGAGAGAACCACCTGCAGCTGCTGCAAATGAGCTACCACGGACGGTAGGAGCGGCTGGCAATTTGGAAGTCGGTCAATTTGGGTCTGAAATCTGGCTCCTCCACTTCCCAGCTCCGTGATCTTGGCAAGTGACTTCCCGAGCTTCAGGTTCATCCACGCGCAGGTGGTAGTATCTGTTTGCAGTGCCGTTGGGAGGACTCAGTGAGATCCTGTGTATGATCCGCCTGGCACGGGCACAGTGCTGACAGCAACACTCTCCTTTCGTTGCCCTTTGAGAGTTTCCTTTATTAGCGGAGGGGTGCTTAAATAGCTGCTTTCTTCTCAGTGACTCAGCCACGCAGACTAGGGGAGCTATCGCAGAACACGTTTGCCTTACAGTTTGGTTTAAGAAAAAGAAAGGAAAAAGCTAACCCACCCTTGAGGGGAATGATCAGCCTTCCTTGGGTTCCACCCCTGCCTTTGTCTGAGGGCCTCATGGGTGCCAGCGGTGGAAGTGGGGATGTCGGAGGCCCAGCCTGTGTCAGGGGCTCCCCATCTCGCATGTTCTGTGCAAGTGCCGGGTGTTGGGAGAGGGGTGGGCGGAGGCACTGAGGCCAGCCTGGAAAGATGAGGCAGCCCCCTCAGAAGACCTGGGCTTGAGCTCAGTCTCGAGACAGAAAGGGTTTTCCAGGTAGATGTGGGACGCCACGCTGGACAACAGCCATGTTGCAAAAGAACAGGGGTAGGAGAGTCTGGCGATGGCTCAGTATTTCCCAACACCTGGGACCTGCCTGCAAAGTTCGGACTGGGTGGCCGACAGCTCTATTCGATCACAAGGGCCTGGCGCCGTTATCTGGACATAAGATGTGAGTGGTCCTCAGGGAGATGTGGCTGCAGAATCACTCAGATGGCTTGGCCGCCCTTAAGCTGTCAACGCAGGGATGTGCATAACCATTGAACAGAAGATTGCCTGTAACCCGGTAAGCTGCAAATCGGGGAGCGCCCCCATGGAGACCGGCGAGGACAACACAGCCCCCGGGGCCCTTCCTTACCGCCTCTGGTTCTCAGGGGCTCCATCTGAGAAGTGAGCCCCACTCTTGCTCCAGCAACTTGAAGCTCGGCCTGACAGGCAGGCCTGGAGGTGTGTTTTTGAGGTGTCGACAGAGAAATGCTTCCTCTTGCTACTTCCTCAGGGAGCCAAAGAGAATGGAACCTTCCATTTGCACTCCAGGAAAAGACCTCCGAATCCGAGCGTCCGCATCCTGAATCACCCCAAGTAGTGTTCTCCACGGAGAACGAGATGAGGACTCTCCCGGCCTGCTTTTTGCCGAGCGGGGCTGGAGGAGCTCACCTTAATAAAGGTACAGGATTAAGGATAATGCGCTCTTCCTGGCTGCTCCAATCACTGGGCGATTTGCTGTAAATAGGATCCCAGTCCTGTCTCAGAACAAGAGCGATTTCACAGAAATTTGCTCGGTTTGCCCCCCACGTGCCGTGGCTCCAGCAGGAAGCCCTGAGCCCTGCCCTCCTTCTGCGGCTGCATCCTGGCGTCAGAGCTCTGGGGAGAGCCGGTGAGTCATTTCCTCCACTGGAGCTGGGGTGGCCCTGAGCTCGCTGTTTAACTCTGGGTGACTCAGGAGAAGTTGAGGGGCAAGTCCCCGTGTAATGTGAGCACAACGTATTGTTGGCATGAGTCACACTTGGGTTGCGTTTAGGGGGAAAAAAACAGTTGGGGAAAATTGAATTAGCTTGCTAGACAGCTCAGTTAAAACAGAGTGGGGCTGCGAGGGAGGTCGGCTGGGGCTGCAGGGCCCGGGGGCTCGTCCGGGGTCAGAGAGGCTGCCAGCATTGCAGGCCTTGCAGCCAGGATGAGGGAACTGGCAGGCAGGGGGTGCGGAAGGAGCCCAGAAAGTCTGCGGAGCTTCCATCTCCCCCGTTGGCTCGGGAACCAGCCTCACCAGATCCAGGGGCTGAGAGTCGTGTTTCCGGATCCCCCGTGGGGCTCTAGGCCCTTTGCTAGGTCTTTCCACATTTGATAGCTCATCTTTGCCTCGGTACTCCAATTGAGCTGTCATTAATCTCTCTTTGGAGACCAAGAAGCTGAGGGAAAGAGAGGAAGTAACTTAGCTGTGGCCACAGAGCTCTAAGGTGAAGGAGCTCAGATTCTCCAGATGTGTTCCACCCCAAAGACACAGCTCTTTGCTCACCCTTGGCTGGGCAGTCTCTTTCTGTCTGTTTGTCTGCCTGTCTGTCTTTCTCTCTCGATACTTCCCAGGCATTTCTGTGGATGTCTCATTAAAGTCTTCTCCATCCGGCCCTCAGAATGACTTCTCTCTGTGTCTGTCTGTCTGTCTCTCTGTGTGTCTGTCTTTCTCTCTCGGTACTTCCCAGGCATTTCTGTGGATGTCTCATTAAAGTCTTCTCCACCCGGCCCTCAGAATGACTTCTCTCTGTGACAGCTCTGGAGTGACTGTGTCTCTTTAGCTGTTCTCTGAAGCCCTGTCACTTGGCTTTGGTTGGCAGAAGATGCGCTCCCCTCCTCGCCTCCTCCTCCCAGAGGTCAGCGTGGCAGAAACACGAGCTGCCAACAGTTTTCTCTAAAGGAAGCTCCACTTTTTAGCCTGTAAATGGACTGCTCTCCTTAGCTGTCTAGCCTGGAGAAGGATACCAGGGGTGGGGATGTGTTGTGGGCCACTTCTCTGCACCTCTGAATGCAAGGGGGAGGGCGTCTATCTTGGGTCTGGGAGAGACAATGTCTCATTTGAGCGCTGGCCACATGCAGATTTGCACCAAGCATCCTACAGGAAAGCCAGCTCCTCCATACCAGAGGCCAACAGGGATGCACGCTGGTCCTTATTCCGTGTCCCTTGTGAGCACTCACAAGGTGGGGCTTTCCTGGAAGGACGAAGTGTAGCCCTAAGTGATTTGGGTCCTGGGTTGCTAGGAGCAGAATGATGGGGTGGAGGGGGCCGATCGCCCTGTCCTCTGAGCCCGAGTTCACCGAGAACACGGGGGTGGAGGTGTGGGAGGGTATCGTTCTGCATCACAGTGTGAAAAGTATTTTAAATGCACTGGGTAAGGAGTGCTACTGTCATTCAGAAATAGTCTGCTTTTGCCCTGGAAACACTGCCTTGAACATGGTGAGTTATTTTCCTCATCTTTTTCAGTAAATCAAAGGTTTCGCCGTCATGTAAACCCCTGGGCGCCAGTCTCTCTGTCCCCTGATATTGTTCTATGAGATTCTGATGCTATCTCGGTACCAGCAGACCTGACAAAGACGCATGGGTGGCTGAGATTAGATTGAATCCTCCTTATCTCTTCATCATCGGCATCACTTTCCAGAGAGGCTCCCTGTGAGACGCAGGGCTGTTTCTGTTCTTAAAGGGGCCCCTTTCTGTGGGGAGAATCTGACAGTGGAAGAAGCTCCCCCAGGGTCCTTCACCCCCTGACCAGAAGCAAGAGGGACCCATCGCTTGAGGGCAGTGCTTGTCGTTTGCTGGTGACCTGTTTCCTCTGGGCTTCACCTTTCTGGTCTGGGGCAGGGCACCTGTGGTCAGAGGGCTGGAGGTGACTAGATCATTTTACTAGCTGGACTCACTAGGGACAAACGAGGCAATGAAGGGCCCCCTGGGATCTCCAGCTGCTCCTCTTACTTCCTGGCTCCGTCGTCTCTCTCCTGGGTGAGGACCTCCCAGGCACTGGCTCTGGTCCAAGGTGGATACAAGCCCAAAGCTAACCCGGGAGCATTTTACACCCGTTCTGTCTTCCGTGCCCCAAGCTCTGACTCATTCGCGCTGGGATGGGGGCAGTAGAAGGAGGCAGGAGCTTGACGCTGTGCGATGCTCACTTGTAACCTGGGCTCTTTGAGAAACAGCAGAGTCCAGTGGAAACTGCCGAAGTGTTGGGCTCTGATGGACTGGAGTTCAGGTCCTGGCTCCGCCACCTGCGCGGGTCAGCTGTGGTCTAGAAATGGGTCCTCTCTGAGTCCTAGTTGCCTCATCTACAGAAAAGTGATGATCGTAAATAAGAATTAATAATGTCTCAGACTCAATAAGTACTCCTCCGTGCCTGCAGAGTGCCGTGAGCGTCTGCGCATCTAACACAGCAATCCCATGAGGATAAATTAATGCCACTCCATTTTACAGCTGAAGCAGCCAAGGCTTCAATTTGTGCAAGTCCCCCCGGTGGCTAGCAGGTGGTAGGGTCGGAGGAAACCCCAGGGTGCTGTCTATTCTGGGCACACCGGCCCCCACCTGGCAGGGGCAGGAGATTTGACCAGGGTGGCGAGTGTCTGTCAGTTTTCTCCATGTGCAGCAGAAATCAACGTTAGTGACAGACGCTCATGGAGCACCTTCTCAAACTCCAGAGCATTTACAAACCCCTGGGCATCCTGTTAAAATGCTGCATGTGGGCCTCGGGCCGGAGTGGTGTCTGGGACTTGATGTTTCTAACCCACGTCCATCTGATGCTGCCGCTGGACAGAGGGCCATGCTGTGTGGAGGGGGTTATAGAGGCTTTCTGTGAGTGGGACATTGCCCCAAACACATTACATGTGGTATTTGTTTTTTCCTGGGGATTGAGGCCACTGGATAATCTGTGCAGAGCGTGGCCTTGAGGTGAATGCACTCCAGCCATTTCTCAGTCTTGTTCCTCTGTCTTGGGATTCTGAATCCGTGTAGAGTGACCGAGTTCCATCACTAATGGGGCGAGGGGACATGCCTTAAGAGAGTCCCAGCAGGCTCGCTGGTGAGCAGCAGGTCCCAGGAAAACCTGGCTGTGGGGCAGGAGCGGGGGCAGGTTGGACACCCCTCAGCTTCCCTCCCACCCAGCTGTCCTGGGATTCTCAGAGCCAGGATTCTTGGTTCTCTTGTGCAGGATGCAGTGGGAACCCAGAGAGGTTTGTTCGATTATCCAAAATGCAGAGTCCTCGTCAGATACCTGAGATTCTGCACAGCTATCCTGCTTCCAGGTGAGGCCACTGCTGCTGCCAGGGGGACCCACACGGCCTCCTGAGGCTGTCCTGTGCCAGGCAGGGATGGGCCCAGGAGACAGGCCGAGCCCTCACTTCTGGAAGCTCTTCTCTCCTGCCCCCAGGCGCTCTTGGCTCCCTGTTCTCAGTTCAAGGCTCTGAACTGTAACTGTGGGCACGTCATCGTCCAGCTCCATCCCCTTCAGGGCCTTTCCAGCAACAGGACACAGTTAAACACCTTGGCCAGGGGCCCAAACACCCCCCATGGCTGGCCCAGCCTCACGCAGCACCCCACCTCTTACCTGCCTCCACTCCCTCAGCTTTGTCCCTTCCAGAGCAAAGTGCTGACCTGACAACTCATCAAGAGTCCAGCCTCTGTGGCCTTCACACCCTGTCCTCCCCATCACTCCTCACTGGGCCAGCTCCTTGTCCTGCAGTCACTCACAGACAAGTATTCAGGGAACACTTACTATGAGCCAGACCTGAGCTGGCCTTGGGCTCCAGTGGGATCAGCCCATCAGGAGCCTGAATCTGCCCCATCTCCCAGCCTGCTGACCCCCTGCAGGCCGGGCAGGGTCCTTCATCTCCCTCCAGCAGAGGGCCTGGCCTGTGACATGGTGAGTGCCCCGGGGAGGGTTATCTTGCTCTCTGCGCAGGGCTGAGCTCTCTCTGCGGCCACCCCTGGGGAGGGCAGCCTGGGAGGAGGACAGGACCTGTTTCCCCAGGGAAGTGGGGCTGGGCCAGGGGACACTTTTGCAAGTGCAACCTAATGGGGTGGCTTGGCCTGCCAAGCTCCTGCCTGGCCCTACAGAAAATCCCACTCCCTCCCGTGTCAGGGGAAGAACAGCCTCTGCTGCTCGTCTTCACGGAGCCCCATGTGTGTGCGCACCTGTGTGGACGCACCTGTGTGAGTGCACACACACGCATGAGAGCTCTCTCCTGCCAGCACCTGTGTCGGAGAGGTAGGAAGATCTCCCAGGAATGTACGAGTGTCCTTCCTCATTTCCTGCTCTGCTGACTACGATACAATCAGTATCCAGGCCCAGATGCAGAAACACAGAGTCCCTTCCTCCCTCCATCCTTCCTCTGTGTTTAACAGTCTGGGGGTTCACTCATTGCCACTGCTTTCTATTTTCCTAATCAGAGTAAATTTTTCTTTGCTTTTCTCCATTCCCGTTAATTGTGATTTATATGAACATAAAAGTCTTCCGTGGCAGCATTTCTATTTGGAAGCCATAAATCACAGGAAGGAACTTTCTCTCAGGGCACACACACCTGCACACACACCATATGCACACTCACACACACTCGATCCCAAGGCTGTTTCACGGGGATGACACTCTTGTTCTCCCAGCCCCTGCAGGAGGCAGGGGGACGTTGGCCTCATTTTCGAGATGAGAAGAGTGAGATTTCACACGTGTAACTGCACAGCTGGGGTGTGAGCCTTCCGGTTCCTGCTTTTGTCTCTCTGCCCAGAAACCTGGCCAAGACCTGAAGGCGGGATCAATGGCTTCGAGCTGACAACACTATCCAGCGTTTTATTTCCTAGAGCACAGCTAGTATGACTTAGGGGACAAGAACACATGTGTGTTCACACACAAGATTTGAGGCAGTGGGGCTGCAGTCCCTGCTGAGCACTGACGGAGATGACAGCAGGGGCAACAGGCCCACCTCATCCCCTCCCCATCGCCGTGGACTGTCACTGCCACTTTGCAGTGTGGGGGAACAGGCCCAGAAGGCCGCGCGTCATATGTCCACATATGTCCACAGTCATATAGCTGATGCATGTCGCTCAGGGTTAGGACCAGGTCTGTCCCATGCTGGAGCCCATGCCCTTCCAGTCTGTGTGTTCATGACCCATCATGTCACGCAGGACCTGGTGCGAGCCTTTCTCTCCCCCTCCCTTCTGCTCCAGGGACATCTGGCAGCCGGGCTCCCACCTTACACATAAATGGGCACCATGGCCTGGCCAGGTTGACACATACAGTAAGGCATGGCAACATATGAAACCCTTACAACAGGACGTGGCTGCTAGGGCACACTCAAGGCTTTGAGTGAGTACTATTAGCTGTGGCCAAGTGAGAATCCATTGTCTGCTGAATTGTTTAAGAGATTTAGTAGATTTTAGAAGTATTCAAGGAATTAGGTCCTTGACATTGAGAACCTAATACAGACTGTGCACACTGTGTTACACTATGCAGAATACTATAAGGGATTTATAGATTCTACAGAACGCCTAAATTAGTTAATTTATGAATTTATAAGTAAACACAGTATGTATAAATACGATACAGGATTTCAGGACCTTCCCAAACTCCTGAACCAGTGGTACGTTGTCTGGATCAGGTACTCAGGTCGCTCCTGGTTCTAGTTTGTATGATTCCATTATTTTATTAGGCTTTTTAGGCAGAAAAGGATTTGTTTTTGCTTTTTGATAATAAAAAAAGTAGTCTAGAAACCCATGAGATTAAAAGCATATTTGAAGATTTCTGCTTGGGATCCTTCTACTTCCTGGGCTTCAATTTCATGTGCAAAGTCCTCGGTCTGGGGGGGCGGGGACCGTCCTCAAGAGCAGCTGGATTCCCTCTCTGCGAGGAAGAGCAGAGGAAGGTGCCTGGGGAAATCCTATTTTTACCCAAGGCCATTCTGCATGGAGTTTGTGTTTTCACAAAGAGAAAATAATTGCCAAAGAAATTGGTGGAAAGCACAACTTTTCCTTTTTCAGACTCTTAAAAATGTTTAAAAAAATCACAAATATTGATATATTTATTATATTCTTCTGTCTTATTTGATCAGAGAAAATATATTTTTTAACTCAAATAAATGTGTAGGTAGATTTCCACAACAAACTTTTACTAAAGCAGTATGATACTGACATATTCTAGAACAACTGTATTTTTCTGCACAGTTGGAAGTTTTGGGCCCTTGGACATTGGTGTCGTAGAAGTGGACATTTCTAACGAGTCAGATGGGACTGCAGAATACAAAAAGCCATTGGGAATTGCTTATTATTGTCATTGAAACCATTACCTACACTTAGAATAAACAAATGTTTGCTTAGATTGCATAAAATTTCATTTAAAAAAAATTTTTACCGGTCATTTACGCAGGTTTCATAAATATATCTCACACTTTTGAATAACTTCTTCATTCAGATTGTGTTCTTTGACTCAAGATGAGGCAATATGACATTTTCGTGGCTCTAAACCTCTCTTTGTACGTGATAGAGATACACTGTTATGCTTTGGAAGGCTTCTCCAGTGCTTGATACTTGTGCAGAAATGGGCGGGCTTCTGCATCCTTCTGGAACACAAAGTGAAAGGATGAATAAAAAACAGCAAGGAATTTTCCTGGTAGAGTGTCAACCAGAGATTTGAAATCTCTAAAAAACTATATATTTATGTTAAGAAATAGTCGAAATTTATGCTGTGCACGTTGTACATTTTGTAAGCAATTATTTCGCTATTTTTTTTGTACTTTACTGAAACACTGTAACAATTGCAAAGGACATCTGGAATAAATCTGATACACTAAAGAAAATGCTGTCCTTCTTCTCATCTGTTAATTGTATCATGCACTGGTATATGCACACTTATAAGAAATCTCAAATTATCATTGTAAAAGGTTGAGGTTGCTTAAAAACGCAACAACAGGATATATACACGTATTTCTATAGAAAATCTTAAAGTGAATCCAGGAGAAAAACGAGAGGAACCTTGTACATCTGCACACAATAGACACATCATACTCATCATTGATCACCGAGAAAAAGTGAAGGTACCAACTGAATATTTGAGGATTGGAGGATTTATCTGTGTGGTAAGATGAGCGGGTGGAAGGAGTCGTGTCATTTGTGAAGTCAGCTCGTCTGTGTGGATCAGAGCTCTTCTGCCTCCAGGTAGTCAACCCCGCTGACTCCACCCAGCTCAGGTGAGGGGAGGGTCTTCTTTCTTTAGACACCTGGAGAGGATGGGTGGGCGGGGGGGCCGCAGGAGTAACCAATGGTGTTGGAACTCTGTCTCATCACCATCATCCTGCTTCTCTCGGGATGAAACCTAAATCTCCAGCTCCTCTTACTGCTGGGGGCACAGCCCTTCCTGCACCAGGGTCTCATCGGATGGTCTATGATCAGAGAGAAGGGTACCCCCGCATCTCAGGTGTGTCCAGGATGTGGAGACTCGAGAGCAGACTTCCTGTGCGCCCGTCTTGGGCTGTATGTCCAGGAGGAACAGGGCCTGATGACTGGCCTGGCGTGTGGCCCCGGCACGCATCTATGGGGCATCGGGGGGGAGGTGACACTAACTCACAGTCCTGGCAGAATGATCTGGGACCGGGGAAGCACAATCACACAAAGAAAAGAGCCTCCTCTGGTGAGAAGGGCAGGGGCTGCCGGACAAATCAAACAGCTTGTGTGCTTTCCTTCCCGTCCTCAGGCGCACACACGTACGGGCCCTACTGCAGATGAGGGCTAAATGCCAGAGACCCAGAAGCACAGAATTGGGGGGGGGCACATCCCTGCCTTTTGGGGGCTTGCGTTCTAAGGGAGCAGACAGACATAAAAATTACCAAACAATGTGCTAAATGCTATTTAAAAATACTCTGTGAGCAAACAGGAGGGATGGAGAGAGGTGTGAGAAAGCTGCATGAGCTGCAAGGTCTGCTTGGGGAACGCCATGGTTACTCAGGATTCGCGAGACGGATGGAGGTTTGGTAGGTGGGGAAGACAGGTGTATCAGCCAAGGTGGGTAGGCTGCACTGTGGTAACACATATGTAATGAAATCCTGGGCACACAGCATAAGAAAAGTGTATGCCGCTCCCTTCACACCCCCATGAAGCTGGTGGGCAGGGGCGAGAGCACCTTCTCAATGCAGTCATCAGGGACCTGCGCTCCTCTATCATCCTGGGATGGCACCATTCTCAACATGTAGACTCTAGGGTCACCATGGAAGAGGCCGAGAGAAGAGGATGGACATTGCTTTATAGAGCGGGACATGGAACTGTCATATTATTTGTCCCGTTGGTCAGAGGTGATCACACGGCCCCTCCTACATGCAATGGGATGTGACATGAGGTCTTCCTGTGAGCCCAGAGGTGAGGGGGATTGAAACTTGTGGCAAACATGTAGCATTATCTACAAAAAGATAAGGAAAGCCATTTCAGGCACAGCGAACTAATTCCGCAAAGACTCAGAGGTACAGATGAGCCAGTGTATAGGTCAGACGCTGCTGTCTGCTGTGGCAGGAGGGCCGATGCTGGATGAGAGAGGAGTAAGGAGTGACAGAGCACCAGGGCGCAGGAGTGTGCAGGGGACAGGTCATGGGCAACCTCGGACTTTCCTTTTAGGCGATGGTTAGCACAGAGCTTTGATCCAGGGAAGATAATCCTGGTTGCACTGCGTGAAGAGGCGGGGCTGAAAGTGGTGAGGTTTTTAGAAGCCTATCCTGGAAGTTCTTGTAAGGGAAGAGGGGGCCTGGATTTGGGGTGTCAGGACAGAGGCCGTGGAAACAAGTGGATGGCTGAGAAATGCTTCCAACTTGGGACACAGATTGGATGCTGGAACCTGCAGGAAAGGGTTGCTGAGGGCTTGAGGAAAAGCAACTACAAGCGTGAGCCTAGTCCCGCAACCCCAACAAGTAACCAGAAAAATAATTAGAAGAAAGATGTTTGGGGGTGCTGCTGACTTAGAAGCAACACCATTGGGCCAAGACTGACGAATGTGTTGGAGTCCCTCAGGTCACCAGTCTCGGCGCTCCCTGCATCTACTCCTACGCTCTTTCTGAGATGGCCCATCTTCTCCCACTGCTTAAATTATAGTCTGTGTGCCACCGACTCCTGAGTTTCTATGTTTGGCTCAGATCTGTCTCATGAGCTCCAAACAGGTGTTTGCAATTGCCTACTAGAAAATTCCATTTGGACATCTCCCAAGCAGCATGGACTCAATCTGTCAAAAACTTAATCTTGGGAACTTCCCTTTCAAAGCTGTGCTCTTCTGCCCAGGGAGATGAGACCCCGTCTACCCCACAGCTTATGCCGGAAACTTGAGAGTGCTTTTCACTTCAACCTATCCTTAAACCCCAGAGTCAGTTAGTTGCTAAATCCTGCCAGTTCTTCCTTCTTAAATCTCTCTTGTGCCATTCTTCCTCTCTGGATCACCACTGCCAACACCGTGGTCTAAGCCCCAAGCCTTCTCTCCTGGGCTACTTACTCACCTGGGAAACTTGATCCTTCAGCTCTTACTCTCTTCCAAAGTATTTTCTACAGCAGAGCCAGAATGACCTTTTAAGAACACGATTCAACAATTCTGACCATGCTATAATTCCTTCAGGGCTTCCCATTACTCCTGAGTTAAATTCCAAATGCTTAGCCTGGCCATACTGTAACATGATCCGGCCTCAGCTGAGTTCTCCTCCATTTTGCTGTGCGTTTTCCTCCTGACTAGGGGTCAGTAACAGGCTGGCCTTCTTCCATTTCCCTGAATGAGCTAGACGCCTTCCACTCTCGGGTCCTGTGCGTGCCAGCTCACCCGACTATAACGCCCTGAACCCAGCTCCTCTTCACCTTCCGAACACGACTCGGCTGATTCCTTCAGAAAGCCATCTCTGACCCTCGAGACCAACGTGGACCCTCGGTGGTGCCCTTTCTTGGCATCTTCCACTTAACACAACTGCAATTAAAAGCTACAGGTATAAGTTTTGATTGAAGTCTTTTCTTTCCATGAATGGTAAACTCCATGAGGACAGGGACCATGTATAACTTTTTTTATCATTGAACTTTAGATTTTAAAACCAAGATTGTATGTAAATGTGTTTAGTAGGCACTTGCATTTCACCTTTGGGGACTTAAAGAGGGACACTATGGAGATATCATTCAGGCTAGAAAACCTGCAGCTTATCTGCGTGGGACCTCCCAGGGGACCCAAGCCCCTGTTTCAGAATCTGAATTTTTTCTTTGCGTTGTGCGGTGTCAGTCTCCCGGGGTTATCTTACGACTCGCGGAGGCAGCGGAGCCAGCGGCTGAGAACGTGGAACTGGAGTCACATTGCCTCGGTCCAGATCCTGGCTCTGCTAATTCCCGATCGTGTGACCTCAAGGAAGGTTCTTAATCAATCTGTGCCTCATTCTCTTTCTCCGTGATGTGGGGATAGCAACAGTACGGACACCACAGGTCTGCTGTGAGGAGGAAACAAAGTAACTGATGTATACAACCAAACGGCATATGTTAATTGGTTAACACATGTTACTTGTTATTGTGGTTGCTATAATTATCATTATTAATGCTACTATTATACATACTAAATTTACAAATAACTATGCCTAGATCAAAATGTCAATGTATTAAATCACCATGAGAAATACAACGATCAAGTGCGCTGGGAAAGCCAACATCTGCCTTCTACAAAGCTCAATTATAACAGAAAAAATTAATTTGAAGTTTTGATTTTGACGTATTTCCATTAAAATGAACAGAAGTAATCATCACTGTAACCATTTTTTATTATTCTCATCCTATTTTGGTTGTGTTGTTGAACACCTACTCTACAATATTCTCTGAATCAAATCACTTTCACATTTCTAATTTTAGCATCACAGAAACCCTAGGAAGGAAAAATTCCACTTCCAGCTATGACAAAGTATCAGGAACAGACCATCCTTCCAATTAAAATCTTGAAAATATGGATGAAATTTAAGAAAAATGTTTGAAGGCATTGAGGGCGGACAGATTTGAGGGGCTAAAGACCCAGGGAGAAAAGATGAAGAGAATTAAACTGAGCACTCTGCACCATTTCCCCAAGGCCTTTGCCACGTGTGAAGTGGCTCAGAGTGGGAGCAGCAGAGAGAATGAAGATCTGAGCAGAGGTCTCGACATTCGCACAGTGTCAGCAACCGAAGCTGGGTGTTTAGGACACGGCGAGAAGGAAAGACCCTGACAGGCACCCCAGGCGATCAGTTTAAGCTTGAACGGTTGTAACTTCACATTGGAGAGACACCAGGGGTAGCCTGGGCCATAAAAAGTTTGAACCGCAGCCTTAAATCTGCCTGTAGCCTGATGGAGTTGGCGCGCTCTGCCTCTACTCACGTTGCTGTGAGGAGGTCAAGGGAAAGTTTTCTGGGAGAAGATAACACACAGAACCTCTGAAATTTTTGTACACACGGCTGGGGCCAATTTAAAAACTAGCAGGCATATCAGAAAATGGGGACGAGAAAAAACTGACAATAGAACCAGATCCGTGGGTGACCCCTATGTTGGAGGTATGAGAAGGATTTAAAATAACAAAGAATAGAGCGAAATAACACAAAGTAGCAAGAAAATGGTGACCGGCTGTCGGAGGAGGAGCCGGAACATCCGGGTTCTTGTTTCAACTTTGTTTTTCATTAGTGATATGAATGTGAACAAGTTGGTTACTTTCTAAAAGCTCCAGTTACTTATCCTTAAACTAAGGATAATAAGATTCCAGCCAGCTACGAGTGTGGGGATGGAATGAGATCTCGGGAAATGCACTCTCCAAACACAAGGTATTTGTGGTATTGCCGCCCGGGGGCCTTGGGGC
The DNA here is from genome assembly GCF_021613505.1 of Equus quagga. Classification (NCBI taxonomy): domain Eukaryota; kingdom Metazoa; phylum Chordata; class Mammalia; order Perissodactyla; family Equidae; genus Equus; species Equus quagga. The sequence goes on along the minus strand of NC_060285.1, from coordinate 2,832,138 downwards.
ATCTCAGGGCTCACGTATAACTCACCAGCGCCGCTTCGAAGTGAGAGCAGGTGTTCCCCGGGGCCTCCCTCTCCTTTCTGAATACTGAATACATTCTTGTCTGGTCTACACCACGAGCATTTAATAAAGGTTTATAGACTGACTGATTTTGATGTAAGAATGTCTACTTTCTTATCACCAATTTGGGCCCCCTCTATGTGGTTCTAGTATTTTATTTATCTATGTGTTTGTGTATTTATTTATTTATTTTGATTGGACCTCTTTATCTGAATGCATATTGGCAATAAATCAAAGCATTTTGAAGATTCTAAAACTTTTGTGAAACTTCCTTGTTTGATAGATACGACCCATTCCACAAAGAGTTACAAAATTAATGGACCTGGGTATCACTACGTGTTAAAGGAAACAAATGAAAGCCTCATGTATAGTCACAGGTAAGCTAGACGTTCAGAATCGAATTCTCTCCTCGGTTGTTTTGCATTCAAAATAGATTCCCTCCTTTTATGCATTGTCCAAAGCTTCTGGGAAATTCCTTTTGCTTCTAAAGAATTAAGCAAGGAAATGTAAATTGACAGACTAGTGCATCAGTTCATTGGGTTTGGAGAGGGAATAGAGTTGAGCTGCAAATTTTAGGGAGGTTGGAGACGCAGTTAAGCTCTAAATCTCTTAACATTTTTCTCTCCTGTAGAATATCCACTAATTCTTTTGGTGCTAGCAAAGTCCACATTTTTGTATTCTATTCTGTTGGAGTTGGTCTTCATGTTACCACTACTCATATTTCACTTGTAGAAAGAGTTCTTGTTTTCTTTGTCCCACCCTCGCAGGATGGTCCAGTGAGGTGGATACAAAGGTTACGTGTATGGTACCAGCGTGGATGCTGTTCAAGCAGTCCTTGATGAAGGGAAGATCTGTGTCATGGGCTTAAAGCCTCAAGCGGGTCTGTGGTGGACTACTTCTCAGTGTTTCAGGGAAAGAGACCAAGACTGTGGTTCCTGAGAAGCCAGATTAAGTTCCAAGTGCCTACTATAAGGTTTGAAGTGAAAAAAGGCCCTAGACACCCACATTTCCAAAAGCAAGAAGGATGAGAAAACTGCTCAGCCACAGGAGGGCGTCATTTCCAGCGCCTCTTCAGACGTGGCCTAGAAGGATGGTCATAGAAGAAGAAACTCTCCGAGGGAGGAGCCAAGAGCCACAAAGAACAATAGAACAGATCCTTGGCCTGATGTAAAACCATTCTCCACCCTAGAATGGAAGACCTTTCAGCGCTGACCACCTGGATTTCAAGATCGCCATGGACCGGAGACCGCAGGGCGCCTGCCATTCTCCCCCATTTCAGTGCAAGTGTTGCAGACAGTTATCTTGTCTTTGGGGCACCATTGTTTGCGTTGTGTGGGAGGCAGAGAATTTTTTTAAAAATCTCTAGGTCTCCAGGCCAAGAGAATTCACATTCAGACCCGATGAGAAGATGGTGATTACATCTTTCAAGCACAGAGCTTTGATCGGATGACCCTTCTGGGATGTCTCGCCTAGGGAGGAAGAGGAAGGTATGGGGATCACCAAGAGGGACGACTTCGGTGACTGTATTATTCTTCAGAAAATATGCGCTCTCTCTTCGGGCATTCTGGCCCCTTCTCCTGCCCAAGAAGAGGACACTTTCCTGTGTCATTCATATTGGATTCGGCTACTGGAATGTGAGTGGAGATGCCAGCATGCCGTTCTAAGTAAAGGTTTTAAGAGACATTGCAAGTTTCTACTATTGCTTTTATGCTCAGCCCTCCACCAAGAGAGTATCAGGCCAGTAGTGTCTACTCCTTTGGTCCAGGTCCTGGAACTGGATAAACGCAGAGCACACCTGAACTTCACCTCTGCCTAGAGCTGAGCTGTTAGTATGAAATCAGTATTTGTTGTTTTAAGCTGCTGAGATATCGAGGGGTTGTTCATTAAGCAACATTATTACAACAAAAACTGACTAATGCAGGTAGATTAAACAACAAATGACACTGATGAGACTGGATATTTGGAAGACATAATCCTCACTTAACATTAAGCACCAAAATTTACACGTGCATTAAAAATGCAACATTTTTAAAGTAAACAAAACTGTGAATAAAATATGGGTGTGAATAATCAACTGATAGAGCGAGTAAAGACGTTATAGGAATAAACTAATGGAAGATATCACAGAGAAAAATTAAAACAGATTCGACTCAATAAAATACTTAAACTGCTGTAGATCAAATAAATTCATAAAATTAAAATTCACAAATGGTGGAAAAAATTTCTATGAAATGAGGATCATTTAATCCACAGTTTACAGTTGGGAAAATGAGGTCGGGAGAGGTAAGGCGACCTGCAGGAGTAGAGGCATCGGGCAGAGAGTCATAAAACTGAAGCTACATGGTAACATCAGACACTGGGATTACAGCAGAATAGCAAAATGCCTGATACCAGGAGCCTCATCCTCATCCCTGTGGCCTTTGGATCCAGCACAGTTTCACATAAGCTCCCCATGGACTAGGCACTTTCTTTTTGTCCAGGAGTCTGAGTCATCATGTATTAAATTCTACATACGCAATTGACTGCCCAGTGCAAATTACATCTTGCAGAAATGTTATTCAGCTGAACAGTGGAAAGCTATTCCCAGGGTGGAAAATACAAAGATTTGTTATTACAGACAAACAGAGTTTGGAAAACAAAATCTTGTGAAATTGAGTTTAAAGTATCAGATTGTTTAAGTACGACAAAGACTGTACTGGAAATCTCATTCATTGTCATCCCAAACTCCATTTCAACAGAATCTGGACAAGAGCTGATAGCAAGTCAAAACTCAAGTTACCTATGACTTGAATCAAATGGAATATCCTGAATAATGACCCTATAGTAGATATTTGTGGAACATTTGAGAACCTTTCGTATTGCATTGGGTACCTCTGGAACATGGGTGGGACAGCCAGTATTGCTTTATTTTGTTTAGATCAAGCCAGAGGTCTTCTCCCATGGGGTCTGAGCCTGTGGCATGGGCCTCTGCTATCTGACTAGGGCCCTGGCCTATTTAGACTTTATCTAAGGCAGATGACACAGGGGCCAACGCTCAGAGGAGTTCATGAGATGGCGGGAAAGGAGAAGGTGTGGCAGATAGACTCGAGGGTGGCCCTGGGGGTCCCACCTCCTTGTTTTTATGTCCTTGTCCCAACCCCTCCCCTGGAGCATGGGGGGATCTGTGAAGTGGTGCCAGCAGTGGATATGTGTACGGTAAAAGCGATGGGATGTCTCTCCCGTGATTATGAGACATTAGAGAAGATTCTGTCTTTCTAGACACCCTCTTTTCTGGTTTGATGATCTGAGCCACCATGCTGGGGAAGCCCGTGCGGCCGGGAGCTGCAGATGGCTGCTAGGGGTGGAAGGTGGCCTCCAGCTCATTGAATAGACGACAATGGATACATGTTACAGACAGGAGGGAGGCAGGACATGCAGCGAGTGAGGCAAGGGTGGGCAGGACACCTGGATGGCCTTCCCAGCTGTGCTCACTCCTTTGGGTTTTATTTCGGGTGAGATGGTGTGATGGCTAATTTTATGTGTCGATTTAACTGGATCTGAGATGCCCAGATATCTCGTTAAACATTTTTTCTGAATGTGTCTGAGAAAGTGTTTCCAGAAGAGATTGGCTTTTGAATTGGTGGACTGAGTGAGGCAGATGGCCCTCCCCAATGTGGGTGGGCCCCATCCAGTCCATCAAGGGCCTGAACAGAGCCAAAAGTGGAGGAAGGAGGATTTGCTCTCTTTTCCTGACAGCTGAGCTGGACATCCACCTTCTGCCCTCAGTGCTCCTGGTTCTCAGGCCTTCGAACTACACCACTGGTCTTCCAGGGTCTTCCAGTTTGCAGACAGCAGAGAGTGGGACTTCTCAGCCTGTAACTGCAGGAGCCAATTCCTCGTAACAAGTCTCTTTGTAGTATCTACGCATATACTATTTGTTCTGTTTCTCTGGAGAACCCTGATTAATACAGGTTTTGGTATCAAGCATGATTCTAGAGGAGTGGGATTTTAAGGATGAGTTTTTTCGAATTGGTTCTTGGGTCTCTGGAATTGGCTTTCTAATCTGATTAGTTTTAAAGATGCAAATGAGTCTTTCTCTGGAGGTAAGGAGAGCACTCATAGTCCATAGTGTGAATTAGCAATAGACACATGCAAAATACATGTCTTGGATACTCCTAACCCACCATTCAGAAAAGCAAGGAGCTCGCTGCTTCTGTGTATGGTACTTCTGAATATTTTAGAAAAGTAACGAATATAATGACATTGGTTGGTGGCTCCTAATGTCACTGGACAAAGTAGGGAAAGAAAAGGAAGAGCTGAGGGATTTGATTTCCCAGCTCAAGCTTTGTGTAAATGACCTGAAGACTCCTGTGTCTCCTGGAGAAGCCACCGGAGGATTTTATGCAGAAAGTGACATGATCTGATCTATGTTTATTAAGAAAAACTCTGCTGCTCTGTCCAGAAAGGACCATAGGAAACCAGGTCGGAGCACCTCGCAGTTGTCCAGGTGAGAGCCGTGGGGCCTGACTGAGGCAGGAGAGGCCGCGTCACTGGTGGAAGGAATGTTGGGATTCAGGACCTATCACGAAGGGAGAGTTGATGGTATTTGCCAGTGCTTTGGTCTTGGGGTGTGACAGAAAGTAAAGTTATGGATGACTCCAGGGTTTTCAGCCACTGGATGGATGGGATGGCTCTGCCTTTTAATCACTGTGGTGAAATAGTTTGGGGGGACAGGGGTTGAGAGCCCCTTGTTGGACATAATGAGTCTGAGATGGCCATACGTCATCCCAGTGGAGGTAACAGCCAGGCAGAGCCACTGTCACTCAAGTCTGGAGTCTGGGAGGAGGTCTGGGCTGGAGACATGATTGTGGGTCCCTAGAGGAGGGCAAGATGAGATCAGTGGAAAGGTAAGTGTTGAGGTGAGCATGAAGCTGGGTTCAGAGCTTCTCAGGTGACCTTGGAGAAGGAGGGACAGGCTTGACCACGAAGGTTGAGCTGGAAAACGCGAGTCTCACTGTGCGTTCCACTTGTCATACTTGGTCTTTGTCTCAGGAGGTGGCATGGATGCGGCTTCTCCCTGGACTGCAATCTTTGAAAATCTCTGCCCTCAGTTTTGCTTACTAGATATCACCTCTCTCCTTCCTGTGACTTTCTTCCCGGGAGCGAGATTTCAGTGAGGAGCCAGAGCTCACAGATTGCTAATAAGTCGAGGGATATCATTCTTAGGCAGATGAATGCAAAAAAAGAGAAAAGAGCCTCTTCCCACCACTGCTTTGCATGCACTTAAATCTGAGGAGACATGTGTCTCTCAATGCCGATCTTCAAATCAATCACCTGCTGCCAACGGGCTTCTGGATTCAAAGTCAGTTACCACCCGATGCTTCTGAAAATAGGCCTGTGCTGACCAATCACTGTGCTTAGAGAAGATTTAGTGCTGTCTTAGGCCCGCACCTGTCAGCAATGTGATGTGACAGGCTGCATCGGAGCCGTTCCTGGGTGATGGATTTCCAGCCAAATGAGAGATGACTCTCTGGGTACACAGAGGACACACCTCAGCGGGTGGGGCCTGGCTCTGCAGGGAATTTGGTGGCAGGGATGTATAGCCCCGTGGGGGCTCACACGGGTCCTCCTGAGCAGGCACCAGTCAGTCTGTATGCTGCATCGGAGCCGTCAAATGGGTTTGTGACCAGCCAGCAGCAAGGCCGGCAGCCACGACCATGAGACAACAGATCCCCCACTAGAATCCAGCTTGATGGGCCTGTTGGCCATAGCAAAGGGCTCTCCCCTGCCCCATGACCTGTCTCTAGACCTATGCCAGGGTTGTGCCTATGCCAGGCAGCAGAGCCATTGACAGGGGCAGGGTGGCAGTTAGTCACATGCTTCTCGTTGACCAGAAGAAGAGACTCAGAGTGTCCTCCCGCTCAAATGCAGGAAGAATCCAGAGATGGGGACCCACAGCGCCTCTGAAGGAAGCCATGATCCATCCTGTCAGTCACCACTCCTGCCTTCCTCCTCCTGTGGGGTTTGCCCAGTCCTAGCACGAGGCTGGGTACTGACAAAGGGAGGTGGGACAGAACCATCTCCACACCACACTGCAGAATCCAACACCAACTGACCGGCTCCATCAGCTCAGCCCCAACCTCCGCACCTCTCCATCAGAGCCCCTTCAAGTCCTCACAGCAGCCGCCAGGGGCTCTGTCCCGACGGCAATTCAGATCACACTCCTCTCGGTTTAATGACCCCACTTCCACTGTGTCGGGCTCCAAATTCCTCGCCTTCCGCATAAGACTGCCCACCACTGCAAGCGTGCCTGCCTCTGAGTCCCCAAGCTTCAATCTTCACCTTCACCTTTGTCTTATCTTCATCTTCATCTCACAGTCCACATTCCAGCCACCTGGTCTACCTGCGTCCCCTGAATGAGTCCTGTTCTCTCATGCCTTACTTAGTTACTGAGTGATCCTGAGCCAGTTAGGTGACATCTCTGAGACTTAGTTTCCTCTTCTTACTGCTGGAGACGATGGGGGTCCCCTTCCAGGGTGGTTGCATGGCAGGGATTAGAAATGATGACTGGAAATGCCCACTGGTTGGCACACAGTAGGTGATTAATGAAAGAGAGTCATTATTATTGGCTGCCTTACCCCTGTCTCTGCTGCATCTGCCTCCGTATTTGTCCTTGGCTTGGATAATTCCTCCTACAGGGAGCCCTCTCTGATTTCATGAGGCAGAAATAGGTACCTCCCACAGCCTCTGTGCTTGCTTCTCACACAGTCCTTGTTTATTTAGGAATGTGTCTGTCTTCTTACCACGGATGGTTTGAGAGCAGGGACCACTCCTTTCACCACTTTGTGTGGCACACCGATTAGTCCAAAATGGATGTTTGTTGAATGAGTGAAAGAAACACAGCTAGCTTTCTCTGATCTGGGTTGTTCACTGGCTGCCCTTTCCCCTATGGCATGACCTCTTGAGGGTTTGTCCCCAGCTCCGGATGTAGAATACAGTTCGCTCTCCATGGATACCCGATTCCCCCTGTAACAAACATGGTCCTAACCGGTTAATCCATGAGGTGCCAGGAGTTCATTTGCCAGAAGACTTTCTTTCACAACGAGATTATTTGAGTTGACAGAATTGAGTTTTATGCCTTTGTTGGGTGCTTCCTTCATTCGATCAGCAAACTTTTAAAGAATGTCAAATTTGGGTCAGTATGGTTCCCAGCACAGAGTGGCTATTTGGTGAATTTTTACTGAGTCCAACTCCTTCCCGCTTCTATAATTTCCCTTCACTTATTTCCTTTGTCAACGTTACATCTATTGTAATATTAGCTATTGCCATGTAACTTACCACCCCAAAACACAGTAGCTTAACACAACCACGATTTATTTATGATTTCTTACAAGTCTGTGAGTCAGCCGGGTGGTTCTTTGATGTGAGCCAGTATGTCTGTGGTCAGCCGCTAGGTGGCCGAAGCCTGTGCGGTTTAGGACGGACTAGGGTGATCTGTCCAGCTCTGTTCTGCACGGTCTCTCATCCTCCAGCAGGTGGGCTTCGACTTGTTCTCCTCCGGATCCTGAGACACAGAACTAGTGCACATGACCTCTTGAGGGCAAGGCTGAGGACTGCAGCCCATCACAGCCAACACATTGTACTGGCCAAACTGAACCACCAGACCAGTCGAGATTCAAGAAGACTCCACCGCTTAAAGAGAGAATCTGCAAAGTCACGTTGTCAGGGGAGTGGATGAAGCGATGGGTGGAGAATTGGGGCCATTTTTCAATGCATCTGCCACCACCACCACCGTCATGATCCACCATTTATTGAGTTCACACTCTGCAGACAGGCTCTCTACTGCATTGTCTCTCTCTAGTCCTCACATTATCACCTGCTGGGCTGCAGTTTCTGTGAGGGTAGAGCCTGTGTCTTTCTTAATAGACTTTAAGAAGCTGCATAATACAGGTCACTCCACTGCATTAAGTAAGTGACAGTGAGCTTATTCTCAGACGTGTGCCTTGGCTCACTGTGCCTTCCCGCCCCCCTCACACTCTTCCGGAATGTCCTTCCATGAATATTAAAATAAGCACTGGTTAAGATGTCCCTTATCTGGTGTCCCCATCTCCACCAGCGGAATCAAGTGAGGATCGCATAATTGAGTGCACTTCTGGGGAATCCTCACGCCTTGCTTCTCTCCAAACACCAATGACCTTGCCATCCCTGCTGCCTTGGGGCCGCCAGGATTGACCTACATGTGTCCTTTATCCTTGTTTGCCTCACTCAACGCAGGACCCTGGAAGGATCTGTCATCCCCTTGGCTGACCCTCTTCTCCCTGCTCAGCAATCCTGAAATGCTTCCACCCACTCTCTGGATTCCACTTTCAGGGGTCAGCCAGCTCCCTCACGTCTGACACTCTTCTCTAAGCAGCATGTCCCTCTTCTGCCTGAGACCTCCGAAGGCCACATTGCTCAGAGAGAACTCAGTCTTGTGGGCCTGCCAGGGCCTGACTCAGTGGTGTGGTGCGGCCCCTCCGGTCCCATCTCTTCATTGATCCCCGCCTTGCCCTGGCTCTCCATTCTGCTCCCTGTTTATCTGCAGACACTCCAGGGACATCCCTGCCTCGGTGCCTTTCGACTTGCGGCTCCCTCTGCTGGGAGGGAGATCTTTCTTACAGGTCCCTGCCGTGTGTTCTCAGTAGAGTATTCCTCACCACCCCTGAGATATAATTCACATACTATAAAATTCACCATTTTAAAGTGTATAAATCAGTGGTTTTTAGTAAATTCACAAGGTTTTGCAACCATCACCACTATCTAATTCAAGAACAATTTCATCACCCCAAAAAGTATGCTCCACCTGTTAGCAGTCACTCTCCACTCTACCTTCTCCCAGCCGTTGGCAACCACCAATCTGCTTCCCATCTGTATGGACTTGTCTTTTCTTGACATTTCCTATAAAGGGGACCCTTCAACATGTGGTCCTTTGTGTCTTTCTTTCACTGAGCATAAGGTTTTCAAGGTTCATCTTGGTAGCATATGTCACTGCTTCAATCCTTTTTATGGCTGGATAATATCTCATCGTCTGGACGGACCACATTTTCTTCATCTGTTCATCAGTTGATGGACATCTGGGTTGTTCACACCTTTTGGCTGTTGTGAGTAATGCTGCTTTCAGTGTTTGTGGATAAGTTTTCATGTGAGCATGGTTTCAGTGCTCTTGGGTATATATATAGTTGCATAATTTCTGGGTCATCTGGTAACTCTGTTAAACATTTTCAAGAACTCTCCAAAGCAGTTGCACCACAATATATTCCCACCAACAGTGTAGGAGGGTTTCAATGTCTCCACATCCTTGCCAACACTTGCTATTTTTTGTAGGTATGTATGTACGTGTCTATTTATGTATTTTAGCCATCCTAGTGGGTGTGAAGTGATATCTAACTGTGATTTTGATAACCATCCAATTTTAAATGGTAAACGCTCCCTAACCCCTTCCCCAAATCTCTTCTTTCTCCAAAGCACTTATTGCCCTCTTACTTTATAAATGTCCATCCATCTATCAGTCTGTCTGCATATGTATGGATACCCTGTGTCTTGTGTCTCTATATATACATTACACACACACTATATATACATATACATACACACACGAGTGCACACACATGTATTTTCAGGGCCTGTCAGGAACTCAATCCTCTGGCACTCTCCTCACTCTGTCAAGCTCACCTCCACCTTGACCATCTCAGCCCCACTTCCCTCCGCCTCCCCTTCCACGTTCCAGCCACTATCAGCTACTTAGTTTTCACCAAAAATTCCATGCAAATCCACCATTCAATTTTGAAGACACTCACCCTTTTCCTGGCTTGTCCTTGCTCCCTTTAGCCTGGAAAACTCCTGCTTGTCCTTTAAGATGCATCTGCTCCAGCCCAGCCTCAGTGAAGTGGGGACTGAACAATCAAAGGCAGGAATGGAGGAGGAAGCCAGCGTTTATCGGTTATCTGCACCTGGCCCAATCCTACACAGGTGAAGCACAGACCAGGGCGGAGTGGGAACCTCAGTCACACCGGGTCTTTAGGATCTTGCAGGTGAAAGGTCAGCATGTGCCCACCTGGTCTAGGCAGGTGTCCTGGAGTGGGCAGGTGCACCCTGCCTGAAAGGATGGGTGTGTTTGAAGGAACCGAAGGCCATTCTGGCTCAGGAACCACTGAGAAAAGTGGGGACTAATGTGGGGACCACTGCAGACTGTTGGAAGCTACTGGGTGAAGGGGTGGCCAGCCCAGTTGGGAAGGTGAAGGATTTGAGGTGAGCTCTTACCAATAAGACTTGAGGCCATATGTCATTGGTCGTCCAGAATGTGCCTTCTGAGCTCAGGCTGCCACCTCCTCAGGCCCCATGTGGGTTATCTCACAGATACCATTTCTTATTCCAACGTGAACGTTATAACAAGGAAGAAACTTTCATTTCTCTCTTTTTTTAATTAAATTCATCTCCGGAGATTTATTGATTTTCCTAAAAGAAAAGTAAATCCATTTTTTTATTTTTCACAGCTTATTACCAGACAGTTGGGTCTGGGACACACCGAACGAGAATTCTGTTAAAAGTGTTCAAAAATGTTTCCAAGTCAAAATCGATAAAACTACATGGATATATTTTTTAATGTTACAAAGAAGAAATGTAGAAAATTTCATTGAAACACGCTCCTTAACACCACCAGGTAGAGCTGTGCAGCTCTGGTCTGAACAGACGTTAGAAATTGTGAGGACTGCACAGAAGAAGCTTAAGAAAAGTAAACATAAATATCTGTGATGCAAAAACAAGCAGATGTGGCTCTGGATCTACGTGTGTTGGAGTAAGCACACTCTTTCTGGTGCTTCTGCTGACTACACCTATGAAAGCCAGACAGAACACGTGGGACAACTATTGGAAGGCTCTGGAAAGCAGTAGCAGCAGGAGGTTTGGGAAAGAACTCCGGAATTTGGTGTGCCACTAGAGGAATGGAGAGTTACCATTTTCTCCCCGTCTCATCTCCTCCAGCCTGAATTCAATGTCCTGGAGACCCAGAAACGGGGAGAGAGAGCTCCAGGAGACACTCTCTAGTTATGGCTCAAAGAGCAGAAATGGGAACTCCCAGCACAGAGAAAATTCAGAAATCCCCATTTTCTTTCCTATTTTTTTATTCTCCATTCTCTCGTGTCCCAATTCCTTAAGCAATCACTTGGAGGCGATGGCAACAACCAGAAACAAGAGACCACAGGAACCAAACATGGAAGCAGAGTCATCACCTTCTCTGTGCTGCCGATCTGGCATTCCAGGAAGGCGAGGCCAACACCAAATGCTTCTTTTCCATCTCTGTTTCTGGGCTGCCTGGCTGAGAAGGAAAGTGTGCTTGCAGAAGTACATGGCAGAGCAGGGTCTCTGAGAGCAGGGCCTCAGTTTTCTAGCCAGCGGGACTTGGGAAAGTGACCCCATAGGGTAGTTTATGAATTCCTGGGCTCAGTGCTCCCCTCCACACATAAGCTGTGTACACTTGGATGTCACTCTACAGAGCATTCCGAACATTTGGAAGATTGAACTAGCAGAGAGACCACAGACCAGGTCCTAGAGTGATGACTGAGTGACACATGTGGGATAGAAATGAAGGCTCAAAAAACTAAACTGACCATGGACCACAGCTGGCCCAGCGAAGGGAAGTTGGAACTTGTGGCCTGAATGTAAGCAGGTCCACTGCCTGCATAGTCAAAAATAGAGAATTCTCCACTGGATGTAAACAAGACCCAGAGCCTCATAATGTAGCACTCAGAATGTCCAGGATACAACCCAAAATTACTTGGTATATGAAGAACCAAGAACATCTCAATTCTCACAGGAAAAAACTATCAACAGACACCATTACTGAGATGACGTGGGTGTTGGGATTATCCAACAGCTATTTAAAGCAGCTATTACTAGAATGTTCTAGCAAGCAATCACAAACATGTTGGAAATCAATAAAAAATCAGAAAATGGATGCTTAAGTCCTGAAAAGAAGGACATAAAATAACAAAACTCACAGAAAGGCTCAATGGAAGAATGGAAATAACAAAGAAAGGAGTCACTGCACTCAGACAGATCAATAGAAATTATCCAGTCTGAACAACAGAGAAAAAGATTCAAAAAATGAACAAAGCCTTGAGGGCTTGTGGGACAACAGCAAGAGTTCTCGTATTTGTCTCATCAGAATCAAAGAGAGGAGAAAGAGGGGTGATCCTGAAAAACTACTTGAAAAAAATACGAACTAAAAATTTTCCAAATTTAGAAAAGTGCATAAACCAACAGAATTAAGAAGTCCAGTAGATCACAAAGAGAATAAATTCAAAGAAACCCACACTCAGACACATTGCAACTAAACTACTGCAAACGAGATGCGCACACAATGTTGAAGCAGCCGGAAAACAAGTGCATTACCTACAGGTGAGAAACGACTTGAAAGGCCGTGGGTTTCTCATTTGACGCTATGGAGCCAAGACGGACGTAGCACAGAATTTCAAAGCACTGAAAGAAAAGAACTGTGAACCCAGAGCTGTATATTTAGAGAGAACATCTTCAGGAAAAAGATGAAATAAAGACGTCCTCAGCTGAAGGAAAGCTAAGGAAGTTCGTTGCCAACAGAACTGCTCTCAGAGAACTCCTTAAGGAAAATCTTTGAACAGAAAGAAATGATAGGGGAGAGAAACTCGGGATGTCAGGACTGAAGAAGAGCACAGAAGTGGTCGATAGATGGGTGAATATAATAAATTCTTTTATATTCTGCATTCTTGAAAACATGTTTGATAATTTGAAGCAAAATACTGCACCATTGACGAGGCTTTCAGTATATTAATATAACGTATAAGATGATTGTCACAGACAGGGAGAGGATAAGGGGACACATGTGGAGGTGAGATTGCCTCATTCCGCTTGAACTGATAGCATATTGTTTCTACATCGACTGTGAAAAGGTCTGAATGTGCACTGCCATACCTAGAGCAGCCAGTCAGAAAAATTAATCTGTACAAAGAGAGGTAGGAAAAAACACAATGGATAATCCTAAAAATAGGAAAATAACCCTAAAGAAGGCAGGAAAGAGGGAAACAGAGAAATGGAAAATGGAGGGAAAAAAGAGAAAATAAATAAGAAATGGTAGAAGTAAATCTAAATATATTAGTTATTGCAATAACTGAAAATGGTCTACACACACTATTAAAAAAACAGGGGTTGTCAGAATGGGTAAAACAACAAGAATTACCCACATGCTGCCTGCACAAAACTCATTTCAAACAGAACAACAAAGCCAGATAAAAAGGATGGAAAAAGTTATCCGTGTGAACACTAATCAAAGTGGATTGGCTATATTAATGTCAGACAAAATAGACTTTGAAGCAAATAAATGTATCAGGGATAAAGTAGGACATTGCACAACGATTAAAGAATTAATTCAAGAAAACATAGCAATTCTAAATGTGTATTCATCTAACCAAAGCGTTTCAAAACACACGAAGCAAAGACTGAGGACACTGAAAGGAGAAGCATATAAAACTGCTATGATAGCTGGTGACACCAACACTGCTCCATATGTGACAAACCCACAGCAAATATCATTCTCAACGGAGAAAAACTGAAAGCTATCCCTCTAAGAACAGGAACCAGACAAGGATGCCCACTTTCACCACTCTTATTTAACACAGTATTGGAAGTCCTAGCCAGAACTATTAGGCAAGAAAAATAAATAAAAGGGATCTATATTGGAAAAGAAGAAGTGAAACTGGCACTCTTTGCAGATGACATGATTTTATATATAGAAAACCCTAAAGAATTAGAAATAATAAATGAATACAGTCATGGGATACAAAATCAACATACAAAAATCGGTTGTGTTTCTTTACACTAACAACGAAGTAGCAGAAAGAGAAATTAAGAAGATGATCCCATTTACAATTGCAACAAAAAGAATAAAATACCCAGGAATAAACTTAACCAAAGAGGTGAAAGATCTGTACACCAAAAACTATAAAACATTGTTGAAAGAAATCAAAGAAGACACAAAGAAATGGAAAGATATTCCATGCTTTTGGATTGGAAGAATTAACATCATTAAAATGTCCATACTTCCTAAAGCAATCTACAGAGTCAATGTAATCCCTATCAAAGATCCAACAACATTTTTCACTGATATAGAACAAAGAATCCTAAAATTTATGTAGAACAACAGAAGACTCCGAATAGCCAAAGGATTCCTGAGAAAAAAGAACAAAGCTGGAAGTATCACACTCCCCGATTCCAAAATATACTACAAACCTATAGTAACCAAAACAGCATGGTACTGGCCCAAAAACAGACACACAAATCAATGGAACAGAATCAAGAGCCCAGAAATAAACCCACACATTTATGGACAGCTAACATTCGACAAGGGATCCAAGAGCATACGATGGAGAAAGGAGAGTCTCTTCAATAAATGGTGTTGGAAGAACTGGACGGCCACATGCAGAAGAATGAAAGTAGACAATTCCCTTACACCATGCACAAAAATCAACTCAAAATGGATTAAAGACTTCAATGTAAGACCCAAAACTATGAAACTTTTGGAAGAAACATAGGCAATATGCTCTATGACATCAGTCTGAGCAGCATATTTTCAAGTCCCATGTCTGACCGGGCAAGGGAAACAAAAGAAAAAATGAACAAATGGGACTACATCAAACTAAAAAGCTTCCGCACAGCAAAGGAAACCATCAACAAAACGAAGAGACAACCCAACAATTAGGAGAAGATATTTTCAAACCATATATCAGATAAGGGGTTAATATCCAAAATATACGAAGAACTCATACATCTCAACAACAAAAAAACCAACAATCCCATTAAAAAATGGGCAAAAGATCTGAACAGAGATTTCTCCAAAGAAGATATACGGATGGCCAACATGCACATGAAAAGATACTCAACATCATTAGCTATCAGGGAAATGCAAATCAAAACTACAATGAGGTATCACCTCACTCCGGTCAGAATGACTATAATTAACAAGACAGGAAACAACAAGTGTTGGAGGGGATGTGGAGAGAAGGGAACCCTCATATACTGCTAGTGGGAGTGCAAACTGGTGCAGCCACTACGGACAGCAGTATGGAGTATCCTCAGAAAATTAAGAATAGATCTTCCATATGATCCAGCTATCCCACTGCTGGGTATTTATCCAAAGAACTTGAAAACGCAAAGGCATATAGATACTTGCACCCCTATGTTCACTGCAGCCTTATACACAATAGCCAAGGCTTGGAAGCAACCTAGGTGCCCATCAAGGGACGAATGGATAAAGAAGATGTGGTATTTATACACAATGGAATACTACTCAGCCATAAGAAATGACGAAATCTGGCCATTTGTGACAACATGGATTGTCCTTGAGGGTATTATGCTGAGTGAAATAAGTCAGAGGGAGAAAGTCAAATATCATATGATCTCACTCATAAGTAGAAGATAAAAACAATGACAAACAAACACATAGCAACGGAGATTGGATTGGTGGTTACCATAGGGGAAGGGGGGAGGGGAGGGCAAAAGGGGTGATTCGGCTCACGTGTGAGGGGATGCATTATAGTTAGTTTTTGGGTGGTGAACATGATGTTATCTACACAGAAATTGAACTATATTATGATGTACATCTGAAAGCTATATAATGTTATAATCCAATGTTACTGCAATTAAAAAATAAAATTAGAACATAAAAAAAAGAAACAGACAAAATCTAAAAACTGCAAACTACCCAAACTCAGCCAAGAAGAAGAAGAGAACCTGAATAGCCCTATTGCTATTAAAGAAGTCAGATTTGTACTTAAAACCTTCTGAGAAAGAAATCTCTACGCCCAGATTATTTCACCGGTAAATTCTATCAAACACTTAAAAATCAGACAGCTCCGACCCTACCGATATCCTGAAGAGAAGGGAGTACTTCTTACCTCGTTTTCTGAGGTAAGTGTTACCCCGACACCTAAATCAGAAAAAAAACAGTATACGAGAAAAAAATTGCAGGCCAACACTGCTCATGAAAATATCCTCAGCAAACTACTGGCCAATTGAATCTTTCAGTATATAAAAAGAAGATCAATATGTGACCATCAACTGGGCTTTATTTCAAGCCAATATTAAAAACTCTATTGATGTAATCCTCCATATTAACTGACTAAGAAGTAACACCACAGGGTCACAGTGATTGGTGCAGAAAAGGCATTTGACACAACTCAGATCCACTCATAATTGACAGCAAACCACTCCAAGAAAACTTCCATAAGTAAAATTCCTCAACTCGATTAAGGAAACTGACAAAAGAGTCATAGCTAACAACTTGATGGTGAATGACATACTAATTCCCCCTGAAATCAGAAAAAAGCCTAGACGTCCTCTCACTAGACCCATTCAGCACCATAGTGAAAGTCCCGGCCTTCACAATGAGGCAAGAAAAAAGAAATAGAAGCGAGGCCGGCCTGGTGGCGCAGCGGTTAAGTTCACACGTTCTGCATCGGCGGCCCGGGGTTTGCTGGTTCGGATCCCGGGTGTGGACCTGGCACCGCTTGTCAAGCCATGCTGTGACAGGCATCCCCCGTATAAAGTAGAGGAAGATGGGCACAGATGTTAGCTCAGGACCAGTCTTCCTCAGCAGAAAAAAGGAAGATTGGTGGCAGATGTTAGCTCAGGGCTAATCTTCCTCAAAAAAATAAAATTAATTAAAAATTTAAAAGAAAAGAAAGAAAAGCACACAGCTTGAAAAGAAAAGACCAAACTGTGCTATTCACAGACAACATCATTGTCGATGTGGATAACCCCAAATAACACACAGAAATAAAGAACCGCAGAAACAAGATACCACTACCCACCTGTTAGAATGGCCAAAACCCAAACCCTGACACCTCCGGACGCTGGCGAGGATGCAGAGTAGCACGAGCTCTCGGTCACTGCTGGTGGGAACGCACAACGGTGCAGCCACTGGGGAAGACAGTTTGGTGGTTTCTTACGAAACTCAACATGCTCTTACCTTACGATCCAGCAATCACGCTCCTTGGTGTGGCCTCAAAGAAGGTGCAAACTTACATCCACACAAAACTACAAAAACCTGCACGTGGATGTTTGGAGCAGCTTGATTCATAATTCCCCAAATCTGGAAGCAACGAAGATGCCGTTCAGTAGATGAATGGATAAATAAACTGTGGTGCATCCAGACAATGGAATATTATCAGTAATAAAAAGAAATGAGCTCTCCAGCCATGAAAAGACATGGAGCGATCTTAAATGCATATCACTAAGGGAAAGAAGCCAGCCTGAAAAGGCCACGTACTGCATGAGTCCAACTATGTGACATTCTGGAAAAGGCGAAACTATGGAGACAGTGCAGGATCCATGGTTGCCAGGGGTCAGAGGAGGGAGATGAGCACGCAGAGCACAGAGGACTTTTGGGGCAGTGAAACTTCTCTGCAGGATCCTGTAATGGTGGACACGTGTCATTACATTTGTCCAAACCCATAGAATGTGCAACACCGAGAGTGAACCCTGATGTACCTGTGGGTTCTGGGTGACAGTGATGTGTCAGTGTAGGTTCATCGATTGTGACACATGTCCCACTCCAGGGGGATGTTGACAGTGGGGGAGGCTGTGCATGTGTAGGGGCAGGGGGTATGTGGGAAATCTCTGTACCTTCTGCTCGATTTTGCTATAAACCTAAAACTACTCTAAAAAATAAAGTCTATTAAAAAAAAGAAAAGAACCATCAGCATCTTCCAGTGGTTCTTGGGGCTTGGGGTGGCATTTCAGTTGTGTGCCTCAGAGCCCCGTGGAGGCCAGAGAAAGGATGGGCTCAAGGCATGGCAGCGCCCGGCCTGGAATCACCCCATGTGCCAAGCACCAGGTGACAGGGTCAGGCCAGGTGGTCATCCCAGAGACTCGCCTCCTGAGCAGGTGAGTGGCAGGGCTGCCGTCTCCGCCCAGGCCCGGGCCCTCGGCCTCGTCACCTGATCTGTTGTCGTGGCCCTCCGACTAGCCACCTGCCCCCATTCTCTCACCTCCAGCCCACCCCCGTCCTGGCAGCTGACCTGGCCTTTCTTATCTGTACTCTGACCCTGTCACATCCCCAACGTTAATGTCTCCAGGGCCTTCTCTCCTAAAATCTGGTCCTAATTTCATTTGCTTAACGCTCAAAGCCGTCACCGTCCAGCCACGCCTCCCACAGCTGCCCACACAGCCGTCGTCAGGGTCTCCCGCTCTCACGCAGCAGGAGAGGTTGAGGAGTCACTCAAGGCAGGTTCACCTTCCGATCTTCCACTTAACCGCTGTGTGACCGTGAGCAAGCCACCAACCAGTGTCATTCTCAGTGTCCTCGTGTATAAAGGGGGGCGACTGTAACAGCCACGTCCCAGAGTTGCCGCAAGGAGCAAACTGTGATCGTTCAGCCCTTAGCATGGCAGGCTTCTCACTGTTTTCTCATGCAGGGCCAATCCTATAACTGTTATTAGTACTAAATCCTACAACTGTTATTAGTACTAAAAACAGGTACAGACATCAAATGCATTCTCTGTCACAGTTGCTAAGAACGTGGAATCTGGGTTTGAATTCTGATTCTACCATCCTATTAGGACTCTTTCTCTTACAAGAAAAGAAAGGAAATTTCAATTGTCTTAAACAACAACTATAGAATGTTTTGGTTCAGGTAATGGAGCAGTCCAAAGGACGGTTTGGCTTCAGGCATGGTTTGATCCAGAATCTCTAATGACATTATCAGGACTCTGGTTTTATTTTTTTGTCCCTCCATTGGTTCTGCTTCATTTTGTTTGGTCTCATCCTCAGAAAGGCTTTCTCTACATTGGGGCAAGATAGTCACCAGCAGCTCCAAAGTCCTTCACCCCACCTGTGAATGGGGACAAACTTTTCCAGCAGTTCTGTTAAGACAGTCGAGAGAAAGGCACGGCCTGGCTCACATGCTTGTCCATCCCTGTACCAGGTCATTTTCTCAAGGTCACTGAGTTCTTGTCCATGAGCTGGTTGCCCAGGCTGAGGTCATGTGGCCACCTTTGTGGCCTGACATCTGGGTGGAGATAAAAAGAGGTGGAGTCAATATAATTTAAATGACATGGACTGGGCAGGGCCAGAGGTCAGCACCAAGATTCACGACAAGGTACCACCTCACTATGGCTTTAGAAAGGGGAGGGTTGGCTATCAGGAGGAAGGTAGGCACTACTGGACAGATCAACGGTCATAGCCAGTCTGTGGCTGCATGTCCTTGGACCATGTCTAAGCATGGGGACATGGGGATGACAGCAGTGTGTCCCTGCACAGGGTTGTCGGAGGGTTGGGAGGATAAAGGCAGACCTTTGCAGGAGCCTGGCACGCAGCGAGACCTCGGTAACTGCAGCATCTATCGCTACACTGTCATTATTATATGTGACTGCTTCTGTATCGCCTAGCAAATTACACAGCCACGGCAAGAACTAAATTAATATTAGTTACTTTCACTTTGCAGTCCCACTGACATTTCAAGCACTTTAATAACTCACTGAGTTTGCAAACTCTCTTCGTTCTGCCTGGGAAGCTCCTGCCCAACCCACAAATGAACACGGGTGTTTTAGTGGCGATGGAGTTTTGAACAGCGTTTGTGCAGGTCCTGCAGTCTTCCAGGCTCTCTTCACGCCCCCTCACATCGGTGCCACAGTTGCCCACGCATTCAGGTGCACAGCTCCCTCTGGACACACGTGGCGTCTGAGGTCCACATAGTGCGGTGAGGATGGCAGTCCATCTGGCATCGCAGTGTGCTCTTACCTTGTCTGTTTTGGCTCCTAAGCCACCAGGAAGGAGAACCCAGGACTCATCCATCATTGTGTCCCCAGAGCTTGGCGCACCATGGCGGCACCCAGGAAATATTACAACAGACTCCATCACGAGATAATGCACACAACAGGCAGCACGTGCATGCACGCAGCAGTGAGGACAGTTATCATGTCTGGTTTTCACCCGTGCAAGGAGAGCATCCTGGGAAAGAGGAGAGTCCACTGGGAGCGCACGGTGTGGAATGGAATCACAAGATCGGGCTTAGCCTGTGCCACCTCTGCATGCGGGTCCTGTGTTCACCTCTGTCCTCTTGAGTGTGTAAATGGTCCTCCGTTCATTGCAGTGACACAGAGCGCCTCAGGACTGAGAAGCGGCCTTGTCTGGCCAGGGGGTAGGGGACGGGGCCAGCAGCACGGGAAGGAGACAGCAGGGGCTCCTTTTAGGATGCTTCAAGAGGGAAATCCTTCAAGATCAATTACTGTCTGTTTTCTTCCCATCTGGCCACTGCGGTGTGGGAGTCAGGCTGCTCTGTGGTCTTGCAGAAAGGAGTTGAGGCTTCATAGCAAGACGAGCCTCACTTTGGACCAGCAGCTTTCTGCAGTTTCTCTGAGCTTCAGTCTCTCCATCGATCACACACAGGTAACATGACTGCCTAGCGGGGTTTTGCCAGGATCAGATAAGTTTGGGTGAGAAAGAAGCATATAAACTTGACTTTACATTCCTTGGAATTTATAGGCTACTTAAAAGATTCAACGATATTTTATAAAATTCTGAAAAGGTGGAATAATTTCACCTGCCCTGCATAGCTCCTAGGATTGCATGTGAAAATCAAATACAATAAGGAAAGAGAAAATGAAGTGAAGGTGTCCTACCAGCTTAGCAAATGTGTGTCCTTTGCTTGAGCCGGACAGATGCTGGCAAGCTGCACAACAGATTCTCAACCGTCTCTGCCACACCAAGCCGTGTCCGCACTGCAACCAGAGCGGCCATTGGAAACACACATCTCACCTGTCTCATCTTTGTCTAAACCCTTGAGAGGTTCCCCATGGCCACAGTGCTCACGCCAAAATCTCCTTAGGATGATAGACACCCAGCTTTCTGAGATCTGGTCCCAGTCATTGCTTCTGCCTTGCAATTATTTTCTTCCCCTGCAGTGGACGGGGAATAGTAAACACTAAAGAAGCAAGTGAAACACTTTCCCACTACCACTGACAAGAGACAGAAGGACAGAAGGTGCATTCAACTCAGTTCTGCAGGGAAAACCATGCCCTCCTGAGAGAATGGTGACCCTCCTCCCTTAGCCCAAGGCACAGGGCAGCGAGCAGCGAATTGTGCCCTGGAGGCTTTGTGACTTGAACGGGAGTCAAGTTTCCTGTTGCCAGGAAAGAGCTGGACTCAAATGAACAGTGTGACAGGGAAGAAGAGAAAGGATGCAGTTCTCCCAGCGAGAAGCTGCAGGAGCCCCGCAGATTGGGAGATAAGGAGCTTATTGCCGGACTGGCTGTTTGATCGAGTCGCCATCTGCGGCATTTGCAGACGGGGAGCAGGACTCAGGCATATCTCCATGTTACAGCCTGGTCGGGACTGTGCCAACGCGCTTTATCTGATCCTTGGGGAAATCATTTTATGAGTAAGCCAAGCCATGATGGCTTCTGAAGACTGCCAGCTCCCTGCAGTGAAAGGTCAACGAATCCTCTACCAAGAAGAGATTATGGGAGGGACTCTGCACAGGAAACCCCACCTCTGAGTTCCAAAGAATGCTCACATCATTGCACGGTGAGGTTGGAAAGGTAGTGCCGAATGGAGCTTGGGGTTCCGCCCGGGCACGTTTCATGACAATGCAAGCTCTTCGGGGCCAGGATTGGTCCTACCCCTGGCTGTGTCCCTGGCCCCAAGGACAGTGCCTAGTACCCTATGACCCTTAGTGGGAGCTTGTGGTTTCGTGGTGGTGAGAGCTCAAGCTGTTTTAACAGGCGCCATTGCGTCAGTGAAGTCACCACCATTCAGGGTTTGACTGAACCACCTGGGGCTCAGACTCAATCGGACGCAGATGCACAGCTCACCAGAGACAAGTGTATAACCCAACGCCCGTGAGCAGATTTTCATCTCCACAAAGCTGTAAGTCGGAACATCCTGGCCACTACCCACAGAGCAGGGTACTGGTTGGCCACCTAAATTTGATTCACTCCTACTGTCATTTCATCCCTCAGACATCAGCAGCTCATTCTAAGACGACAGGAGCAGCCTCCTGGTTCCCAGGGCTGCCCGGGCTTGCCGCCTTCAGACCGTCCACTGCAGGCTGGCGGCTTGTTCCTTGTGGGCTGCAGCTCTCCCACGAGGACGGGATTTTCTCTCTTCTGCAACTGGGTGGATTCCCAGCTCTGGACTTCCCCTGAGAGGGTGGGGCCAGCACGGCCCTGACATCAGCAGGATGTACCCTCTCCCCAGAAAGAAAAAATGGGCCTGCTCCTCTGTGAGGTTAGGACAAGGGCCACACCACACCAGCCCCTCCCTGGCTCACCTGATGCCAGCTTGCAGCTTTCTATCAGGAGCACAGAGGCGTCAATATGGTGCCAAGAGCTGTGGGTGACAATACCACCTGGCTATTGAATTCACCTTAGGTGATTACTGGTGTTAATTTGACTTCAGTGAATGGATGACGAGTGCTCAGCGCTAACCAATACTCCTTGAGCCCCTACTGTTCCAGGCACGGCAGAAGGCACTGTACAGAGGGTGAGGGGTGGGAGAGATGAGCATCCCACCTGTCCAGGCCAGTGACAATAAACAATTATCCAGCTGCCCAGGTGCTAGCCTGTGGTGGTGGCTTCCGGGCTCTGAGAGAGGACTCTGGACACAGGATCCTAGGAAGACGAGCGATTCCTCCCTCAGGGCACGTGCAGCAGCAGACGTGGGCCCGGCCTCAGTGAGGGCGCTGCCCGTGCTGTGCCGCTGGTCGCCATGCGGGGAGCCGGGACTCGCTGCTCCAATCCCGTTCTGTCTCCTCGACGGCCGGCTGGAGCAGCCCGGCTCCCCTCGGTGCTGCATCTGCGGAGGGTCGAGATGGCAGCAGGGCGACGGCGTGGGCTCTGGGAACAGCGCTCCTCCGGCTTTCTCCCCCGGCAGAGGCGGAGGCGATATTTCTGGCTTTGTTGCTATGTCAACCCGAGCTGCATCTCGCTGTCTGGCGTTGGGGCTGGAGGCAGAGACTGTGTGCAGTGGACGGTGGCACCAACGAGGAACACAGCACCCCGTAAACGGCTCTTCTCTTTGGATGTCTAACCATGATGCCCGAGCGTCTGCTGTTAGCCTCCAGGCCCAGGCAGGGCCCTGGGTGCAGGACACAATCCGGCCAGTCTGTGTCCACTGAGTTCTCAGCAGGGTCAATAAGAGGAGGGGGCACATGATGTGAGCGAGGTGCCTGTGAGGGTGGGACAGGGCCTGGCACACAACGGGTGACAGCTGGCAGCTGTTGAATGAACGAATGTTCAAGTGAGTGGACAGATGAATGAGTGATACACGGCTGAATCCAACGTGGGAGTGGGGAGGGGTCAGTCATAGAGGACTGCTTGGTGGAGGAGGCCTCTGGCCGGGCCTGAAATGACAGTAAGAGGAGTGAAGTGTAATAATGGAGCAGAGCAGCAGCTAGCATGACCGGGTCCTCACAGGCGCCAGGCACCGTTGTAAGTGTTCTGCATGAATAAGCTTGCCTCATCCGACAACAAACCACGTGGGCTTATCCCTCCTGCCATTTTATGCACTGGGAGCTGACACAGAAAACCCAGTGTCCCTGGTCAGGAAGCTGAGATCTCCCCGCTGTGTGTCATCCTCCAAAGCAGAGGAGCCATCGGGCGATTGGCGGGCCTCTGTGGGGGGAGGCTGGGGTGGTTCCGTGTCACGAGGGCAGTCGGGAGGCTGGTTCCTGATGTCAGCAAGGGGCCCGCGGCCTGAGGGTCATGATGGCAGGAATGGAGAGCTGAGTCAGGCAGATGCTGAGTGGGGAGGGAGTGTGGGCCATCTTTGGGGACAGAGGGGAGAGGGGACACATTAGACACTGTCACAGCAGGGAGCACATGGAGCTTCAGGAGTTCTCGGCACAGAGAGGACCCGGAAAAGCTTGTCAGGAAGGTGCAGAGCTGGACAGGGAGGGCCTGGGACAAATCCTGAGGAACAGCACCCACGCTGGCCCTGGGAGGGAGGGACAGAGCTGCAGGAAAAACCTGGGGAGAGAAGACAAGAAGTGGCCGCTGCATCTCAGGCCACGCCATTCTGCTGGGAGATGGGCCAAGACTCGTGCTTTGGACTGAAACAAAAACGTCTCTGCAGACCTGGGCGACAGCCGTGGGTGACCAGTGAGGGGATGTCAGGGGAAACCACGGGGTTATTTCTCCAAGGTCAGCTTGAAGGTAAGTAAGAGAGAGAGCTATGTGGGCAAGAGGTCATAGAGTCAAAAGACTTCTTCCGGTTGTGATAAGAGGAAAGAGTATGGTGCCTCACGGCCTAATCTGATGGGGCTAGGAGAGTGGAGAGGAGCCCCAGCCCAGAGGCCCCAGGAAGCTGGGTGCTGTCTTCAGGGCTCACTTCACAGCTGGCCCCAGCCCCACCACTGGGGTGAGGGTCCTGGGTGGTCTCTGCATGCTGCTGCCACGGCTGCAGGACGTCCTCATGGGGCAGGGGGGCCTGGCTTCCCGTGGGTGGACCTCAAGGAGTGGGAAACAGCAGCTCGAGCCCGGTGGGTGCAGTCTCCAGTGGAGACCCGTCCTGGGGCTCTGCCTCAGACCTGGCATTCAGATGGGGTGGGGGCTAAATTCTGGCCCCTTCCCTACTCCTGGACAGTGGGTGAGGCGGTCCCTCACTGGTCCCCACAGCTGTCGCCATGGCGCTGTAGGTGTTCCCATCCCTGTGTGAATCACATGTAATTAGGCTCCCTGGTAACGGATGCCACGGCTGCATGGTGGACCCCCCTTCGCCAGGGGACATCTCTCCGTGGAGAGGAAGGAGATGGGGTTCTCTCTCATTGTGCATCACTCCAGTGAAGTTCAATATAATAAACCCTCAAGACGATTGCTGTGGCTGGGTTCTGGGGCAGAGAGGAACAAGACACAGCCCTCTCCCCTCCTCAGGTGACTGCTGTCCAGTGGGGACGCGGACAGGGGCATAGTAGGGGCAAAAGTGCCCTGGCAGGTGGCCTCTCTGAAAGCTCTGAGCTGCCCGGGAGGCTGCTGGCCAGGCTGCCCCCCCCCCCCCGATGTGCCCAGTGTGGCTGCACCAGACCCACCAAAAGTGTTTCAGCAGCCCCTCCACCTGCAGGGCCTGTCCTGGAGGCCACAGCACCGCCGGAGCACCCTCCCACACACTGAGGGTGGCGGAAGGGGCCTCCGGACAAGCGGGGAGCTTCCAGAGTAGAGCCAACAAACCCACACCCCAGGGTGAGGCTGGGACAATCTGGATGTGCTGCCAGGGGTGGACCTGGAGCCCAGGGTGAGAGGACACAGGCGGACTGCAGTGTCCTGCAGTTCTCCGAAGCTGTCACTTGGCCCTCAGGCTGCTTGAGGAGAGGGGTCTGAGGCCCAGAGACCTGATGCTGTGGGGGTAGGGCCCTCAGAGCCACCATCTTCCCCAGCCCCAGACTAGAGGCATGAAAGGCTTAAATAGAGACGTTGTTCTCCATGGTTCCCATGGAGGCTGCTCACTTGTCGGGAGAGGGAGGCTGGGGCCTGGGGCAGGAGGCTCTCCTAGGAAAGCAGCAAGGCCACATCTTGCATGAGAGTGCTGGATGCTTGTCCTCTCATCCTCAGCTACGCGCCTCCACGAGTGTCAGGGTAATCCATACTACAGAGGGGGAAACAGAGGCTCAGGTTGGGTCCAGATTCCAGACCAGCTTCGAGTGTGTGGTGGAGGGGGGATTGAACTCAGTCTGACTCCCCAGACTGAAGGACAGATGAGAGCCAGGAGGAGTGACCCCTGCAGCCACCGCCCCTGGTCACTAAGGCCGAGTGCAGGAGATGGGCAGGTGCCCAGGAGGGTGACAGACCCCAGGAAACCCCGAGAGCCGGCGGAGAAAGCCAAGCAGCAGTGGGGGGACTTTGCTTCAGGCTCCATCTGGGTGGAGACGGTCTCGGCATCCCGGCTCCCGAGGAGGCTCTGCTTCTCCGTGAACAAGCAGAACTGGGATTCTGCCATCTTCACCACATCAGACCATCTCCGGTGCTGTCTCCATGGCCTGGAACACCTTTTGCTAGGATAAACCCCATAGAAGATAATAGGAAAAATGCAAAGACTTCCACCAAGATCAACATGCCCGATGGTGTTACCCCAAATGGGAGCTGCCTTTGGCACTGACGCAGGGTCGATGGCCATGATGCAGCAAGATGAAACAGTGCCTGTATGTCAGGGAGGGCCTGTGATCTGGCAAGGCTGCTGTCTCAGTATCTAAGGGATCCAGAGCAATTCAGGGGCTGTTGGGGTGCCACAGTATAAATGGGAATGGTTCCGACACCTCCCAAGGTCATGGATGGACGCTGTGGTGCGAACTCTGAAATGGCAGGGGGCTTTATTCTAGGAGAGCGATTGGCCAGTTCAAGCCACATCCCTCATCCTGCCTCTCCCCTCCTCACTGCCCTGTGGCCATTGGCATCAGCCCCAGGACTTCCAGGGTGTCAGGGCAGGTGTGGGGCCCTGGCACAGAGCAATGGAGCGAAGGTCAAGCCTTCCTTCTTTTCCTGTTCCCTCTCCATAGAAAAATCCACATACACAGCGAGCGTCTGCTTAAAGACGAGGATTTCCCATGGCGATGCCCGTGGGGAACCCTGCTCAGAGGCTCTTTTCCAACCATGTATGCTGAATCCCCGATGGACAGTGACAGGGGAGCGTGGAGCGTGGAGAGGGAGCTGGGCAGGAGCGGAGAGGCTCCGCCGGGAACCTGTGAACCATGGGAGCCGGTCTGGCTTTTCAATCTCTAATTTGCTGTATTAGTCGGCTTCAGCCCTCTAATGAGATACACATGTTTTCTCGCACAAGAGGATAATTCTTTCAATCCCGGGAGAGAAAACACATCCCTGGTCTTGAGACAGACAGTATTTTTGTGGTATTTTTTTACGCTTTTGAGTATTAAACTTTCATAGAGTTTTTAAAAATTCAGGAAGGAATTTGAAAACTCCATGCATCCTGTGGCCTTTGCTTGTCAGAGAGGCGGCATATCAGGAGAAAGATGGTGAATCTGAGTCAAATGGCCCTGGATTCAAGTCCAGCCAGCCCTCTGACCAGTTCTCTCACTGTCTGAGCCTCTAATTCCACATCGATAAAGTGGGGTGCTGAGGTCTTGGGGCTTCTTGTGAGGATCACGGTTGCGTGGTTCATAGAGGTGCTCAACGAATGGTACCGACCTTACCATCACATTGAGAGAGCTCTGTAGGTGCACCAATGACCAATGGGTCAACGGATGTCAAAGCTTCTGCCCAGGTCAGAGGCAGCGTGCCTCCTGCCACTGGCCCCCACACGTGGATGGTCGGGAGGGCTGTCTGAACCTCTCACAGCCAAGCTCGGACACAGACTCTGAGAGTGGCCGTGGTGATTGGGGGTCCCAGCCCATCATCCTGGGAATATAAGCACATTGTGTGATTGCCTTTGCAACCATGCTCCACAGCATTGAGGGTCTAATGAGATGCTGTTCTTTGTCTGGCATTTTCCAGAGGCCACGAGGGGACAAAGCAATCCGTCATCATCTCTGTGCAAAGGGCTCACCCCCCCGCGGCTGACAGAAGCTGCTTCACACAGCCGAAAAATAGCACTTATGGAAAGGTCCAGTTCAGTCCAGCATGAGGCTGCAGCCCTTCGGGGCAGACACGTGAGCCTGAGGGATGGGACAGGACCGAGGCCCCCTGACAGGGGCTCTGGGCACTGGTCTTCAGGCAACTTGAGGTTTACAGATGTCAAGGGGCAGGAGCAAGGCTGAGGATGGCTCGTTTTCATCCACCGAGCGGGTTTTCTGAGCATTTACTTCCCACCACCCACTCCGTTATTTTAGAGGAGGTAGTGGTGTAGTCCTAAATCCTTGATCCCAAGGAAGTCACCCTCTAGTGTCAGATAAAGATTCATGAAGACGTGGGTTATAAAGAAACTCAAGACCTGTTAGTGCAGAAGTGAGAAGATGGTGAGAGCCGTCAACAGGATGGGACGCGCATGCTGGGAGGACGACATGTTTCACGGGGCGGGGGTCAGGGAGGCGCACTGGCATTCCACAAAGGGGACACCTGCTGCATGCACCCCCTGCACTAGCTGTCGTGCGGCAGAGACGGGGAGCGTGTGATCCCTGCCCTTTCAGAGACGGGAAGTCTGGAAAAAGCACAAAGACTCAAGTCAACAAAGCCACACAGCACGGGAGATTCTGTGCCAGCAACTGTTCCCCGGGCAAGAGGGGGGCTGAGCGGGGTCTGAGGACAATGACTGGTGGTTGATTTAGAAATTAGGAAAGCGTTTCAGCAGAGGGACCAGCGTGTATGACACTGCCTGACACATTAGGAGACGTTCTGTGTCACTGGGTAGGGGCTGGCTGTGGTGAACAAGAGCCAGAGGAGAGCAGGGGTGGAGGAGGCCAGTCCAGTCATACAGGGTCCCCTGTGCCAAATTAAGGAGTTTAGACCAGACGCCGGCATCAGCGAGGAAACTGCAGAGCCCTTTAATGAGGCAATGCTGCACTCAGAAAGATGACTTTCTTAGACCAGAGTGGCCCACGGAGCAGTGCAGTCACTTCCCCTTCCGCCAGAAATGCCATAAAAGTGACAGAGTGGGAAGGGACAAATGAGAATAAGTACACAAGAGCGATGACAACCGAGAAGGGATGTCACGAAAGAAGCAGAGATGTTGCAGGATTTCTGGGGATCCTGGGTAGAATCAGATAAATGGAGAAACCAGAGCATCAGTGAAAAGGAGCCTGAAAAAGCTACTGCAGAGATCAGAGCCCTCCTCCCCCACAGCCCCGGAGCCCCGGCCTGAGGCAGAGGAGGGAGCATGGCAGCCATCTCCAGGGTGATCTGAATCAGGGGGCCCGGGAAGATCATCTGGAACTCCTTTCTGAACAAAGCAAGGGGTCGTGGAGTCTGTTTGCTCTGGATCAGCCGCGCTGGGTCTGAATTCCAGCTCTGCCCAAGGTTCCCGTGAAATGTGAATCCTAAGGAAGTGGAAGTCCAGGTGTCTGGCACTTTCTCAGGATAGGTCTATGCCAGTTTCTGTCCAGCTTGCTTTGGGGAAGGTTGGTAACCTGAGAATGGGGCTCCCAGCAGAAGGAAGATGAGCAGTGCTCAAGTGCGAACCCTCCAGCTATGTCTTTAGGAAGGCTGCCGTGCTAGGATTGTGTTCAGGAGAGATCCCCGGATTACATCCTGGAAATAACAAGGAAAAGATTATCAGAGTTCTTGGAAATTTGATGACATTAAAAACTCAAAAAAATAGCCAAATAGCAGAATGTCTACAGTCGAATACTGACCTATTCATCTCTATGATTGGGTTAAGGAATTTTACTAAAAGAGGGAAAAGGGGGAGAACAGAGAGATTGAAACAGAGGAAATGCTCACAGATGAAAAGGAGAATTTTTTCCTGAATTGAGAAAAGCCATGAAATTTTAGCTTTCAAAGACTTTATTGTGGGACAAAATAGATTAAGAAACAAATGTGAGCGCTTGGATACAGTCTGGATAAATGCCAGAACTCCAAAAATTAAGAAACTAAACTGTCCAAAAATCTCTGATAGCATGAAAACAACAAAGACAGACACCTAGCACGGAGCAAGAACCACACTGCTGGTAAATTTCTAACAGCAGCTCATCCTCTGACAAAATGTCTTAAAGATCTGAAAGTATTTTGATTCTGTAATTCTAAGCCCCGAAAAACTATTACTCAACTAGCAGAGCAAATAAAGTGATTTTCATGCATGAGAAAACTCATAAAATTAAATTTATCGTCTATGAGCTCTTTTTGAAAAATAATTTGAATACGTATCTAAACAAAACCAAAGTAAATGAAAATCGTGAGTCCAAGAAGAAGGATGTGGGATCAAGACTAATGTTAATGAAGAAAGCAGTAAATCTTGTAACGTTAAATGGACTTTGAGGTATAATATTTAAAAATGAGAACATAATATTTTACTATTTTATTTTGTTTTTAAATAAGAATTGTATACATTTCAGGTGTCCAACACAATGATTTGATACACGTACACGGAGAGAATTGATTGCTACAGTCAAGCTATTAACGTATCATCTCCTCACAGAGTTAGCGTTTTTTTTGTGATGAGATCACCTGAAATCTACCCTCTTAATACATTTCCGGTATTCATTACAGTACTGGTGACTCCAGTCATCACTCCGTCCATCAGTTCTCTAGACTTCCTCACCCACACAACTCCAACATTGTACCCGTCAACCAGCATCTCCCGGTTTCCTCCACCTCCTCGCTCCTGGTAACCTCCGTTCTACTTTCTGCTTCTGAGTATTCCAACTTTTTTAGATTCCGTAGGTGAATGAGAGCTCGCAGGTTTTCTCTTTCTGTGTCTGGCTTATCTCACTCAGCATAACGTCCCCCAGGTTCATTCTTAGTGTTGCAAATGGCAGGATCTCCTTCTTTTCTAAGGCTGAATAACACATATGTACATATCACAATTTCTTTATCCATTCGTCCATTGATGGACACTTAGATTATTTCCACGTCTTAGCTATTGTGAATAATGCTGCAAGGAACATGGAAGTGCAGATATCTCTTCGAGGTCCTGATTTCATTTCCTTTGGGTAAATACCCAGAAGTGGAGTTGCAGGATCATATGGTAGTTCCATTTTTAATATTTGGGGGAACTTTCATACTGTTTTTCATAGTGGCTGCACCAACTTATGTTCCCACTAACAGTGCACAAAGGTTCCTTTTCTCTACGTTCTCATGAGCACTTGCAATCTTCTACTTTTTTGATAAT
Organism: Equus quagga; assembly: GCF_021613505.1. Taxonomy (NCBI): domain Eukaryota; kingdom Metazoa; phylum Chordata; class Mammalia; order Perissodactyla; family Equidae; genus Equus; species Equus quagga. The sequence goes on along the minus strand of NC_060285.1, from coordinate 2,801,331 downwards.
AGTCATTCTAACAGATATGAGGTGATATCTCATTGTGGTTTTGGTTTGATTCCCTGATGACTAGCACCTCTTCATATACCTGTTGGTCACTTGTATACCCTCTTTGCAAATATGTTTATTGAGGTCTTTTGTCTATTTTTTTAATTGGATTGCTTAGTTTTTTGCTATTGTGTTGTAGGAGTTCCTTATATATTTTTGGATATTAACTCCTTATCAGATAATATGGTTTGCAGATATTTTCTCCCATTCCCTAGGTTGCATTTTCGTCTTGTTGCCGGTCTCCTTTGCTGTGCAGAAGCTTTTAGTTTGTTGTAGTCCCACTTGTTTGGTTTTGCTTTTGTTGCCTGTGCTTTTGTTGTCATATCCAAAAAAATTCACTGCCAAGGCCAACGTCAAGGGGGTTTTTCCTTATGTTTTCCTGCAGGAGTTTCATGGTTTCAGGTCTTCTGGTTAAGTCTTTAACCTATTTTGAGTTGATTTTTGTATATGGTGTAAGATAAGGGCCCAATTTCTTCCTTTTGCATGTGGATATCAAATTTTCCCAACACCATTTATTGAAGAGACTATCCTTACTTCATTGTGTATTCTTGGCATGTCTGTTGAAAATTAGTTGTATGCACTTAGATTTATTTCTGGACTCTCTTTTCTGTTCTATTGGTCTATGTGTCTGTTATTATGCCAATATCATGCAGTTTTGATTGCCATAGATTTGTAATGTAAGTTGAAATCAGAAAGTGTGATGCCTCCAACTCTGTTCTTTTTTCTCAAGATAGCTTTGGCTATTTGGAGTCTTTTGTGGTTCTATGCACATTTTAAAATTGTTTTTCCTATTTGTGTGAAAAATGCCATTGGAATTTTGATAGGGATTGTATTGAATCTGTATATCACTTTGGGTAATATGGACATTTTTAACAATATTAATTCTTCCAGTCCATGAACATGGGCCATCTTTTCATTTACTTATGTCTTCTTCAATTTCTTCCATCAGTGTCTTATAGTTTTCAGTGTATAGATCTTTTACCTCGTTGGTTAAATTTATTCCTAAGTATTTTATTCTTTTTGATGCTATCATAAATGAGACTACTTTCTTGGTCTCCTTTTTGGATAGATCATTGTTGATGTAAAGAAATACAACTGAATTTTGTATGTTGATTTTGTATCCTGCGACTTTGCTGAAATGATTTGTTTTAACAGTTTTATGTGGAGTCTTTAGGGTTTTCTACATATAGGCTCAAACCAAATTCAACAACATATCAAAAAGATTATACACCATGATCAAGTGGGATTTATCCCTGGGATGCAAGCTTGGTTTAACATATGTCAATCAATCAATGTAAAAGTCCACATTAACAGAATGAAAGAGAAAAAACACATGATGATCTCAACAAATGCAGAAAAATTTCTTGATAAAGTTCCATATCCATTCATGATAAACACTCTCAACAAAATAAGTATAAAAAGAAATTTCCTCAACACAGTAAAGAACATTTATGAAAAGCCCATGGCTAACATCGTAATCAGTGGGAAAAAAATGGAAAACTTTGCCTCTAAGATTTGGTACAAGGCAAGGATGCCCACTTCCACCACTTCTATTCAACGTAGTGCTGAAGTACTAGCAAAAGCAATTAGACAAAAAAAAGAAATAAAAGCCATCCGAATTGGAAAGGAAGAAGTAAAATAATCTGTTTGTAGAAGACGTGATCTTATATGGAGAACACAATATTTTCAAATATTAAAAAAAGAAGATCTTCACATGGCTGTAATGGGAACTGGGCAGGAGAGGAGAGAAAGTAAAAGGATCCTAAAGGTCTTATTTTCTTCGATAGAGGGATGTAACTGTTTTTATGACTTCTAGAAAAAGGTTATGCTGAGTATATGTGCTAAAAAATTAATGATTTCTGACTGGCTCTTGGTCAATTGGACGTCTGCATTAAAAAAAATAAGATTCTTAAGTACCACTTTTTACCATACTCAAAAATCAATTTTAGTTGGATTGTAGACCTAAATTTTAGAGTTAAAAATATAAATCTTTTAGAAGCAGCATAGAAAAATATCTTCATAAACTTTGGGTGGGCAGAGTTAAGAGTAATCAGTACAATAGTATAAAAAGCACTTACAGAGACATATTTAAAACAAAATGATACAAATTGAAGATATTTGAATGGAAAAATATATCAGGGCAAAAGTATATATCTTTAAAATATAAAGCAGGTGTGTCAATACTGTGTCATACCAGGACGAATTTGAGGCAAAGATCACAGGACACTAGTTCAGCAGTAATATTTTATTCCTTTTATTAAAAATAAGAAACTGGAAAATGTCACGGACATTCAACTCCATCAGTTAGCAGCTTAAGCAGTAATCTGAACACGCTCACCACACATTCCTCAAAACAGGACAAAATCCAGAAGAAGAAATTACAAAGTTCAAGGTAGAAATTAATAAAATGTTAAAAATAATAGAGAAGATCAACAAAACTAAAAGAAGTTTATTTGAAAAGATTAATAAAATAGACTAAACTTTGGTAAACTTGAATAAAAAATGGAAAGGAATCACAAAAATATTAAGCATAAAGCATCTCATAGACTCAGTGAGGTTTAAAAATATAAGAGAATACAGTCTGAGGGCCAATTTTGTGCCCATAAATTTAATATTTATGAGGAAATGGAAATTTTATAGAAGACTATAAAATACCAAAATTTACTAGAGGAGAAAAAAACTTCCACAAAAGACCTGTAACGGTTTTATAAGTTACAGCATTCCTCAGAAGCCTTTCCATCGGCTTTCTTCCCGTCCCCGAGCTCCAGCAAAGCAGCAGGAAGGGGATTTTTGAGGGTGAGTTCCCCAAGACCCTAAAGGAAAAAATAATCACTTTCCAACACAGACTTAAAAAAGAGAGAAAGCTCCCCGCTTCTCTTCATAAGACTGAAATAACTTTGGTACCAAAGTTGGACAAAGCCAATATAAAAAATACAATTATAGGTTAATTCCTGTCGTGAAAATTGATGCAAAAGTCCTAAGTAAAACACAGTAAGTTGAACACAGCAGAATACAAAAAATAATATATATGGCCAGAGAGGGTTTACCCCAAGTTAATTTCAGGAATGCAACGGTTTTTATAACATTAGAAAAAAAATCCATTAATGTAATTTACAGTATTAATTAAAAAAGAAAAATACCTGTCACAAAGGAAAAATATTTAATAAAATTTGTAAGCCCCTAATATTTAAAACAAGCAAACCAACCAATGTATATCAACATCAACTTCTTAATGTCGTAGCAGATTAAAATAGGAGAGAAAGCCCTGAATCCAAAAAAAATGTTTCTATCCAACCATCCAAATATCACCATCAAATATCAAGTGTCCAAATATCCAAAAGTCCTTGGTGAAACTATAGCCAAGTTCTCTCTGGAGACAAGAGAAAGATACGGATTTTCCCTTCGACAGTGTCCTGGGGGGTAGGGGTCAGGGGACCAGTTATAAATACTGGAGAGGAAGAAATTCCACCTGCAGATTAGATGAAGGTTTATACAGAATAGGTAACTGAGAGAATGCACAGAGCACACTCAGAAGCAATAAGAAAAGCCACCGAGATTGCTAGACGCAAGATCTAGCAAATGCGTAGATCAATATTTTTCATCTATAACAGCATTAAACAATTAGTGTCACAGTTCATTTTATTGTCAACTCCACTGGGCTAGGGGATGCCCAGAGAGCTGGTAGACGTTGTTTCTAGGTGAGCCTGTGAAGGTGTTTCTGGAAGAGACCAGCATCGAAATCAGTATACTGAGTAAGGAAACCCACCCCCAGCATGGTGGGCTGCCATCGTCCAATCCTTTGAAGGCTGAAGGAGAGCAAACAGTGGAGGAAAGGCAAATTCTCGCTCTCTTTTCTTGAGCTGGGACATCCGTCTTCTCCTGCCCATGGGCATCGGAGCTCCTGGCTCTCAGGCCTTCAGACCAGGACTGAGTAACACCGCTGGCCTTCCTGGGTCTCCACCTTGCAGAGAGCAGACTGTGGGACTTCTCAGCCTCCATAACCACAGGAGCCAATTCCTATAATAAATCTCCTCTTACATACCTCTCTCGATATTCTACTGGTTCTGTTTCTCCAGAGAACCCTGGCTTATACAGCTAGAAACTGTAATAATCGTAACAGTGATGAAAATTGTGTTACTTAGTAATCAACCTACCAAAATCAATAAGGTCTTTAAAGGAAAATAACGAACTTCCATTGAAAAACTTCAAGGAGGATTTAAATAAATTCTAGGTGCTCACCATGTTCCTAGGTGCTTAGTCCCAATATCTTAAAGATGACTGTTCTCCTCAAATGGAAATATCAGTTCAATGATGTCCAATCAAAACTTATAACAAAATTTCTCACATCGGAGGACAAATTAATCCTAAAATCTGAACAGAAAGCAAATGACTAACAAAAGCCAGGACCATATCAAGAAATAAACATAAGAAAGAGGGGCGTTTGTTCTAAGGTAATTAACGTTTACTAAAAAGTTATAGGAAATAGTATGGCATTAATGCAGGAGTGGACTTATAGACCAGTGGGTCCTGTCTGAGGCCCATGCATAGAAGGAAACGTGGCATATGACAGACGGACGTGGTGCCACCAATTGGCTTTCCGTGTGGAAAATGAAGGAATGCCTTTGGCAGGAAGAGCTGCTCTGAAACACCGTGAGGTCATAAATAGCCTTTATTCGTCCTGTGTGTAGTGGACATTGATGCGATTTGCTGCGGGTGTGTTGACATGCTGATGGAGAGGAGCTCACCCAGGCCCAGCTGAGGCCCTCACACAGCACAGGGCAAATGCACTGTGTTTCCTTTCTAGAAGCTTCTGACTCTGGAATGCGTCTGGAACCTTGGTAGAATGAATGATGATTCTTCGTGTTACGCAGCCTTGGAAAGAAAGTTATAGCCGGCTTACTTGTTTTCTGTTCTGAAAATCCAGTCTCCAGAAACGATTTCATCGGTAAGACATCAGAGCACGGCCACAGATTTTGTGTCTTCTTGGAGGAAAGATGCAAAATGTGTCTCAAAAATAACCAGGAAGGGGTTGGCTGAGGGCCCCTGCTGCCTTTGAGCGTCTCCTTCCCACGCACTCCGTCTGGGGCAGGAAGCTCCTGTCTCGAGGGAGAGGCGGGTCCGGCAGGTCCCTTGCTGCTGCTGCTGCTGCTGCGGCTTAGGCAACCACCATCGGCTGTCGTCCGTCTCCTGCGGGTCCCTCAGGCTAAGGCGTGATTTAACACTTGGCACATCCTTCACAGCCTACAGGGGCAGCCTAGCAGGGAGGTGAGTGCTCCATCTTCAGCCGTGGAGGGATGCCCCCCAGAGTGACACGTCAGAGCCGCATCTGGGGTACCTGCTTCCTCCAAGGCTCTTCTCCCAGAAAAGGGCTGCCACAGTCTTGAGCAGGAGACCAAAGGAAGTAGAAAGAACCTGCCTGCCATCGGTCCCATTCTCCACAGCCCCGTACCCCCACCAGCTCCCTGAGCAGTGCTCTGCCTGACTTCCCCCTCCCACCCCTAGCCTGCACCTTCCCTCGTCACCTCTCTCGGTGGCCTGGGTGGTCCCCAAGGCTTTCACACCTGCTCCTTCTTTATTGTGTTGTTCCCAACTGTCATCCTTGGGCAGAGGTCCTCAGACCCACACACCAGGCTCTAGTCACTGGCTTCTTCCGCCTTCCCAGAAAGCGGGTCAGCAGCCCTGACTCCACACTCAGGGATGGCCAAACCCGCAATCCCAGCATAGAAAAACTGTCCCAAGTTTCACCCATAATTCTTAACCACAACCAACATTCCTCAAGCTGCTTGGCATACTGACTTTAGTTTTTATTTCACTTTATACCCCAACTTAAGATGGCGTTTCCATCACTCTCTTTATCAGACACACGAGAGGACCAAGGATTGCAGAGCTGTGGTAACTTGTGCCCGTCACACGGGGTGAGCACAAGCAGTCAGCCAGCACTGGACTCGAGGCTAAGGATGAACACTGCTCTCACCAGGGTCCTTCCTGGGTAGGGGTCCTGCCTCGGATCTCTCGTCCTGCGCTGTGGACCCTCCGGGGCCTCCGGCCACCCCTCCGATGCTGGCTTGTCATCACGCCCACCGCCCATCGCTTCCCCGCCTGGCTGTCCTCAGCCCTGCCCAGGGAGGTCCCTGAGTGTCCCCTGCATCCTGGGGGTGGCTGGACTGCTGGCCGTCGTCTTTCTCGTCTGCCTGGTCTCGCTGCCTTTAGGGCTCGCAGATGGGAACGTGTTGGGCAGAGCAGCAGTGGCCAACACTTAATGAGCGCTCACTACACAGCCAAGGCTAAGGCCTGTCTACAAAGCATTTAATAAGTTTTGCTTCTGCGACAGCGCCAAGTAGAGTAGCAGGCCAACACCAAATGGCTCAAAGACGTCTTGTTATATTTCCATTGCTTCCAAACACGAGGGGTGCTGAGAGTAATGCCCAGTGGTGGGTGGGTGGGCCGGACCATCCTCGGCTGGGCTTTACTTTGCCTTGCCTGGCTCTGCGTCCTCTCCGAGCAGAGCTTCCTTCTGTTGAGGGTGGTGACCTCAGGGTAACAGAAATGCTTTCACAGGGTGTTGAGAGCAGGTGTGGCCTCCACCTAAAGCCCCTGAGATGCGGGACCCTGAAAAGCAAGGCCACATCTGCTGTCCTCCCTGGTTCCCAAGCACAGTGGGCAGAGTCAGTGCAAAGTCATTCGCATCATCCTCAGGACGGGATTCGTGACAAGCTGCTGGTGAACTGGAGTTTGCAAGCAAACCAGGACACACATCGTTGCCTGTGGGCCAGGCCCCGGTCTCCCTTGACACTCTCATCCTGTCACAGCTTCAAGGTGCATCTTGACTCCATGGTCATCCTCCAGAGTGCTGGCCCTGGCTTCTCCTCTGTTCATTGCAGTGTACCCAGAGGCAGAGACCAGCTGCCTCATGGACACTGAAGGTGGCGTCTTTGGACTTGAGTCTGGTAGTGATGTACAAGATGCAGACCTCACCAGGTGAAGCCCAGGGTCCCGCTGGCAGAGGGGGAGTTCACAGGGACCCACTTTGCAGTGGCACTCACAAGATACCCACATTCCGACCTGTTGCTGGGTCAACGCGGGCAGTTCCAGGAGAGGTCAGCTGGGCACAAGCGGCCTGGTGGTGGAAGCGGGGCCTGGAGGAGTGGGCTTCAATGCATGAGGATGAGAGGATGGGCGGTCCTTCCAGAAGGAGGCCTGGCAGCCGCTGCTCCTTCTCCTTTGCTAGAAGAGCCTGACTTATTTGGGAGTTCTCCTCTGGTGCATGAAGGAAGGACACCTCCCAGCCCCGGGAGGTGAGTGGGTCAAGTGGTTCTCCTGCCACGTGGCATGATCGTGTTGATGGGGACACGAAACGTGGGCCTTCCACAGCACCTGCGTGGAGAGGCTGTTCATGAAAACGCTTGCATGGGGGACAATGTCCCTCGCTATGTTCTGGGTCGTCATGTCTCCCTGGACCCCTGGCATTGCCAGGACTGTCTGGTGACCACACAGAAAACGCCCTTGATGGGCAGAGGAGAGCAGGGCAGGAATCACCTGGGCCCTTGACAGCACAGTGGGCAGCCAAGATAACCCAGCTGGCCAGCCCCTCCTCTGGGCATCCACTTTATGTAATTCCAGCCTCCTGTTCATTCTTTCTTTGTTCCCCGGCTTGTTGAGAGTGCTCCCCCCCCATGCCCCCTACAGTGGTATGGAGACCTGGGTGGGGCAGAGCAGCCCAGGGAGGCTGAGAAATCCAGCCTGGAGAGAGAGGAGCTGCGGGGACCTGGGGCCATGAATGCCAGGCCATGGTGAGGGGGGATGTCATATAGGAGGCATGGGAAGATGGACACACATGGACATTTCTTACTAGAGGTGTGGCCATGTGAGTGGCTTGTACCAGCCAGGAGGAGAGGCCTGGAGAGGAGGCCGGAGCTGGACCAGCCTGCTTTCCCCTCACTAACCCCGGAGGCTCATCCAGCAAAGCAGCTCTGTCCATTCACTGGGCTCTCCTTCCCTAATTCCTGCTGTGGATGTGCTGGGGTCTGGGCTCAGACCAGGCCACCAGGATGATATGGCATGGGACCAAGAGGGCTTACTTACAAGATGTCCTCTGGCTTCTGAGGGAGAGGATGGGGTCTAACCAATGGGAACAACATACCCATGTGCTGGTGGGTTGATGTTTAGGCCACAGAGTACAAAGGATGGATCAAATCCTCCATGGCTTCCCGGAGGAGGCACCTGCACAATGGGAGACCCCAGTGCTAAATTTCCTCTTTGGTGAGGGTAGAAGATAAAGTGCAGGAGAGACACCTTTGAAAAAATGCCCATGCAGCAGCAAGAGGTGGCCCAGAGCATCAGCTCTCTGTCCAGATGAGTGCTCCCAAATAAGAGTGGGCAACCCTGCCGCCTCCTCCCAGGGCAGTGAGGGGAGGGACTCCCACCGCGAGGAGAGGACTCATCCAGCTTGGGGCCACCCGTCGGCCGCTTCCAGGAACCATCACTCCTCTGTGCAAATAGCCCCTGGCGGCTGAATGGGCCATGAAGAGAGAGCATTTTATTATTGTTCTTAGCCCTGTGATGCACGGCTCCGCTGGCGGCTTAGCAGGGAGAGGGAGTCGCCAGGATCACACTGAGCTCAGCTCCCAGGATGCAGGATATTAAATCAATCGAACTAAATGAAAAGCTTTGGCCATCTCTTGAACTCAGGGTTGAGAGGCAGCCCTTTCTTCTTATTCCGACTGCTTCCCGGGGGGACGCCCAGCCTGCGGGGCTCTGCAAGGACTCAGTGCTTGGAATTATTTAAAGATAGAGCAGGGCCAGGATGAGGGAGAGCATCCTGTACAGGCGTGCTGCCATAGCTCCCCCTGCAGAGAGACGTGGGGTGCCCCGCTGGTGGGGAGAGCAAAGGGGGGCATATAGGGGGCATCCAGGTGGACTTGCCTGTCACCATAGTGGGGGTCCCAGCTCAGGAGACCTCACTCAGCAGCCCAGAGGTGCAAGATGTGGTCAGAAGCTGTGGGTTCGTATTCCAGCCCTACTCCTAGAAGCTGGTTGATGCTGTGCAAGCTGATTAAACTCTCCAAGGACCTCCCTCCACTGTGAATGATGTTCACACTTAGCAACTCCTGTGGGCCCGCCCTATCCCAAGCACTGTGCCAGGCTCTGCTCTGGCACGCAGTCATTCATCCCGAGCATAAGCTGAGGGCCTGCTATGTTCCTTATCCTGAGGGTTATAGCAGGAAAACAAAACAGACAACATCTCTGCTCTCAGGGAAACTGCAATCTAGTGACAGATCCATCTCAACAGTGTGGCTCCACTGAGGGAAACAGCAGGGGCATGTAGTAAGATGCGAGATGGGATCGCTAAGTGGGGCTGCTCAGAGGAGGCAGCCTGGAAGCTAAGACGCATAGAACCAGGAGTCGACTGCGCGTTGAGCAGGAGGAACTACATCCTCTGCAGAGGGAAGAGGTGCAGGCTCCAAGGTGCACACCAGCTCACTGGGTCAGAGAAGGAAAGAGCGGGCCATGGTGGCTGGAACTTAGAGAAGGTGAGTGATGGTCACAAGAGAAGGGGCCAATGGGGTGTCCAGGACTGGATCCTGCAGGTTTTCTGGGTCAAGTGTCTATTGCTTTGTTCTAGGATCAGTGCAAAGCCAGAAGTGGGGTTTTGGCCGGTGGTGGCAAGCTCTGACCTGCATTGTAACAGGCGCTGTGGCTACTGCTGCACCAGTAATCGTTGGCCTTCACCCTTGCTGCTCCCGCTGCCTGGTCAGCTCTGCCAGCAGATGTCTAGGTGGCTCCTCCCTCATCTCTCGCTTCTGTTTGGTCAACATTCCTGAAAGGCTGTTTCTAACCACTTCACTTAAAACTGAAGACCCTTATTATGAAACACCTCATAAGGATAAAAGGTCAATTCTCCAAGAAGACATAACAATTCTTAACACATATTGCCTAACAACAGAGCATCAAAATATGTGAGGCAAAAAGTGATGGAACTACAAGAAGAAATAGATGAATCTACTAATATAGTTGGAAATTTCAACACCCCTCTGTCAGAAATGGGCAGAATCAGCAGGCAGAAAATCAGTAAGGGCATGGTTGAACCCAAAAGCGTCATCAATCAACTGGCTCTAATTGACACCTATGGACTACTTCATCCAACAACAGCACAAATACACATTCTTCTCAAGCTCACGTGGAACATACACTGAGATAAACCACTCTGGGCCACAAAGCACACCTTCACAAATTTTAAAAAATAAAAATCAACATCTTACTAGAAGTCCAAGATAATGCAATACAACAAGAAAAGGAAATAAACGACGTACAGGCATACGTTATTTTATTGTGCTTCATTTTATAGCGCATTGCAGATATTTCATTTTTTGTAAGACCCTCCACCAGCAAAAAGATTATGACAAACTGAAGGCCCAGGTTGATGGTTAGCCTTTTTGAGCAGTAAAATATTTTTAATTAAGGTACGTACATTTTTTTTTAGACATAATGTTATTGCACACTTCATAGACTACAGTATAATGTAAACACAACTTTTATACATACTGGGAAGCCAAAAAACTTGTGTGACTCGCTTTATTGCAGTGGTCTGGAACTGAACCCACCATATCTTTGTGTTATGCCTGTACTGATTAGGAAGGAAAAAATAAAAATGTCTTTGTTTGCAGATGACATGATTGTCCATGTAGAAAATCCAAAAGAGTTGACCAAAAAACTCCTGGAACTAAGAAGTGATTACAATAAGATCACAAGATACAAGTTTAATACGCAAAAGTCAGCTGCTTTCCTATATATGAGCAGTGAATAAGTGGAATTTGAAGTTAAGAACATGATACCATTTACATTAACACCCCTAAAAATGAAATTGGTATAAATCTAACAAAATAGGTACAGGATCTATATAGGAAAATTACAAGACTCTGACAAAAGAAATCAAAGAACTAATAAATGGTTCCTGGATGGGAAGATCCAATATTGTCAAGATATCAGTTCTTCCCAGTTTGATCTACAGACTCAAGGCAGTCCCAGTCATAATCCCACCAAGGTATTTTGTGGATAGCGACAAACTGATTCTAAAGTTTGCAGGCAGAGACAAAAGACCCAGAACAGCCGACTCAGTATTCAAGGAGAAGAACAGAGTTGGAGCACTGACACCACCCGACTTTAATAGCAATCAAGACAGTGTGCTACTGCTGACATAATAAAGCAGATCAATGGGACAGAATCAGGAGCTCAGAAATAGGCACATAATGTATTCCACTGGTCCTTGACAAAGGAGCAAAGGCAATACAATGGAGCAAAGACAGTCTCTTCAACAAATGCAGCTGGAACAACTGGACACCCACAAGCAGAAAGATGAGTCCAGACCCAGACCTTACAGTCTTTCCCCAAATTAACTCAAAACAGATCACAGACCGAAATGTAAAACGCAAAACTGTAAAACTCCTAGGAGATAATGTAGGAGAATGTCGAGGCGACCTCGCGTATGGCGATGGCTTTCAGATACGACACCAAAGGCATGACCCACGAAGCAAAGAATCGATAAGCTGGACTGCACTAAGATTAAACACTTCTGCTATGTGAAATAGACTGCCAAAAGAATGAGAAGACAAGCCACAGACTGGGAGAAAATATTAGAAAAGACATACCTGATAAAGGACTCTTATCCACAATATACAATGAACTCTTAAAACTCAACAATATTAACACGAACAATCTGATAAAAAATGAGCAAAATACCTCATTAAAGAAAATACGAAGACGACAAATAAGCATACTCAAAGATGTTCCACATCATATGTAATTAACAAAACACAAACTAAAACGACAATGAGGGTCCAGTCCCGTGGCTGAGTGGTTAAGTTCGCACGCTCCGCTTCAGCAGCCCAGGGTTTCGTTGGTTCAGATCCTGGGCGCGGACGTGGCACTGCTCATCAGGCCATGCTGAGGTGGCGTCCCACATGCTACAGCTAGAAGGACCCACAACTAAAATATACAACTATGTACTGGGGGGATTTGGGGAGAAAAAGCAGAAAACAAAAAGAAAAAAAAAAGAAGAGTGGCAACAGTTGTTAGCCCAGGTACCAATCTTTGAAAAGAAAAAAAAAAAACACGAGACATCACTACATACCTATCAGAATGGTCAAAATTGGAACACTGACAACAGCAGCTGCTGGCGAGGATTGCAGCAACAGGAGCTCTCATTCATTGCTGGTGGGAACGCAAGATGGTGCAGCCACTTTGGAAGATGGTTTGGGGGTTTCTTAAAAAACTGAATGTACTCTTACCATACAATTCACCAATAACACTTCCCGGTAATTACCCAAAGGAGTGGAAAACTTATGTCCACACAAAAGCCTGAACACAGATACTTATAGAAGCTTTATTCATAGTTGCCAAAATCTAGAAGCAGCCAAGATGTCCTTCAGTAGGTGAACTGATAAATAAACTGGGACACTTCCAGACAGTGGAGTATTGTTCAGTGCTAAAAAGAAATGAGCTATCCAGCCATGGCAAGATACAGAGGAAACTTAAATGCTCATTACTAACTGAAGGAAGTCAATCTGAGAACCCTACATGCTGTATGATTCCAACTCCATGACATTCTGGCAAAAGCAAAACTGTGGAGCCAGTAGAAAGATCAGTGGTTGCCAAGGGTTAGGAGAGGCAGAGGAGGGATGAACAGGCAGAGAACAGAGGGCTTTTAGGGCAGTGAAACTTCTCTGTATGATCCTATTACGGTGGATACTTGTCATTATACATTTGTCCAAACCCACAGAGTGTCCAACACCGAGAGTGAATCCTAGTGTAAACCATGGACTCTGGGTGATCACGATGTGTCAATGTAGGTTCATCGATTGTGATGAACGTCCCACTTCAGGGGGATGTTGATATTGGGGGGGCTTTGCTTGTGTAGGGTAGAGAGTATATGGGAAATCTCTGTATCTTCCCCTCAATTTCGCCATGAACCTAAAACTGCTCTAAAAAATAAAGTCTATTTCAAAGGGAAGGGAAACCCACGGCCCCTGCTCTCCGCACCTCTTTGGCCCTCCCTGTTCATGGGGAATTTGCCACTCTACTACTACCCTACGAGGATCTATTTGTCTTCCTTTTCTGAAACTCTTCATTTCTGCCACCACAATGTAGAAGTCCTTTGGCTATGGAGACGACCATCTGTTTGTCCACGTTCCATCACAAGCACCTGGAACAGTGCCTGTCACGTCCTGGGTGCTCAGCACATACTGCATGAGTGGGTTAACAGATGGCTACCTACTTTCCACAACTACCTACTAAATAACCCCTGTTTCACAGGCGTAGCCTGGCAGAGCATGCCCACCCTCTCCAGGCAGGCCTGAGGGTCGGGCTAGCTCACATGTGAAAGGCTCACCCCAGGGTCTGGTGGGCAGCACCAGTTCCATAAACTTGGGAGCTGAAGGCTAGGTGTGGGGCACAACCTCCATCCAGGTGCTCAGTCCGTCCCAGGAGCCTGAGCCAGGAGGCTGTGCTGGGGTCCAAGTGGGCATTTTTGGGCCCAGTGCCCAAACATGGGTAAAAGGAATGAAATGAGTCACCTGGATAGGTCACTTCTTCTCTCAGTAAGGGTCCCTGGCAGGGGCGTCCCGCCCTCATATTTAGAGCCCAGTGGGGGGATTCTGAAACCAGAGGCTCAGCAGGAGGAAGGGGCTTCTTTGAGATCAAAGTCTTCAGGAGCATCTACTGCTGTTCTGCTCACTGCCCTCCTGCCCCTGCCATGCCCAGCTGTCCCCACCTGGACGTGGTCCTGTTCTGTGCCAGAATAAGTGCTGACCGAATCGGGTGCATATAGACACCATCGCACTGACTGGGGTCACCCTCAGCCCCAGGGCTTCCCGTTGGGGCTCTCTCTCACTCTGTCCTGTCTCCTTGCCGATCTGACCTGGGCCTGTGTCGGGCTGGTGTCCTCTTCCTGAGGGAGCTCACTCCGAGCTTCCGTCTTGGTCTCTGGCTCCCGGGCCTGGCCCGTGGCCCTGTGGAATGCGTGTGCCAGGGGAGGTTGCCCTCTCCCAGCCGAGGCTGTGAACCCCTGGCCTGCCCCTTCCTCTTATCTTCCCCTCCCTGGCTGACCTCAGCTTCCAGCAGGAGCAAGCGTGACCGCCGTTCTGTCTTTAGCCACAAAGGGCCCTTAATGGCAAACCAAGACTTCATCCTGCCCTGTAGGTCTGGACCCAGGAATAAGTTTATCCAGGAATCAGTGAGCATCCTCAGACCCTTCCAGGTGGGGGGATGTGGACTTTAACCTCCTCCCCTGCTCCTTGACTCCCCATCGCCGCAGACGGCACACACAGCGCCGCCTCTCCTGCCTGCTGCCCTGAAGCCGGGCTCGGCCGCCCCTGCTTAGGGGATGCAGAACCAGGGAGACCTCTGCACCTGCCCCTCCAGGTCCAAGGCCTCCCAGATCAACTTGGCTCTTTCCATGGAAACCCAGTCCAGCCCGAGGACTGCAGACCATTGATTGCATGTGTTGAACTTCTCGGATACCCTCCAGCGACGTGACACCCTAGTGGGCTGCGGCTCACACAGGGCTGTGCCCTCTGCCCTCGTCCTTTCTTAGGAGGACAAAAGGAACCGCGAGCTTGAGAGGGCCTTTCACAAGAAACTGTGGGTTCTTTCTTTTTCCCCTGACGGCTAAAGCCATATAATCGAACATTTCTCAAGAAGGGGAAGGAGCATAAATCAGATGTACAAATGCTGGATTGCCTGTTGCCAAGGGGAAGAGATAAAGCCCTCGGCGCCAAGAGATGAGGACTTTATCCCTGTCTTCTCAGGACTGACCTTGGACAAGGGAACCAGTGGGACTGAACTTCGCATTCCCTAGGGGCGGATCCCAGCTAAGCAGCGTCTCCTGCAGGAACGTTTGTGGTCATGTTTGTGACTTGCTGGCAAGGCTATTTGCTGATTTCCCCTCCCCGGCTTCCTCTGTGCTGGACATGGGGACAGAGACCCCCTTCCCTGCCCATGGGGGATGGTCAGGCACCCTAAGTGACAGAGGGAGAGCTCTGGCCCACCGACCCGGCGTTTTCCTCTGGATGTGTTCCCCGCGTTCTCCTGCAGAAGGACGGGCCTGTCTGCTTGCTGTCTCTTCTCGGCCGCCGGCAGGACAGTGTCTGGCGCGGAGCGAGTGGGGTCCCAAAGTATTTGAGGCTGTTGAGTTGCTTCTATCCCAATCCCAGAGGGGCCGCATGGCCCGGAAGAAAGCAGTCAGGCTTCAGGCCAGGAGCATCTGTGCTCAAAGTCCTGCTCTGCAGTTTTCAAGCCTGGAACAGCACAACTGTCTTAGAATTCTCTGATCTCCATTTTCTTTAACGTATCAAATCGAGATAACACGTGTTCCAGGTGGAGTGACTGACGATTACAGGTCGTGCTTGCAGAATGCCTCACACAGACTAGACGCTCCCTAAATCGCCATTCTAACAATAGTCATCGTCATCATTATTGTTTGACACTTTCTGGTTGATTTTTATCCTAAAAAATGTTAACTGCTAACTATTTTTGTGTTGAAAAAAACAACGGTGAAAGCGCAACATAACAAAACAGCAGAGTCCTGCAGCCTTCGGTGCATACATGCCCTGACGAGAGACAATAGACATATTTTCTTGCTTTTACAGGGAATTGTGTGCCTTAATTAAGAAAAAAAGAAAGTTTTCTCCAAGCATATTAATTATCTCGCTTGTCATAGGAGGTATTTGTTCCGGATGACAGGCCATAATTAGTGCACAGAACAGACTGAAGTTCCCGCACGGAAGACACGTGTCTCCAGGCGCCGGGACTGGCGTGTTCCCTGGCATTTCATGAGGTGTGGGGAGGGCGAGTGGGGGGCAGAGGTCCCTTTGGGTTCAGACAAGAGGAAGAAAAAG
Source organism: Equus quagga (assembly GCF_021613505.1). Lineage (NCBI taxonomy): Eukaryota > Metazoa > Chordata > Mammalia > Perissodactyla > Equidae > Equus > Equus quagga. The sequence continues at coordinate 2,785,402 of NC_060285.1, read as the reverse complement.
CAATTTGTCACTGCGTCTCTGAGGGCACCCAAGGTATTGTGTCTGTTCTTCATTCCTCCCTGGGGAAAGGAACAGTCCTTATTGCTTCCCACAGCTCTCAGCTCAGCCAAGGGGAAGATCAACGGAAAACGCAATAGCTTTGGTTCTGCCCCCGGATTTACCAGGTATGAGACAAGTGACCTTGGGCAAGAGTTGGGAGTCTCTCCTGCCACACTGCCGGACACTCACCTGGATGGCGACTCATGGCACACCGTGTCTCACGCACAGCAGCAACCTCATGGGCATAAAAGCGGCATTCATCCCCACTAACCACACTCCATCAGAGTTATTCGTTCTGTTAGTTCACCCACAGAAGGATTCAGAAGTCCTGTACTGAATGCCTTCCCTGTGCTTGGCGTCAGGGCAGAGCCCCAAGTGGGACCCGCCCCCCATGCTGCAGGGGTCTATTTGTGGAGACAGACAGAGGCGTCGAAAGGGCAGAGAGGATGTGCTGGTCTGCTGGACACCCTCCATGTCCTTCCTGGACTTACATCTCCCAGGCTTGCTCACAGATAGATGGGGCCGAGCGTCTGACTTATGGCCAACAGACGTGAGCAGAAGTGGGTTCACCACTTCCAGACCCACTCCTTATCATGCCCCTTTGCATCCTCCCTGCCCCCTCTCTTTGTCCCTTTGCCGGGTGGATGCAGAGGGAGAAGTGCAGGCCTCCTGGGAGACTTTGGAGTGTGAGACAAAAAAGGCCAGAGTCCCCGAATGACTGTGTGGAGCCGAGCATTGCCCCAGCTCCAGCCAGAGTGGGGCTGTGACTCACTTTTGAGCTGAGCCACTGAGATTTGGGAGTTGTCTGTTACAGTCATTAGCACGTTCTGACCAGCACAATTGACATGCACAATGCCACATGGGGAGAGCCCAGGGATGGAGATGGAGGCGGGAGTCAGAGCCCATCCTCCAGCAGAGGCTAGGTCTTCCTTTCTGCAGCTGTGGACACATCTCTCCATCCTAAGCTGGCATCACCCTTGAGAGCCGGCCACCCCACCTTACTGATACCCGTGTTGCTAGCACAGGCCTGGCCCAAGTATGTGCCACGTCCTCAGTGCCGAGCACAGCAGCCTCTCAAAGCGGGAGGGAGACCAGATGAAGACTAAAATGGTGCGAAGGTTCCTTCTTTCCCAGCACAGGACCAGCTTCAAGCACCTGAGAGGGGAGCGGGAGGTCGCCTGAGCGAGGTGCTCTCCTCTCATCTCTTTCATCATTTAGAGACTGTTGTTTGATCTTATTATCACAACGGGCGTATTATAGCACTTACAGGCACTTGCATTAGACAAATGTTAAGTACATTATCGAGTTTAAAATGTTATTACGGTAATAGGGTGCCTCCATTTCATTGCAGTTCACCCGAAAAGATTTCAATGCTTGAGAATATTTCAATTCCAAGGTTAATTAAAAGACAATCATGCTGACTCGCCTTAGAGATATCTCCTCCACACACCGGGGCCCCTGCGAGTGTCAATTTTTATTATCTACAAACCTTGTTGCCAACACTCCCTTCCTCTGGGTCCTCCTGCCTCAAACATGTTCAAGCAGAAGTGCCCGATGCTCATGAGGAGTTCTGACAAGACACGGTTCCCATAAATCTTATACAGTTCTTAATGTGGGAAATCGCTGCTTCGGGAAACGTTCTAAATATTAAAGTCCCGAAAAATATATTTAAAATGTACAAGAACGCATAAAATAATCATCTCCTTGAGGGCGTACTAGCACTCGTAGGCAAACGATTGTACCCAAGAGAAAAGGCAGCGTCTTCCTGGCTACCTGACCCTGGATGCCTGAGGTCTGCTGGAGCAAAGTGGGTTTTCTCTCCAGATAGAACTTTCTTCTGAATCACAGAATATTGGTCCTACCATTCTGACTAATAGGTTACTAACCAATTAAACCCAGACTGAAACAAAGAGCTGGAGAGTTTAATTTTTCCTGTTAGGATTCAATGCGAGGCAGTCATCGGAGAAGAAGTCGATTATCTGCTGGCACCAACTGCCTGGGTACGGCAGCCGCAGCCTGTCAATGGACTAATTCACCCAGTAAAACAGTTAATGACCGTCTACTTAACCGGCTACTTGTACAAAGATCAATCAAACCCAAACCCAGCACCCCGTGTCTGGAGCCAGCTCACAGGGGCTTAAATATTGGTACACCCCTAGGGCCTTCGGAAGGATGCCTCAGGTTGTGGAAGCAATCCCGTCTAATCCCCCAGGAGGGACATTGATAACATCTCTGCAAGAACGTGAGGGAACCTCAACCACTTCAGCTCTGAGGGAATAGGCCTTCTGTGCCCGGTTCCCTGCTGGTCCCCCACCCCGGGCATGCCACACATGCCGCCCCTTTGCCCCACTGATCCAGCCGCCACCGCTCCTGCTGCACCTCGCTGGCATTTCCCGAGCACCTGCCTGGGCCAGGACCCTGCCAGGAGCTTTCGGTGCGTGATCTTCCCCCTGGGCCGGAGGGCACGGCCGAGCAGATGGACTGAGGTGGCTGCAATGAGGAAGTGAGGCAGCTCACGGGCATCTCCCACCCTGGAGGAGGATGGAAGGGGAGGAGGAGGGGGGGAGGAGGGGAAGGAGGAGAGGGGGCGGTGAAGGTCCTAAAGGACGGGAGGCCTTTGGGTGCCCAGAGATCAGCACAGAAAGGCTCCCCAGGGGGCAGGGCGTGTGTGGGGCATTTAGGGAATTAATATCCTGGAGTTGCGGTAGGTGAGCATGCAGGAGTTGAGGAGAAGGATGGCTTGATGGGTCCTTGCACAGAATATGCAGAGTAGCTGCCTGATTCTGAGGCTTTTTATTCCAAGGGGCACAGAAGCAATTGCTCTCACTTACTATGCACATCCCTTGAACGTTGCCGCTGTTTTAGCATAACATTAAATTAAATGTGCTTTTGTCTGTCTTTTAAAATAAACTCCCTGAGGGATTAGGTTGTGGTTCTTTTCCAGGTTGACTCTTATTTATCTGAAATCCTGCTACTGGTAGCTCAGAAACCTGAAGTACATTCCTCTATCGACAATTCCAGTTCATTAGCCGGGGCAGCTGAAGAAAAGGCTTATTAGTGTGCATTCGGTCACTCATTCCTTCATTCGTTCTCCTATCCTTCCAAGCAGATGACCTCAGGCCAACTGAGCAGCATTTCCTGAGCCCGTGTCTGGGGCTACGTGGGATTTAGAGATCTACCTTCTTTTAAGGACCCGAAAGTCTAGAACAGGCAGGCTGAGGTCCATTCCTTCTCTGCCATCTTCAGGAGCATGTCACGGAGCTGGTTTTCCTTCTGTGCACAGCAGGCCTTCTCTTGAACAGAGCAGAAGTGAGGGCCAGGGTCCGGCCAGCCCGGGCACCTGCTCACAAAGGCTGCCTTTTCCTGCAGAGCCAGGTGTGGTGGGGGAGCAGGAGCTGGAACAGACAAGACAGGACTTCACGGTGCCTGTCTCCCCACCCCGCCTGGCCCCAGCTCCATGGTGTGCAAGGAGCTGAGATGGCACAGGCCCTGTTTCCTAGGCCTCAGCTGACCCAGTGCAACAGAGCAGGGCAGAGGCCTGCCCCATGTCTGTCCAGAACCCAGTATGGGTCCAGGCAGAGATGAGGAGGTGTCAGCACATGCGGCATTCAAGGACCTCATGGTCTGGGAGCCTCTGCAGCCAGCCCTAGGGGCCAAGAGACATTCAGTCTGAGAGAAGCCTGGCTCAGGCGGGGTGCTGCTGTCCAGCAGCTGCATGTGGAGAAGCCATCTACCGGGAGACCCGGGCAGCAGACCATGAGACAGCCCCCAGGTGATTCCCAGAGACTCACTTTTGGGGAGGGGGATTGAGCTGCGGTGGGGATACCTGAGGCCCTGCAGCCCTAGGGGTGAGGGTCTCACAGCAGCACACCATTGATGCAAAGTTCACAGGAGCCCATTGCACCCGCAGCACAGAGAACCTGGAGAAAGAGGCTGCCTCGAACATCGGGGGTCTTCCCAGAAGGGCCGGCAGAGACTGTGGGCCTGTGTGCCTGAGCCACGGGAATTGCCCCTCCCTAGTGGGTTCCTCTGTTCGGAACAGGAACAGCAGACAGGAGTGAGGAGCTGAGGCGATGCCAGCAGAGGGGCTGCATCCCAGGTCCTGCCCCTGCCGCCCTCAGGCAAAATCCTGCAACCAGCTCGCTCTTCTCTGCAGACAGGGGGAGGCTGCTTCTGCTGACAGTTTTTCAGAGCACACGCTGTTACACGCACCTTAGTTTTGATGTTTCTACGGCGATGGGCCTTGATTATATTAAGTGTCTGGACAGCATCATCACTGGGAACATCAGCCAGCAGCCACTTCATGAGACTTGGCAGATGCCCGCAGGTTCTGGACCAATTCCACGAGTAACCATGGATCACATCTCCCCCTGTCCACAAACCCACCATAGCCCCCCATCACCCTCACCTTCCTGGCACGGAACCCCGACTGCCCTTCCAGCCTCATGTCCCACAGCTCCCGCAGTCACGGTACCGTCCGGCATCCCTGCCCTTGTGAGCCTTTCAGGGTCAGGACTGGTCCTGTGCTCCCCGGTGGCCAGCCCAGAATGGAGAGCCGTGTTTGCTGGAAGAATGAATGTCTTCTCTTACGCACAACATGCTCTTCCAGCTGCTCCCATAGCCACATTCCACCTGCCATTCAAGGTCCAAAGAAGATGCTGCTCAGGCCAGGAAACCCGCCAGGGCGCCGCGTTGGGGGCTGTTGCCCACGTTGTGCCTTCTCAGTCCTTGGTTGGGGGTTCTTGTGGCCTGGCAGGGTAACTGTTTACTCAGGTATTTCATTCATTCCCCTGGACTACGCTGTGTTCTTTGTGTCGACTATCCGTGTGCCAAGGACTAGTTGGTGCTCAGGAACAGCTGGTTGAATGTAGATGAAAAACCCCAACTGAGCGCACCCTCTCGTGTGTTTGTGGACTGAGTGGGTCGTCCTCCTGGTTGCTCAGGTTTTCATGGTTTCTGTGCCCCAAGGAGAGGTGTTGGACCTTTCTGCGTCTCAGTTTCCCCATCTATAAAGTTGAGCCATTGATAATGTCCTCACCACTGCAAGGGGTGGATGGGGAAATGTCCGGCATTCACTGAGCACTCACTGATGTGCTGTCATCATCATCAGCATCGTTCAGACAACGCCCACGAACATAAGCTGCATATCTGTTGCCTCTCATTGGAGCTTCGTCCAAGGGACACAAACGGAGGTACAGTCTCTTGTCCCACTTCCTACATCTGCTGCCGGGAGGTCACACTAGTGCCTGCCTTCCTTTCATCCCTCTGCTTCAGCCTCAAAAGAAGTTTTATTAGCTGGGAAATATGGCTCTCGAAACTCTCTTTTTAACACCAAACATCTGTATAAAAGTGCAAAAAATAATAATTGAGACAGTCTCAAATACATATGAATTTATAGACATTGCCCCTCTTTTCTATTGAGATGTCTGGAGGGTGAGTTCACACAGCACGAATCTGGTGGATTCTGACTCCCGTAGCCCACTGATTTCCACGGGGAAAGTGCACAGAGATGTGTGGAGAGAGCTGGGTGTGTCCTCAGGGGTGAGTGTGTGTGTGCCGCTGTGGACGTGCCTGTCTGTGTGTGTGCACATTTGATGGAGGCTAGGTGGAAATGTGGGCTGATTCTAGAAGACCTTTCCACAGAACCCACCCTGAGGCTCCTACCCGGGTACCTGCAGGAGTGAGAAGTGGACGCGGCTCCGTGGTTCCTTGGTAAGTCTTCTGACCAGCGTGCTTGGTGGGAGCAGCCAGGCATCGGCCACTCCGCCCCTCGTCCCACAGAGGTGAGCCCAGCCATCTACTCTTTGGGCCCAAATGTTGAACATGACTCACACTTGACCTAAGTGCCTATAGAGGTTGACCTCACACGGGTGCCCCTTTGGTCATAATTAAATCAGAATCAATGGAGTTAATCAAGGGGAATTCAAGGATGTATGGTGACGTTCACCTTGACTCCAGATTTGTCACTTGTGCCTGCCTGCCAGCATGCTCCCAAAAGTACACCCTGTGGGACAGGCTGTAATGGCCTGTGTGCTGAGCTAATTGAGGCATCTAAGTTGTTACAGATATCAGCCTGTCCCCAAATTCTTGCAGGTTGTGCAGAGCTTGCCGAAGCCCAAACAATGCAAAGACGAAGCTGCCCCATGTGCCGCTGTGTGTACAGGTAAGAACACCTGTGGGGTGCTGGGCCTCCCCGGGGAGCACTCACACAGCCAGCCATCTCCAAACCTACCCAGGCGTCAGAAACCTACACCGCTTCTGAAAGCGGAGATGCCTCGGCCCCAACTCGTGCAGGAATCAATACAGAATCAATATTTTTTTTGGCATGGTGATTGGAACTAGAGTCTATCTGTTACTTTTTATAAACTCCCAAATTGATACTGATGATGGGCCCAGTGGGGACCCAACTTCTCCTCATTTCCTCTACACCAAAGCATCCACCTCCTTTCAAAGAGGTCGGCAGCCAGCCTCTCTCCTTCCGTGTCAGACTCACGGTCTAATGATGCTGTCAGCTCCATCCTCTGCAGATAATGAACAACTCCTTGACCTGGTCTGCACATCCTTTTCATATCCCCAAGTTGCACTTTCACCTTCTTATCTCCGGGGACTTCCTTAGTCTGCCCAACATTCCAGTTAAACCAACGTGCCCACAGCTCCCAACGCGATGCTCACGTGAATCCCGCCAGCTGGATGCCTGGGCGGTGCTTGCACCCCAGGGGGACAGCGACCTTCTCTAGAAGCCTGTTCTGACCTCTCCAGGCCGAGCGGCTCTTCTTTCCTCTGTGCTCTGTGGCCTTTCCCATACCTGATTCCCACCTGCTTGTTAGACTGTGAGCCTCTCCAGAGCAGATTCTGTAACGGGCTCTGCTCAGCTGGGAGCCTCCGCTTGTGGTTACTGCTCACAACATTGGGTCCCGGCGAGAAACTAAAATGATTCAGCAGACGACTTTTTTCTCACTGGTGTCCTGGGGATGTTGTCAACACATGTGCGATGTGTCTATTCATTGGCTATCACTAGTCTCCAATGAGGGGTTATTATGAATTTTAAAAATTAATATAGGAGGAAATATGGCACAAGAAACATGACAAGAACTATGAGTCAATGTGCCTGGGGGTCCTGGCTAAGCCGCATCCTCACTGTAGCCTTACGTGTACCGTTTATCCTTCTAGGCTGAAGTCCATTTGTCGGCCTGAAAAATAAGACTAAAAGTAACGTCTCAGAGCGTTGTGGAGATGTAGCAAAACAGTGCTCACAAAGCCCCAGCACAGTTGGCCCAGAGCAGACATACTATCCACGGCAATTTTCTCATCCTCAAGGCACAACCCAGGGTGGGCAGGGAGCTGGGGTGACGGGGGAGCCAGCACCATTCAGGAGCCCGGGACCGTCTGCTCCACAAGGGTGTGACTTTGTCCCAATTCGCACTGCAGCCCCGGCAGCTAGACTGGAGTCCATGGTAGTTACTCAGAAAAGATTTGTTGACTGAATGAATGAATGACCTGAAAGAAGGCAATTTGGCAGGAAAGTAATGAATGAGGAGGAGGCAAAGCAGGGTGGGGGTGGGGTTCTGACAGCATCGAGAAGGAGTGAGAGAGCTGCCAACACAGGGGGTCAATCAAATACCCAGGAAGTGGCACGTTAGAGTCCGATCTGTTATTGGAAATTATCAGAGGGGTCCTGGAGTCAATATCTATTAGAGATGACAAAACAGGAGGGACAGAGTGTACGAGAATCTGTTGACAGACTCCTGGGGACAGAGAGGAGGAAATAGTGGTGTCCTAAGTTTTAGGATGCACATTTCGGGTCTCATTCTAAAGGCTGTGTGTGTGTGTGTGTGTGTGTTTGTGTGTTAGGATTGCCAGAGAAATGCAGGATGCTCCATCAAATTTGAATCTCAGATAAACAACAAATGTTTTCAGTGTATACAATACAATAGTGGGCCACATTTATACAAATTATTAGTATTATAAGAAGTATTTTTGTTTGCTAACTCTGACAACCTGTGTGTGTGCATAAAATTTCATTTAATCTTCAAACCACTGTAATCTTCAAAACAAAATAGGTCTTATTATTGTTTCCATTTTACATATGAGGAACCTGAGGCTCCCAGAGATGGATTAACTTGCCCAAAATCAAAGTGGTCGAACCAGAATTTCCTCCCAAGCAACTGGCCGAAGAGGTGTACTCGTCACAGTAGAGGCTGAGAGAGTCAGGGATCTGAAATATGGTCTGGAGGGAGGATTTGCAAGACCTCTTGGGGTTGGAGTGTCTGGGGGCACTGGGAAGACCCTCTCTCCACGGCCCATCACTGCCTTCACTCCTGCCCCTCGTCCAGGCTTCCTGCCTCCCCCCTCCCTCCCTGGAACCAGCCCCCATGGAGTTGCCCAGGTGGCAGGGTTTGTAAAGAAACATGGTTCCTGGGCTGACATTCAGACTCCACCACTTTCCCACTGTGTGACTTTTGGTGCCTCTGAGACTCAGGTTTAGGATCTGTATAACTGCCCCACAGAGGCTCACCTGGGAATTTTCTCGGGAGGATTCAATGAGATGCTGCTCGTGAAGTAGCGAGCAGGGCGTCTGTAGGGCTTGAGTGAGGCCGGTGTCAGCCCCTCGTGAACCCGCTGTGGTTCTGCCCTTCTCCTGAGTCCGTCTTTTTGGTGTCTGCTCACACATCCCGCAGGCGTCAGGCACATTGGAGCACCTGCCTGCAGCCCCTCTTGGCTGACTCTTCCTCTGCAAACCCTGCCCCTCTGTCTCAAGCCTCACCCCCTGCCCCAGAAGGCGTCCCGGCAACTCAGCCTGAGCCGAGCCCCTCCTCCAGCCTTGCTTCCGGCACACCATTCCTCAACCTCCCCAGGCGGACCTGCGATCTCGAGCCCCTCCTCCTCCCAGCAGCACTGTGACGTCTTACTCATTACTGAACGCGATCCTGGCGGGCCTGGATTTAGGATGATTTATGTGTGTGTCCGTTACCGTGAAGGCTGGGCGCTCCCGGTGGGCTGAGATCAGGCCTGATGCATCCTGGCATCTCCCAGCATCCTGCTCACTTCTGCACTAAGAGTTTACTGGAGTGAATCATCTTGGATGGTTTCCATATGCAAATCATCCAAATAACCAACATCTCCACACCCCCTGTCAAAATCAACTTTTGCCCTGAAATAGCAGCCTCTAATTGCACTTAACATATAGCGGTGTAGCTGACACTCCAGTGGCTGTGGAAGTTCAGAGGAAAGTTTTGTCCTTATCCCTAATTATAAGGAACATAGTGGGCTGAACTATGTCCCGCCCAAAAAAAACGCCCAAGTTGTAATGCGTGACATCTGTGAATGTGACCTTACGTGGAAACAGGATCTTTGCAGATGCGATTAAATTAAGAATCTCAAGGTAGGATTACCCTGGATTAGGTTGGCCCTAAATCCAATGACAAATGCTTATAAGAGGAGACAACAGTATATCCTCAGACACACAGAGGAGACTTGTGTTGTTGGAGGCAGAGACTGGAGTGCTGTGGCCACAAGTCAAGGGATGCCTGGAGCCGCCAGGAGCGGGCAGAGGCAGGGAGGATCCTCCCCTGGAGCATATAGGAGGAGTCGGGCGCTGCCAGCATCTTCATTTCAGACTTCCTGGCTTCAGAACTGGGAGAGAATAAATTTCTGTCCGTTTAAGGCACCCAGTTTGTACAGATTTGTTACAATAGCCCAAGGAAGCTAGTGCAAGGAGCACACAGACTCTTCAGAGAGAAAAGTATCACGTGTCTTTGAGTGTGTTCTCACTGTCCACTCGTGGATTGAGACTTATCGAACATATATTGTCTGAGTCTCAGGAAAAATAAATAGTAATTATATGTCTACGCTTGGGGTGTGGGAGCAGGTCCTGCAAACGTCTTGAAAGTTTCATACAACAAAGACCAGCCCCATCGAGTCTGAGCACAGTGGGCAGAGGGGGGACGGGGCTCTGAGCTGGAGCACGTTTCCGCACTCTGTCTACACGGCACCCCCAAGGCGGAGGTGCTGTGCTAACTCCATGTGAGCACACGGAGCCAGGAGCCTGCAGATAGCCTTGAAACAGGATCACAAGCCAACAACAGTCTAAAGAAGGAACATTTGCCTCCAGTGTGAGGGATAGAGAAGACCCCTCTGGTTCAGCTGCAGTTGACCTGAATCTTAACAAATAATTAGAAGGCAGGCAGACTCAATGGTAAAGACAGGTAGTGTAGACAAGGGAGCAGTGTGGACGGGCAGGAAGGCCTGGGTGCACTTTGGCTCGGAGCAGGCAGTGTGTGGGGCAGAGCCTGTGGGGCAGGGAGCAGGGCAAGAAGAGACCAGTGCAGGACACACAGGGTGGATGTTGTGCTGGGAGTTGGGACTTCTTCCCGCAGGAATGGGGAGATCCACCGCAGGGTTTGAAGCCAGGCTAACAGCAGGGCTGCATTTTAGAAAGAGCTTGCTGGCGTCCAGGGGGAGAACGGCCTGTAGGGGAGGTCCTGGAGGTGGAGAAGGGAGACCAGGAAAGAGGCTCTTGTCTCCACGCGGGAAAGTGAGGGCCTGCACTGTGCTATTACAGTCATACCGCCAGCTCCATGAGGTCAGGCTGCTCGGGTGGCCTTGAGCTGCTGGAAGCCCGAAGAAGAAGGATCAGGCTATTAGGGGGCTTCACGGTGACGGCAGGTGATTTCTGAATCCTGAGGATCCGGCAGGATTTGGGTCCTTTGTCAACTAGAACCAAAGAATAAACGGTAATTTTCAGAAGTCCGAAATGTCCTGCACATTATGTGAGTCACCCCGCCCCTAGATGTCAGGGGCCGTCCCCACCGGCCGGGTAAGAGCGGCTGGAATTGTGCCCCTGTCCTCGCTCGTGCTGATTTTCACTGTCAAGCTCAGGCTGAGTTTGGGGAAGGATGCCATCAGCAGGTGTATCTCCAGAGACACAGAATGATGGGCTGTGGGGAGAGAGGGGTGGCCAGAGTACACACAATGCCGCATTTCACCGGGACAGGCAGCCACACACCCTTGCACGTCATAATTTGGTGTTAGGAGCTGAATTGTGCCCCACAATTCACATGCTGCAGTCCTAGCTCAGGACCTCAGCATGTGACTGTATGTGGAGACAAGGTCTTTGTAGAGGTGATGAAGGTCAGTGAGGTCACTGGGGTGGGCCCTGATCCGATAGGACTGGGGTCCTGTGAGAAGAGGAGATGAGGACACAGACACACAGAAATGACCACGTGAGGACCCAGGGAGAAGACAGCCGTCTATGGGCTGAGGAGAGAGGCCTCGGGAGGAAGCAGCCCCACGACACGGCCATCTCAGCCTTCCTGCCTCCAGACTGCGGGGAAAGAAATCTGTCCTGTTGAGACCTCCTGGTCTGTGGTCCTCTGTGTGGCCGCGCGAGGACGCTGAGGCGGTGAGGCAGCAGAAGTGTCAGCAGGGCGCCACGTTGCCCTCCTGTCTCCGTTTCGCCTCAGAGGGGAGGAGGTCTTGTGCCTGGTTTGTGCGCCCAGGCCACCAGCTCCCGCTCAGCCCCATCAGGAAGCGCAGCCCCGGGGTCACAGTGGGAAGAGGCATCAAGTGGCGCTTTGACTTGGGCTCTGCGGGTCTCCCGGGCGTGGTCTCACAGTGCACGTCCAGAAGCTCACTGGGAGTGGGGACAACTGGGCCAGAGCAGGGTCCGGGCAGTCCGGGCACCCTGGCCATACTATCTCCCTAATATTGGCCTGCTACATGAGAGACCCTTACAGTCGGCCCGCGCCACCTAGGACTCACCGAGCGCATTCGGCCACATCTGCTGGGGGCGGGCTGCGAGCTGAGTTCTGAGAAGACCCCCAACTGCTCACCCTGCTCCAGGTAATCTAAAGAAAGAAACAGGGTCGATTCATCCCAGATCCTCTGCTGGCATTTAATCCCGACGAATGTTAGACAACAACCTCATTATGTGTTCATGTCTCCAACATGACAGGCAAGGGATGAAATCAAGCGACAAAATCAATTATTTCTGCAGAAATTGTCATATAAGACAAAACATCATCAGGAGACAAAAGCAGTCATGATTAGTGCGTGCTTTGCCCTGGTGCTGATTTGCAGAGCCCGCGCTGCCCTCTGGAAGCTCACCAGGCTTTGCTGCCGTGTGTCCCGGCGCTGGGCGCAAAACGGGGATTAGAAATGTTCTTCAAAGGCCTCTCTGTCTCTGCCTCTCTCTGTCTCTCTCCTTCCCTTCTCTCTCCACCTCTCTGTCCCTCTTCCCCCCCTCCTCCCCCTCTTCTTCCACCTCCTCCGTCTCCTCCTCCTCCTTCTTCTTTCTCTCTCCTGTCCCCACTCTCTGCCTCCCTCCTCTCTGAATATATGTAAAAATGTGTTGGAGAGGATGTGGAGAAAAAGGAATACTCGTACACTGCTGGTGGGAACGCAAACTCATGCAGCCACTATAGAAAATAATATGGAGATTACTCAAAAAATTAAGATAGAAATACCATGTGTGGGGCTGGCCTGGTGGTGCAGCAATTAGGTTTTGCACGTTCCACTTTGGCGGCCCGGGGTTTGCTGGTTCGGATCCTGGGTGCAGACATGGCACCACTTGGTAAAGCCATGCTGTGGTAGGCGTCCCACATATAAAAGTAGAGGAAGATGGGCATGCATGTTAGCTCAGGGCCAGTCTTCCTCAGCAAAAAGAGGAGGATTGGCAGCAGTTAGCTCAGGGCTAATCTTCCTCAAAAAAAAAAAAAAAAGAAGAAATACCACGTGGTATAGCTATCCCACTACTGGGTATTTATCCAGAGAATACAAGAACACTAATTCAAAAGGATACATGTATCCCTATGTTCATCACAGCATTATTCACAATAGCCAAGACTTGGAAGCAACCCAAGTGCCCATCAATGGATGACGGGAAGAAGCAGATGTGGTGTATGTACATATGATGGAATACTATTCAGCCATTAAGATGATAAAATTGTGCCATTTGCAACAACATGGATGGACCTTGAGGGTTTTATGCTAAACAAAATAAGTCAGATGGAGAAAGTCAAATACCATATGATCTCACTCATGTGTGGAAGATAAAACAACAACAGTAACAGCAAACACATGGACACGGAGAACAGATGGGCCCTCATCAGAAGGAAGGGGTGCAGGGAGGGCGACAGGGATAGGGAGGCATGTATGTACGGGGATGGGTGGAAGCTAGACTATTGGTGATGAACACAAGGCAGTCGATACAGAAGCCAAAATAGAACGCTGTACACCTGAAATTTACACAGTGTTATAAACCAATGTGATCTCAATAAAATGATTAAAAAATAGTCAGTAATTGGGCTGGATTTGGGGCCTCACGTGACTGTGAAGGAAACCTGTTTTTGGTGTGGGTCTCCCTGCGCTACCATGTCACCTGGATCTCAAGGGCTTGCAGGTGGACTGAGAAAAGCATGATTATATAATTGCATGTTTTCTGAGGCACTGTGGAGTAGTGAAAACAGCAACACCAACGACAATTGACTGAGCAGTCAGGAGACGGGCAATAGTCTTAACTCCACCACTTCCACCTCTTGGGTCCTTGGGAACTTTTCTGTTGAAGCCTGTTTCCCCGTCTGCCAAATGTGGGATTGTCGGGGCTGATTTTCAGGGTCGGTGTGAGGCTGGGTGCTGGGCGTGTCTATACAGCAGCTGGGCAGCCAGGCAGCTCTGCTTAGGAAAGTGAGTCATTGGAGCGGCCCGTATGGTCTGGAACAGTCACTAGAGGAGCAGGCATGCAAACACCGGGGGGGCCCGCAACCAGCGGCGAGCGGAAAACACAGTCATGTGTCACTTAACCATGGGGACACGTTCCGAGAAATGCATCGTTAGGCGATTTCGTCATTGTGCGAACGTCATAGAGTGAACTTGCACAAACCTAGATGGTACAGCCTCCTACACCTCCAGGTTGTGTGTACTAATCTTATGGGACCACGGTCGTATGCGTAGTCTGTCATTGACCGAAACGTCATTATGCGGCACAGGGCTGTATGTACTCAACGGAAATGGAAACACAAGCACACCAAAAGAAGGGCAAAAATGTTCACAACAGCTGCAGTTAGAAACCCCTAAAATTGGAAACAACCCAAATGTATGCTAACAAAAGAATGTAGAAAGGAATTGTGGTATATTCATGTGATGAAATACACAGCAACAAATGAACACAATACTGCTGCACACGACAGCAAGGATGGATCTTACCAACTTGACCTTGAGCATGAGTCATCTCTTTAAAATGAAGTTCAGTGGTGTGGATCCTGCGGGGGCCAGGAGGCAGGCTTCTGGGAGGCCAGTAATAGGCTGCTCTTTAAAAGTCTGACTTTACGCACTTCCCTTTATAAAAAAGCAGTAAGCTATAAACTTGAGATTTGTACACCTTACTTCTTTTATGCTCTAATTCAATGAAAAAGCCTACAAAGAAGCTTTATGTGAGGATTTTTGAATCACTGTATCAGACATTATGATCTGACTGTTTGAAAGAAAACAGATGGCATAAACTTAAGGTCACATCCACATGGGCCATCCTAGATTTCAGCTTTACGAAGACGCCATAGATGTCCTCACCTCAGCAGGGATGGAGCCAAATCAGCTAGGATGTTTGCAACACCAAGAACAGAAACCCAGCTCACCTCCTCGTATGTACAATGAGGTGGGTGGGTCCCATCTTCGACTCACAGCACACAGTCATGGCAGCGCTCAGGAGCATCTGGGACCCAGACCTGAACCCCACTGCGACTCCTCACCACTTATCTCTCACAATCCTCACGAACAAATACAGCTCCCGACTCCTCACTCCTCCTCTCAGTGGAAGCATTACACTTCCTTGGCCTCTGGACAGTGGATGGTCCAGACGTGCTCGGACAACAGCGTGTGGGCGGAATTCACTCGTACCACCTCCTAACAGAAGCTTTAAACACGTTGTGGACTTGTGCCTCCTTCTTTTCCGCCTGTCCTGGGCTCGCTGGTAGTCCAGGCAGAGGCTCCTCCTTCCAGAATCCCCGAATGACAGAGCCACGTGGAGCAGTAAACCCACAGCTGATATGCAACATGGGTAAGAAACAAACGTTTCCTGTCTCAAGCTGTTGATCCTTTGGGGTCGTTTGTTACTGCAGCACAGTTAGCCTGAGCTGACTGATACAAGGATTTACTCCATGAGGAGAGATCTTGATGCTGGAGGCACTGGGCTCATACCCTAACAGCGCTGTGACCCACAGTCCAAGCCTTCTGTACCCTCTCAAGTTTAAACTATACCAAGTAAGGGCTCAGGTGTGCACTTCTAGAACAAATCTCTGGCGAGAGAAATAGATCTCTCTAATTACCCTGGATTAGGTGAGGTGACCATCTTGAGGCCAGAGGAACTAGTCTACAAATCCATGGTTTAAAACAAGACTTTTTCAAAAGAAGATTACTTTGTTTGGATATACAAACAGTGAATGTAGACTCTAGTTATTGCAAGATGCCAGGAGTTTGATCGATTTGGTAGTTATTTTTATCATGAAATATGGACCAGCGGAACGAGATCCCTGGGAATGGTCAGGGAAAAGAACTCAGAAATGATATTACAATGCGAGAGATTCTAAATGTTCGTGAACGTTTCCCAATCTGAGTTAGGCTGGTTTTGAGGCATTTTTCCACCCCTGTGGTACGCTAAATACCATGTGGACTGCAAAAACTCTCTTGAGACCCATCCAGCCAATTTGTCTTCACCTGTGGTCTTTGCCTCAGGACTCTCGATGTCGACGGCTGCTGAAGAAACGGGCGCGTGGATTTACTAGAATCGAATCCGTCATCCTTGTCCTCAAACACAATTCTCTTTATCCTTTATTAATGAATGGTCCCATGATACGCCTAGTTTTCCAAACATGAAATTTAGAGTCACTCTACTCCTCTCTCTCGCATGGCCAATTGTGTTAGTTTCCTGTGGTTCTTGTGACAAATTACCACAAACTCAGTGGATTAAAATGACACAAACTTACTATCTGACGGCTCTGTAAGTCAAGAGTTCAATATGGGTCTCATGGGGCTGAAATCAAGGCATCGACAGGGCCATGCTTCTTTCTGGAGGTCCTAAAGGAAAATCTGTCTCCTCGCCCTTGCCAGCTTCTAGAGGCTGCGAGCGTTGGTTTGTGGCCCCTTCCTCCATCTTCAAGCAGCAAGGAAGGGCCAAGTCCTTCTCACAGTGCAGCACTCTGGCCTCACTTCCATGGTCACATCCCCTCTGACTCGACTCTTCTACCTCCCACTTCCATTTTTAAGGAACTTTGTGACTACGTTGGGCTTCTCTGGATAATTCAGGATGACCTCCCTATCTTAAAGTCACTAGATTGACAACCTTGATTACACCATCAATCTTAATTCCCCTTTGCCATATAACCTAACATATTCCCAGTTTCCGGGGACTAGGACATGGGCATCTTTGGGAGGGTGGCATCATCCAGCCAAAACACTCCACACACCAACACCCTGCTGGGGCCTGCAATGATCCCTGCTAAATCCTCCAGTTTCATTTTCCATCGTTCCCTACTTTTAGCCACACATTCGTGGCAACCATATACCCTGGTTGCTTGAGATAGTCCCGGGTGTAGCCCCTTTCAGTCCCAAGCAGGTTCTGGTTTGGATGATCAATTTTATGGTCACTCTTTCATGTTCCATCCACACCAGACCATTTGGTGTTGCCTGATAACACTGAACCATCTCATATGTGCAGCTTCTCTCCCATTCCGCCCTTCCACGGGGGCTCTGCATTCCATCCCACATTCATGTAGAAACATAGCTCATCCTTCAGGTGTAAACTTTCACGTCCCGCCTTTGTTAAATTATCTCGTTCCATGGAGGCATGTTTGATCATATCTGTTCTTATGCCAACGCGGCTCCTCATGCAGGACTCTGTTATCAGATGTGGAGTAAAACAGAACTGTATGTTCTCTCTCTTCCTGAGGGTGAGCTCCTTGAAGACAGAAGGCATCTCGGATCTCCAGACACTCACCAAAGAGCCTGCACGGAGTCAACGCTCAGTGAATGTGGACAGAGTTGGAACAACTTGGCATCCATCCACTTCTACAAAAAATGCAGAAGTAGAGAGCGTCAGCCCCTTCCTCCATTGCACAGAAAAAGAAAGTAATGTACAGAGATACTGCTGATACCCTACCGTCACTTTCAGTTTCATTCATTAAAAACTATAAGCTGTTAGGGGGCCGGCCCTGTGGATGAGTGGTTTGTGCGCTCCACTTCGGCGGCCCAGGGTTTCACGGGTTTGGATCCTGGGTGTGGACATGGCACCACTCGTCAGGCCATGCTGAGGTGGCGTCCCATATAGCAGAACCAGATGCATTCACAACTAGAATATACAACTGTGTACTGGGGGCATTTTGGGGAGAAGAAGAAGAAGAAGAAGATTGGCAGCAGATGTCAGCTCAGGTGCCACTCAAAAAAAAAAACTATAAGTTGTTAAATGTAGAAGAAATTAGAGAATTTTAAGAATCACTGTTTTGCAGCCTCGATGGAATGAATTGATTCAGGTAATGCTTATCAATGGGTGAGTCTCGTAATGGATGAGTGGCGGAGAACTCGACAAGGAGGAGCCCCAGATGCCACCACCTAAGACAACTGATGGGTTTCAGCGTCCCTGAAGTTAGGACTGTCATAAATTGTGTCTCCTGATGTGATGCAGTTTCGATCACACAGTTCTACTTATAAAGTATTCTTGTCAAAGACATGATGTACAAATCTGAAACTACTCAAGCCTCTACCTTCCATTTATAAAAAGTGGAGAATAGAAGATCAGCTTAATGGCACCACAAGGAGCAAACAGACAAATCCTGCATCGATGGCTTTCTACAGGACAATTGATCTAATTTCTGGAACAAGTTAATACAGAAAATAAGGGAGAGTAAGGGACTTCTGAGCGAAAAAGAGACTTAACAACCAGGCTCAATGCATTGACCTTGTTTGGATTCTGACTCAAACAGACGGAGTCTATAAAGACTCTCGTTAGCAGTCAGGGATGTCGGACTAGGTGACGAGTGTTGGACAAACATAAGAAATTATTGTCGACCATGTCAGATGTCATGATGGTCTTTGTTATAAATGGAAATGCTCATTTTTCAGAGATACAGACGGAAACATTTAGGAGTGAAATGATACAATATCTGGCATCTGCAAAAAATAGATAAAAAGAAAACGTTACAAAGAGTAGATGAAGCAAATATGGAAAGAAAACCTCTCTAATTTCAGGTACAATTGAAATTTTACTGAATCAAATTAAAAAAATAGAAATCATTGATTGTACATCTGAAAGGATTCTGTTAGTGAATAAAATAGTTTTCCCCCAAACCTGCAGCAAATATTTCCACCCGTCAACGGGGAAGTCAGATCTGAGAAGCTGGCATCACCTGGCAGAGTGTTACGACCTGAGCCCACCACTGTGTCTGTGCGAGACTTACAGAGTCACCTGGTGTCTGCCTTATTTTACACTTGGGAGGTCATGCAACTGGGTGATGTTTGTGAGTTGCTGCAAACTCTGTTTCTGGTTTTTCCAAGTGGCAGGCAGACTTCCTTTCCCCTCCATCCTTCACAATGCCCTGTACGTCCCTTTCACACAAGAGATGTTCAATACCCACCCCTGGGATGGATGAGGGGATGGATGGCTGGGTCTTTGCACAGTTGCGATACCACAGCTTATGAATGAATGGATGAGGCTCACAGAAAAGATCATGTTTTGCAGTGAAATTGCTTCGTGGTCCTTCTGGGTCCAGAGACTCTTTTTCTACAGACATTATGTCTATAAATCCATATCTACCAGGCCAGGCTCTTCCTGAATGACTCACCGACTTCCCACCGCAGCCTCAAGGCTTCTAAGAGACTCAGAGACTATTCGAAATCAAAGGGAAGATTATTTCTCCATTGAGAGCTACACACACTGAAAACTAGGGAGGCAGAGGTGGGAAAAAACCCAACAACACTACTGCTGGATCTGGTGTAGTTCAAATTCAAGAATCTTCACACTGATCTCTCAGTCGGTTTTCTGCATAAATAAATAAAAAAAAAAACAGCAGAGGCACCAGTTTGCATTAGAATCTCGTAATGTGCTGCAAAATCCATACCAGAGCCAGCATTCAGTTTGAGAATTATTTCTCAATTTTACGTCTCCCGTCCTGCCTCTGCCTCCTTCTGCTCATTGGATTCTTCCCCGCCCTCTGCCTACCAAGCTTGCCTCCCTCCTGCCTGCTTCTCTCTCCCTTTTCCCCACATCAACCCTCCTGCCTCCTCCTCTTCCTCCCTCCTGATAAATGTAGGGACGCTGGTCTGGCCAGATGTCAGGGAGTTGGTGACGTTACGACAGGTCATGTGCTGAGTGCCATCTCCACTGATCTGGGGCACGTGGTAGCAGAGCTTCTGTCCCTTTAGGTCTGGTTTAGGAACACAGCTGGAGACATGGGCTCAGCTTCATAGGGTCTCCAGAAATCCAGGGGCTGGGACAGAGTCTGATATGAACGCAAGCAAAGTCAGCTCTCTCTGAGCCTCGTCTTCCCCTGCTCTGGCCCCTCACTCTGCTCACCCGTGTTTCTCTCCCTTTTTCTATCCACTAAAGAGACTGCTCCAAGATTGGAGGGACGGCTCACGGTTGAGCTGACAGGAAACCAAGCAACAGCAAGGATGCTGGTGACCCTGCCCAGATACCTTGCATGCCGGGCACTGCACGTGTTAACTGCATTCACCTTCCATCCAATACTCATTGTGATCCTCCTCTGTGGGAGACGGTCTGTGGCTTCTGGGGATGCAGTGAGGGGTGGTACAAACAGAGTCCTTGGAGTCCAGGGAGGGGTCCTTGTGAGAGGAGACTGATGGATAATAAGCACACTAAATAAGTAAGCAAATAAGTGAATGTCAGGCACTTGTGCTTTGGGAAGGGTAGAATGAGGTAATGTCCCAGAGGATGGTCCTGAGGGTGGAAGGAGCAGGTGCTGAGTAGGGGTTTCAGTCCCCAGGAGAATGGCTGTCAAAGAAGGTGACAGTTGGTTGGGACCTGAATGAGGAGCAGCCAGAGGACATCTGGGAGAAAACGATCCCAAACAGAAAGAACCCAAAGTAACATCCTGGACTGGAAGGGAGTGGGCGGAAATGAGTGGAAATGTGTGGGGTCTGGGGCCAGAAATGTGGATGGCATAGGGCACACTATGGATGAGGGGGAAAAGGAGGAAGATGAAATGGAGGGAGGGGCAGGTCTGGGTCTATGAGCTCCTACGACTCTTATTCTGGGTGTGTTGCGAAACCATCAGGCTGTTTCAAGAAGCTCTGTGGCCTGAGGTGCTTTATGCTTCCAAAAACTCACTCGGGCTGCTGTGGAGAGGAGAGGGAGCAGAGGAGGCCGTCCTAGCAAGGAAGGCAAAGGATTCGCTTGGACTGAGATCGTAACTGTGACTGGGAGGTGATGGGACACAAGAATGCATCGCGTGGGCTGAAAAGAAACACATCCTTCAAAGACCGCTCCTCAGTTTCTGGTCAGAGCAACCAGCTGGTGGTCTGCAGTTTCCTAAGATGAAGAGACTGTAGGCGTCATGGATCAAGCAGATGAATCAATGGCCCTGCTTTGCCAGGTAAGGTTGTGATGCATATTAAGCATCCAACGAGAAATGTTGCATGAGTAGCTGATGGATGTACAACTCTAGAGCTCAAGACTCCAGGTGAAGACAGAAACTTGAGAGTCATCAGCACACAGATATTATCTAAAGCCAGGAGACTAGGCAGGTCACCAAGGAGAATGTGAACTTGGAGAGATTAGAAAGGAGCCTTGAAACAGTCTCGGTGGAGTAGAGATGGACCCATAGAAACGATGAGGAGGACTTTGGTCTGGACGAGATGGTGCCTCTCTGCTGAGCACAGCTACAAATCTGGAGATAATGCAAGAGGGAACCTGAAAAGGGGCCAGAGGAAGGCAAAGTGGTTAGGAACCCAAGGAACGAGGGACAGCACAGCAGAGGCATCTCATGTCTCCCCACCCACAGAGGAAAGGGACCCTTGCATTTCTCTTCTACCAGGTGAGCAGAAGCAGAAGCCAGTTCTGGTGACTCATTTCTCCCCTGGATCAAACATAAATGCCCCTAACAACACCAGGAGAGCCTGGAACCACTGCCAAGGGCGATCAGTTGGGAGGAAAAGAAGTGGCCAGGGGAGACTGTCTTCTTTCCCACCAGGCCTGAGACTGTCCCCCAACCCAGAGATCCAGGGATGAGAGGGGCAGCCATAAGGAGGGGTCCACCAAATCAAACGGTGCAGCCTGGGAACCCTCTTGGTCCTTGCAGGTCCAAGACGTCCCTCCTCCACCCAGAGACAGTGAGGAGCCTGGGGGCACCAGCAAGGGGTCCCACCACAATGATGCTTGGCCCAGGAATCCTGAGACTTCTCTCCTCCATCCAGAGACACATGGAGGCCTGATCTGCAGAAACCCCTTCACCCCCTCAGGAAGATCTGAGAAGGACCAATGGGGACCCAACAGTGCCAGATAAACTGAGCAGCCCAAAATAATACCACAAGGACTCTGGAAATTAAAATGTCATTGGAACCACAGCCCCAAAAGTAGGCCAGGACTTGTGTGCTAACATAAACAGGGTGATTGTCTGCTAAAATAAAAGATTTAAATAGGACCTAAAGTCTCCTAGCATAATAGACAAAATGTCCTAAGTAGGATTGAAAATTACCTGTCATACCAAGAACCAGGAAAATCACACTTTGAACAAGAAAAGATAATTAACGACAGTGACACCAAGATGAATCTGATGTTGAAATTATCTGACAAGATTTTAAAGCAGCCGTCACGAAAATGCATCAACAATCAATTACAAATTCTCTTGAAACAAGTGAAAAAAAGAGAAAATCTCAGCAAGGAAATAAAAGAATCAGATAGAAATTATAGAACTGGAAAATACAGCATCCAAAACTTTTTAAAACTTGCTGGAAAGAGGCCATAGCAGCATGGAGATGACAGAGGATAGAGTCAGGGAAGCTGAGGACAGACCCTAAGGATGTCCCCATTCTGAACAAAAGAGAAAAAAAGACTGGAAAAAAATGAACAGCGCCACAGGGAGCTGTGGGACAATAAGCAGATCTCCAACATTCATGACAGCAGAGTCCCAGGAGAGGAAAAAGGGTGGGGCTGCAAGAGATTCAAAGGAATCATTGCTGAAAAGTCCCCAAATTTTGTGAAAGACATAAACCTACAGATTCAAGAAGATGAGCAAAGTCCAATCCAGATAAACCCGAAGAAGTCCATGCCTGGGAACACCAAGATGGAACTCATGGAAATTAACAACAAAGAGAAACATCCAGGAAGCAGCCAGTGAGAAATCATTCATTTCAGGAGAAAACAGGTGATAGCAGATTCCTCATGTGAAAGCACGGAGGCCAGAGCGAAGCAGGCGAGGAAGGAAGAAGTGTCAACCACGAGTCCGCCTTGGTGAAGCTACCCTTCAGAAGGTTCAAAGACCTTCTCAGATGAAGGCAGACCAAAAGAAATTGTGGCCAGCAGACCTACTTTTAAAGACCAGATAAAGGAAATTCCTCAAACAGAAAGGGAATGATAAATGAAGAAATCACGAGGCATCAGAAAGGAAGACAGAGAGAGAGAGCAGGAATATGGATACATACAGTAGACTATCCTCCTCATGGATTCTCTGTCATATGTGACGATTGAAACAGAAGTTATTCTACCATCGGATGCTCAAGACAGTGAGATTTAAAAGAGGTGAAGGAAAGGCACCTAATGGAAGAAATGTGTCCACATTTCACTCAAAGGGATGAAACGTTGACCCCAGTATACAGTAGACAAGGGTGTGAAAGCGTCCAGGAAGGCCGGCCTTTTCAACAAATGGCGCTGGGGCAACAGCTCATCCAGAGACAAGACAAATGGACCTCGACTTAAACCTCACGCCTCATTCAAAAATCAATTCGAAATGGTTCACAGACTTAACTGTAGAATGGAAATCTGTAAAACCTTTAGAAAAAAAATAGAAGAAAATCTTAGGGATCTAGGACCGGAAAAAGAGTTCCTCAACTGAGCCAAAAGCGTGGTCCACAAAGGGAAAACGTACAAGTTTACCAAAATTAATGAATTTTTCTTTTACTCTGCAAATCCATGGGAAGACAATGCAAAGATAAATTGCAAACTGGGAGAAAATATTTGCAAATCAAGTATCTGACAAAGGACTGGTATCTAGAATTTACAAAGAACTCTCAAAACTCAACAGTTAAAACAACAAATCCAATTATACACTTGACAAAAGACACAAGGAGACATTTCACCGTAAAGGATACAGCTAGTGAACAAGCATGTGAAAAATGTTCAGTATCACGAGCCATTAGAGAAATACAAATTGAAACCACAATGGGATGGCACTACACACCTATTGAATTGTCTAAAATAAAAAATAGTGATAACACCCAAAGCCGGCGAGGGAGCAGAGGAACTGGGTCGCTCAAACATTGCTGCTGGGAATGTAATATGGCCAGTTTGCAAAACTGTCTGGTTGTTTCCTATAAAACTAAACATTTAATTCTATTCTTGGGCATTTATTCTTGAAAAGGAAAACTCATATTCACACCAAAAATCTCCACATTTTCATAGAAGCGTTCTTTACAATAGCCCAACACCAGAAACATCCCACTTGTCGTTCAGTGGGTAAATTCTTGAACAAAATGTGGTGCCACCCCATGGAACACCACCTACAAGAAAAGGAAAATCCTTCTGGTGATAGAGTCGCTCTGCATGGTGTCTGTTGTGGTAGATATAGGAACCTACACATGTGAGAGAATTGCATGGAACTGAGCACACACCCCCCCGAGTGCAAGTAGAACAGAGGCTCTGACCTGGAGGGGTGGACTGTATTAGCGTCCATATCCTGGCTGAGATGTCGTCCTACTGTTTTGCAAGATGTTACCATTGCAGGGAAGTAGGTAAAGGGCACAATGGTGTTAGGAGGTGGAGCCTTTGGGAGGTGGTGAGGTCTTGAGGGTGGAGGCCTCATAAGTGGGATTACGTCCTTGGAAAAGAGACCCCAGAAAAACCCCTTGCATCCTCCACTTTGTGAGGACGCGGCAAGAGGGTGCCGTCTGTGAACCAGGAAGAGAGTTCTCACGGGACACCAATCTGCCGGTGCCTTGATCTTGGACTTCTCAGCCTCCAGGACCGGGAGAAATAAACGTCTGTTGTTTGCAGGCCACCTAGTCTACGGTATTCTGTGATTGCAGCCCGAACAGACGAAGACAGTGATACAGAAGAAACGAGAAGAAAACAAATGAGCACGTACTGAGAACTTACCAGCTGTGTTCTAAGGGCTTCCTGCTCTTTAACTCATTTAAATCGTTACTTTATGATATTTTCGTCCCCATTTTGCAGAGGGCGTTGCCAAAATGGTTAAATAATGTCCTCGTAGCCATGCGGTCAGTTAGTGGTCCAGCACGCGAGCACACAGCACAGCCCTTTCAAGGCGGTGGCAGCCAAGAAGGCAGAGCTGGGAAGGGGGGAGGCAGTAAGCAGGGGGCACCTAGCATACAGACCGAGAGAGCCACTAGCCAAGCAGACTGGTCTCTGCCCTTCCAGGGTGTACAGTTTAGCTGTGGAGACCAGCATCAAATAGTCCACAAAGATACTTATGTGCAAACTGCAAGTGAAGAAGCTGAGGTGCATGGGGACGTGCTCTCTGCCGCATGCTGAGCACGGGGTAGGTGTCAGGAAACCAGCTGAGTGCTGGGGCTCAGGGGGCCTGGGATATGGATTGAAGAGGGGTGTCAGGCATTTTTTCGTAAACGGCATTTAAGCAGCAACTGGAATGATGAGTGGGAGTTCACCAGATCCTATCCCTTCTTCCAAACATCCCGGTGGTGTTCCATCTTTCTCAGAGTGAAATCCGAGGCCCTAATCCTACGAGGCGTCCGTGAGCTGGCTCCTGGCCGTCCCTCGGCTTTCATCTCCTCCCTCTCCTCCTCAGGATCATCCTCCCTGGACCCTCCCCCACCCTGTTCCCCACACCTGCCCCCTCAGGGCATTTGCACCAACTGTTCCTCGTGCCTGGAACTCTCCTTTACACACACACAAGACTCTATTCGAACCATGGCTCCAGGTCCCCACTTAGCAGATGTTAGGAACCAGCTTAAGCACAATCTGAAGAGGAGTATAGACAAATAGAATTAAACAGACTAAGGATGTAAAAGTAAAACAGAAATCAACGGACAGATGTGCAGAATAACCAAAGAGAACTAGAAATAAAAATTACACACCGACACACATATATAAAATCTAAAGCCCACTGGTCATATTGAGCAGCAGATTAGATACAGCTGAAAAGAGAGGATTAATAAACTGAAAGAGAAAGTCAAGGAAATAGACCAGAAAGCAGTGCACACAAAGTCTTTGTGTGAAAATGTCTTCATTTTGTCCTCCTGCTGAATTACAGTTCCGATATCTGGAGAGAGCCGTGTGTGGTTACGGTTATCTTCTCTGAGCACGTTTAATGTGTTACTGGCTGTATTCCAGTGCTTTACAGGCTTCGTGTACATCAACCTGTAGTGCTCAAGACAGTGTGATATGGATGCAGGGTACACAACAGAGAAATGGAACAAGTAAGGAGCCCCAAACAGGCCCAGGTGTATGTTGGTATAAAACAGAACTGGCCCTACACGTCGCAGACAAAGGAGGAACCGTTCACTGATGGCGTGGGGACCATAGGTTTTCCCTATGAAATAAAAACACAATAGAGCCCCACCTCACCTCGCCTCACACATAAACATAAGTTCCAAGTCGATTACAGATCTAAACGAAAAAAGCACAACCGCATAGCTTTCAGAATTCAAAATAATATCTTTACGACTTCTGGGTAAAGGGTGATATCTTCAGACGCAAAACGTGTAAATCGTAAAGGAAAAAGTGAAGTCTCAAGAGTTGGATCCAAACTTCTAAATCTCGAAAATGTAATATTGATTAGAAGCATGAATTTCAATGTGCATATACAATGTGTTATAGAACATAAATAATTCTTTTAAAATTAACAATAGTGCAAAACAATGAAATCTGTGGTTTCTGGATAAACATGTGTCATAACGCTGAACTCAGGATAGTGGTTGCCTGTGGAGATGGAGGGTGTGTATTGAGATTGGGGGAAGTAAACAGGATGCTTCAATTCTCTTGGTAACATTTTATTTTTAAAAGAAAATCATCTAAACCAAATACAGAAAAACATTATGTTTTGGGAAAACCAAGTGGTGGGTATGAAAATATGCATTATTCTCTAGACTTTTGTCTGAAATATTACACAGAGAAAAGGAGGAAAGTTTTAAATGTATCCATAAGGATGTTGGAATTACTGGCTGCAGACCCTAAGGTACCTGGAGGCGTGCTGGTGTCCACACTCCTGGGGCTTATTTATTTTTTCTAGAAAATGTCTAATGAGTTGACTGTTTTTTTCCTTAAGTAACTTCAAGGGGAGTACCTGCCACTTGCAGCCACGTGAGTCCTGGTTAGTAAACTGAGGGTCCTTTTACTGAAGCCAGCGCAGGTGCGAGGGGCTCAGCAATCTCGTGCCCACCGACCCGCGGTCTGGGCAAGACTTGGCACACTGGATCCACTTCATCATGGCTTACGGACGTTCTAAATCCATCCCTGGGAGCCAGTGGCTATCAGGCATCTCAGCGGTTCTCCAGGAACCCACACGTCAGTTCTCACCCTCTTCCACGGGCCATGCAGGCACCAGCCGTTTACAGCTGGGCCCTGGGAGACAGCTCGTGCCTCCTCGGCTCCCTGCCTCCAGCCTCCTCACAGAGCGGGGCGGGAGCTCCGGGCACTTAGCTCTTATTTATTACCATGTACTGCTGGGACTTAATGATACATAAATCTCAGATTATGAAGTCACAGCTCTGCATATTCCTGGCTCAAAATGACCCTCAGGAGAAAGCTACCAGGGAAGCGAGCAGGAGGGCGCTTTCTAGGTGCTGGGCGCTCGTGCTGGGTACTTTGAGGACATGAGTCTTTCCTGCCTGGTTACCACCGTGGAGCACATGATTCAAACGCTTGAGAGCTTATTCATCCTTGAATAAATGAATGAATGAGGGAAAGAAGCCGTCTGCAAAAGCACATGTTAGGATTTACACATTTACAAGAGAAAAAAGAGGCTCCAAGGAATAAGGTAGCTGGTCTGAGAGCAGGAAGCTAGGAGTGACAGATGGGGAATCGCTGGGTTCTCTCAGGGGCACTGTCACAAGCCCCCTGGTGTCAGCCCCCTCCTGACCCTCCCCGTTTTCTCTCCTCAGGCTCCAGTGACTTGTAGGTAATCTGGGGACGTCCTGAGGGCTTCCTGCCTCCCCGAACTCTCCCAAAGTCTCCCTCAGTCTTTCCTCCACCGTCTCCACCGTCTCCACCGTCTCCACCGGGGCCTCAGGTGCGGCTCTGCTCTCCTGGACACCCTGACTTACCCTCGCTCTGCCCTTGCTGCATTTCCTTTGTTGCCTCCCCTCTCTCATCCCTTCCTCCTCTGGGCTGAAATCCAGCTTTATATCCTTCCTTCCCTGCTCCCTCCCCAGCTGGCCTCCCCTGGGCACACACTAGAGATCCAGGCTCAGTGGAGCTGACTCACAGGGCTGCCTTCCTTCCTTGTAACCCTGACCTTGACCCTGACCATGACCCTAACCCTCTGATGGCCGGCTGGGTCTCCCCTCCACTCGCCCGAGGCTCCTTGCCCCTTTGCAGCCAGTCTTGGACCACTTCTGTTCCTTGTCCAGGCAGCGTGGGATGGCCCGTGGGATGAAGGAGAGAGCTCAGGATGGGTGTGACGTTTGAGAAGCAGATTTGGATCCTGCCTCTGGCACCAACTTGTGATCCCCCAGCAAGCGATACCTTCACTAAGGCTCAGTCCTAGGAATCCTTTACTCTTTTTGCCAAATGGTTTCCAAAGTTTTGTGCATAGCTATTCTGCCGGGGTTTCAGTGTGTTGCCACATGCTCACGAGTTCTGGGTATTGTTCCTAATTTTGTCACGTGTCTGCTGCTGTTCCTGCCATATCTACGTGACTGCCTGTGGCCCTGTCCCCTTCCCCAGTCTGTGTTGTGGCTGGGTCTCCTCTTCTGCCCTCGTCCGCTGCAGAGCATGCCTTTAGCCTCCCCTGTTAGAGAAACCCGGAGCCGGACAGTGAAATGGTAAAGCAGATTTTATTCAGGAACTATTGCAACAGAGGGAAAGCGGCTTCAGTGTAGAACTGGGTTTAATTCCTAAAACACCAGGGAAAATTGGGGATTTATAGCCAAGGAGGGGGCGGGCAGTGGAAAATTACTAAGACGGTGGGGCATTTCTTTGCTAAACTCACCTGCGAGGATCCTTGCTGAAGGCAGGCCAGGGTGACCAGACACCACTGGGGGTGGGGTGGGGGGATGGAGGCGGTGAGGGAACTGATCAGACAGGGAGGGTGAGATTCTGGCTAAACCAACTTGATGGGATTTTCAGTAACGCTGGACGATGCCACGACTGACCCAGAAGCCCAGAGAGGAGCCCAGTTGAGAAGAAGGCTCAGAGGAGGCGACTAAAGCCGGCCAAGGAGGGTGTCTTGTCACCCCCACAGCAGCCACCTCTTCTCTGTTCTAGAGCCAGAAGCCCCTTCTTTCTCTGGCCACAGCTGAAAACACTACACCTAGTTTCCTCTTTCCTGGGACAAGAATGCATCAGGTATTATGTCAACAGGGCACACCCTCCCATGGGCATATCTCCTTCTGGATGAAGAGAAGGGACCATCCTGAAGGCATCTGGCTGTTTGGTGACATCTCCATCAGATCTGTGTGCCCCTGTGCTTTTCCCCTCCAGGCCCCTGCTCTAAAATCCGTGGCCTTTCTCCTTGACCGCAAGCTGAAGCCAAGCATTGGTTTGCTGAAGACACAGCTCTTGGGTCCAGTCCAATCAAATCAGTGATCGGTGATGCAGGACACGGCCTGCGCTCCCTGGGGAGTGGAGCCCTGTGGTCACTGCTCCCATGAGGGCACAGGCCTGCTGGAGGCAGCTGTGTGAGGCCCGGGGACAAACGCCATCAGCGCGTTGCATCAGGAGGGAGCCTCCTTCCTTCTTCCATCCTGGGTGTGTCCTCACCAGCGCCCCGCACTGGGCACCCCTGTCTTCCATGCGAGGCCCCGAGGGGACACGCGAGGTAGCTCAGAGGGTCCTCTCTCCCAATGAGGAGAAACACAGGCATTTCCGTCAGAGGGTGAACCTCCAGCCTTTCCTTGATTCCATCGTGTTCAGACCACAGAAGGGGGGTCTCCCGCCCTCCAAAGTGAGGCCCCTGCACGGCCCACATGCAGTGTGTGTTTGGGAAATGCGTTCTTGCAATGGACTCGCTGCTGACTCTACTCGTGATCCCATTCAGAGCTGTCACTCCCCACCCGCCACCCAGCACCCTGAAGCCCCACTATGGTGTCATGGGACAGACCCCCCCCAACCCCTTTCCCCTGTCCACCAGGGCTATCCAAGCACAGGGAGCGCTGGAGCAGGGCCTTCTGTAACCCAGGAGAGGCACCTGCTGATTACAGCATCCCAATAGCTCAGGCATTTATTCAAAATCACAAATGGCCATCCACAACGTCAACTACTACAAAGACTGGGGCTACGGCGCTGAGGGGGAGGGGCTCAGGCCATCAGGGTGCACAGATGAGTCACAGGACTAGACTGGTCAGGAGAGGGTGGCACCTGAGGACGTGGTTGATATGCTGGTCCCTCCTCCCCAGAAAAGAGCAGGTAGGTTTAGCAGGACTTATGCTCAGCGAACAGAGGCTGGTCCCTCGATGCCTTTGTTGCTTCTAGCAGCCCTGTCCCCATCCCCTAGCAGACCCATGATTTTCAAGAGCTTTCACACGCGCCTTCCTATTGCAAACTCTGAATAACCTTGTAGGCTGTATAAGGTGGCCACGATTATCCCCATTTTACAGAAGAGGAACCGACGGGCCTCAGGATGGCCGATGGTTTACCTGGAGTTACACAGCCCATGGGTGGGGCCAGGCTGCAGGTCACCTCTTGTCAGTTATTTCCTTCTCTTTTCAGTCACTCCTTTGCAGAGGATTCACCACAAACCCTTCCCAGGGGACTAGGCTGCTGGGGCACCGTCTGAGGCAATGCTCCTCAGAAGAGGCCAGAGTAACAGAGAGGAGCAGGCAGTCCCCTCCCTCGAGCCTGTGAGGCTCAGGTGATCGACCAGCAGTCCCCGATCGAGAGCACGTGCCTGGTCCTGGGAGCCATCCCGGGGCTCTCACAGTGCGAGGGGAGGGAAAGCTCTGTGGTGCCTCATTCCCCATGAAGAATGGTCCACGTGGGTCAGAGCGAGTTCCGGAGACTTCATCTCTCTCTCCTGCTCTCAAGCAGGCAGCCCATAAATTGTGCTTCTGGTGACCTCCAGGACAGAGGGATCACAGGGAGGGGCATCGGCGCCCGCACCTGCGGGTTGTTGACAGCACAAAGCACAGCACCAGCCAGGGAGAGGGTGGGCTGTGGACGCCCACGGCGCCGGGGGCCTTCAGGAGAGGCACTGCTGCTGCTTTCACCTTTCAAGTTCATAAAGTTTTGTTCTTCTGAGTTGTGCAAGAAAGGGAATTAGTGATTTATTTGAGAAGGTTTTCTGAAAAATCTTTTTCACAGGTAGCCAAGAGCTGACCTGTTGGGAAGACAGATGGACTGCTCGAGTCATAAAGATTCCGAAGTGACATTTTTGTGAGAGATATTTTCAGGGGGGTCATTGCCGCTGAATTGCAAGAGCAAACTCAAGCTTGGCACCTGAGTCTCCTAGGAAAAAAAGCTGCAGAGATCCAGCCCAGGGCCATGAGCAATGAAGATTTTCATTTTCCCAGGTCACGGGGAGATAGACACATCCATCCGACCTCTCCAACTCATAACCGGCCCCAGCGTCCTGTGTGGGAGGGACAGACGCCAGGCTGAGCTCAGGGGACAAAGCTCGGCCAGCACAATCCTCCTGTTCCAGAGCCGGACAGCAAGGACGGGCCCCACGCCCTTTACATTATGTGGCTTAGATTCCAAGTACCCCAGGTGCCCCCCGGGTCTGAGCTCCAAGATCAATACTTTTCTTTTGAGGTCTGGGCACAGCCACTCAGGCCAGGATGCTATGGGGTAGACATGGGCTTGGGGACAAGCTGAGGAATGAGATCATGGCCCTGACTTAATACTCAGTTTCCACATCTAAAAATGGGTTTGTGGAAAACTGTGTTGCTTTGCTGTTACTCACTCATTGGATGTGAGGTGTCATTGTCATTGATTACTTACATACCACAATAAAAAAACCCTCCCAATTTATACCTATATGCAATGCTCTCCTATCACTTAGAATTCATACACATACTGTCGATTTTTATCCTACATCACTTTTGTGTGGACAGAAGGAAAATAGGAGTGAAATCTACTTGGTACCGTGTCTGCATTAGTTTCCAATCGACGTGGTGCAACGCAAACTTACTGTTTCCTGATTCTGTAGGTCGGATGTCTGACATGGATGCGCCTGCTCTAAAACCAAGGCGTGGGCAGGACCGGCTCCTTCTGGAGGCTCTGAGAAGCACCCGTTTCCTTGACTTTTCCAGCCTCCAGAGATGGCTGCCTTCCTTGACTCGTGGCTCTGTCCTCCATCTGCAAAGCCAGCCAGATACTCTCCCTATTTCAAGGTCAGCTGATTAGCATCCATAATTCCACCTGCAGCCTTAATTCCTCTGCGTCATGTGACCCGACACATTCACAGGCTCTGGAGATTAGGATATGGATCCCTTTGAGGACCGTGATTCTGCCGACCAACTACAGTATTCTTAAGACAGCTTCTGCATACTTACAGCCTGACTCTCTGGGACTTTTTGGCTAAGAATTGCCTGGATTTCTGTTTTTCTACATGACATCCTCCTCTGTGCCATCACAAGCACTCACACAGCCTTCCCTAAGGGATTGATCCACTTGGGTGTCCGAGATTTTTTTCCAAGCCACTACCCTTTTCTGCAAGCTTTAGTGCACATGTCCAGGGGATGACCCTTGTGGTAAGACCACCATCTGGCCACTGGGCATGCCGAAGTGCATCCAGACTTCCAAGGTGCTAAGATGCGAACAAAGACTCATCCTACAATTGATGACATGTGGCATTCTCTTGTATTACAGACAGTGACTATCAAAAAGTACTTGATAATTGGTATTCTATCATCATGGGACCTTGGGAGGGATCATGTCCCTTTCTCTGTGGTCGATGCTGAATCTCCAGTACCTAGAAGAAGGCCTTGAATGAAGTGGAGGGTCAATAACTATTTGCAGAATGAATGAATGGATGAATGAAGCAGTTCAACGAAATGTCACTTTTATTATTCTTATTCAGATAGAAGTTATTAAGAGTCGTTGAGGGTATTAAATGTGATGACATCAGCATGTTGTCTGCATAAAGAAAGCCCTTGGGAAATAAATAATCCTTTCCTCCTCCTGCCTCCCGCTCAGACAGCAGGATAGAGTGACCCACAGGGCAGAGCGGCCGAAGGTCCCCAGCCCCTGTGCAGATTACGTGCAGTGAGCTGTTTGAGTGAATGAGTAGTGAGTGGATGTGTGGACAGCTGGATAGATGGATGGATGGATGGTTGTCATTCATAAAGAAATGGCAGTTACTGGGGCCTCTGAGGTTTGTGATGCTTTTGACGGGTCTTCCAGCCCACAGGATGATGGATTATGTTTTACCTGCCTGGGACTCTTGGAGGCTTAGCACACATTCTTGGGAACACAGGCCCACAGATGCCGTCATGAGATGAGATCAAGAAACAGAGACGCAGAACATCAGGCTGAAGGATTGCTGAGCCGGAGAACACAGACACTCCCCGGGGTTGCAGAC
Organism: Equus quagga; assembly: GCF_021613505.1. Lineage (NCBI taxonomy): Eukaryota > Metazoa > Chordata > Mammalia > Perissodactyla > Equidae > Equus > Equus quagga. The sequence continues at coordinate 2,752,487 of NC_060285.1, read as the reverse complement.
CCTTCTCGCCCTCATGACAAAGGCTGGCCCCTTCACAAGCAGGTAGCAGGTGCCACATCCAGAGGGAGCCTTTGCGCAAGCTGAGTGATTACGTGATAGAGCCGACCAGGGCTTGTCACATCAGGGTGGGGGCGTGTACCCTCTTCCTGTGTGGGGGTAGCCACCACGGTGGTAAGACGGCTGAATGACTTCGCACCGTTCTGGAAGGCGAATAAATGTTTAAATAGCTCCATCCTATGATTTATACTTCATTCGAGCTCTCAGCACTCAGTCTAAGAATTATGTCCTTATGCAAAACACTCTCCTCTGTGCTTTCTCTGCTTGAGCTTCCCTCCCTCCATGAGGCCACAGTATTGATCAACCAGAGGAGGGGTGATGCCGGGAAAGGCAGACACCTCATTCTGAGTCACGGATCTGCAACCTGGGGAAGTTGTGTTTCGGGGAAGTTCCACGTGGAGTTTGCAGCTGGAAATTTTAGTAATTTTCTGGCAGGAAGAAGCACCTGAGGGCTGGAGATCTGTTACTCAGGCCGTGCTGTCAGACATCGCCCTTCCTGCAGAGAGGGCCCTTGGGCCCAGGAGACACCAGCATGTTAAGTAAATTTACAAGCTCATCCCAATTCACTACCTTGACTCTGGGCAGAAGGAAAACTCAGAGTCGTCGAAAGGTGACTGACGACAAACCGGAAGCATAGACTTCATGTCAGGGCAGCGCATGAAATGTAGCTTGCTTTAGTTTCAGGACCTCATGTCAGGGCCTGGGACCCTGAGCACCCAGGAAAGAAGACCCTTGCATTTACAAGATGGTGACGACCTTCAAAGTTCTTTTTCCAGGGGGAAGAAATCTAATTTAATCTTGTCTTCTCATATTTATTCACGTTAGATTAGATTAAATGAGTTATTTTTAATCATTGCTCATAAATCACGGCAAGGGTATGCCCTGAGGCCCAAGACATTTGCATACAAATATTAATTGCCACTACTTCTCTTTTTGGGTTCATGGAAAATTAGATGAATGTGCAGCAAATGCAGGCACAGGGGTGTGAACAGCTGATGGGTAGAGGCCGGGGCGAGGGAAATGGCCCTGCCCAGGTTTCACGTCCTCTCTAACAGCCTTCTTCAATTCAAACTATGAGACTTAGAATGTCAGGATCCTCTTCAGATGTCTCCTCCTCCAGGAAGCCCACTGTGACTTCTCTGGGCCAAATCACCACTCCCTCCTCTGTTGCCTGTGAGCTATGACCAGCCTCTCTTAGGAAACTTGAATATTTTCACATTTTAGTCACCTGTGACCGTGTCTTCATGTGGACTGGGAGCTCCTTGCTTGTCACACACAGTGGACGAAGTTCCTGCCTGTCTGACAGACTGGACAGAGGAAGAGTCCAGATGGGAGTCTCCTCAGTCTCCTGCACAGGCTGCCTCACAGTCAGTGGTCACGTCCTAGATGCTCACCGAACAAGCGTCCAGAGAATTGCTTCATGTGGTTGAAACATGCTCTCTATCCAACTTCTCCTTGCGATTTTTTTTCTCTCATTTTGGACCCACACCACTGACCAGAATGCATGGCTCTCTCCCTGATCTCTGACCAGGCCCCCTGGGTCTCCTGCATTCCTGGGCACAGATGGATCTGGCTGGCCTTTGAAGTCCTGATCATTACAGAAGGGTCTTCCCACACTCTGTCCCTCCCAGCTATACACAGGGTCATGAAATCGAGGGCCCGTGCCCCCCTGACTCTGCCCTCAGCTGCGCCTCCCGCCAGCTCCTGCATCCTGCTCCCTCCATCCTTGTGCTTGGGCTGTGGTTTTGCAGGAGCCAGCCCCTGTGCTATCTGGGTGACCATTCACGTGAAGTTCTCCCTCCCACAACCGGGCTCCTCTGCCCTCTGCCCTCATCTCTCTCTGCAGCTTCCGCTTCTCCACCCAGATGTAGTCAGACAAGCCCGTTCTGGGCCTCCTCTGATCCACCTACCCAGGGACATGCTCCTGCCTTAGCACGCATTCATTCGTTCATCCATCCATTCACTCATTCAGCAACGATGGCATCACTTTAACTGCCAAGGACTATGCCAGATGCTGGACCTGTCCAAGCTGACGTCACCACGAGGTGGGACAGGCACAGGGCACTCACAGGGTGCTGAGAGGCCCTGAGCAGGCGCTCGTGCACCTGTTTACCCATCCGTCCCCCTCGGGTGTTGACCTCCTGGTTGTCTCATCTCTGTTTCCTGATGCAAATTACAGGCCCTGGGCATCAGGCGCTCCCTCAAAATCCAGGCAACTTCATCCTGACTCCGGCAGAAGCCTCCGCACCCCCAGCTCTCTGCAGCACCATCAGTGCTCCCTGGAGCGGTGCTGATGCGAAGCACGGTGAGCTAGACCAGCTTCCCGCCGGGCGCGGGCGGCCCCTCCCTGTAAATATGTTTGAAAAGCTCTGAGTCAGACAGGTGCCTCTCTGCAGGGCTTCCCAGGGCTTCTGAGAGGCCCGTGTGTGTCCTGATGCCCCCCAGGGGCTGTGGAGGCAGCGTGCTTCCCTGGTTCTGTTGTTGTTTATGATACTCACAGGCACTTATTTTAATGGCACATCCCATAGGATTGGTGTAACATAATAACGGCAGAGAAAAATGGCCCAATAACCACAGCTGACACCATTGAGGAGGCACATAATGTGTCCAGGCCTCACACCAAGCACTTCAGTCGTATTTCCTCATTTAACACTGTGGCTACTTCATCTCTCAGATGCTGACTGGACCCCTGCCATGAAGCTGAGGAAACTGAGGTACAGAGAGGACCAGACACTGACTGTAATAATCGTGACGTCCAAGGCTGAGCTGGAAGCAAGGGGATCCCCAGGCCCTTGTGCCTAGGTCTCAGCCACGTGGCCTCTCAGCACCTTGGGGTGGGACTTTGTGGTCCCGCCAAGTGGAGCATGACTTACCGGGACCTGTTGTTCAGAGAGAAATTAGCACATTTGATGGAATCCCTTGACGTTCCCTCCTAATTAACTCTTTTTATTAAAATCAAGAGTCCCTCCACCAGCTGTGGGCTGAGCTCAATACCCCTCTTCCAAAACAGAAGGTGGATCATTGTTTGATGACTAACACTGACCACTTCAACCTTCATCTTGTTCCTGCATTGCCGATCTTTTTTTTTTATGAGTACTTTGTTTTTTCTTTTTAAGATTGGCTCTGGGCTAACTTCTGTCGCCCATCTGTTTTTCTTCTTCTTCTTCTTCTTCTCCCCAAAGCCCCCCAGGACATAGCTGTACTTTCTAGTTGTAGGTGCTTCTAGTTCTGCTATGTGGGACGCCGCCTCAGCATGGCTTGATGAGCATTGCTAGGTCCACACCCAGGATCTGAACTGGCGAAACCCTGGGCTGCCAAAGCAGAGCTTGCAAACTTACCCACTCGGCCACAGGGCTGGTCCCTGTGCTGTGCGTTCTGCAGAAAGCGTGTCTTCCAGCAGAGAAGGAAAGTCACAGGAGAAGGAGGCAGTGCGACTGGTCAGGGCTGCGCTGACTTCCCCACTCCTCCGAAATTAAGAGCCCTGACTTGTAGGGTTGTCCCATTCCCACGGTGTAAGTACTTCCACCATGGCGGCTCTTGCGTGACCATTGCAGTGTCACCAACGTTGCTGTTGGCTCTCCCAGACTCGCACAAGCCAGCTTCAGCACCCTGCCAGATTGAGTCTATATCAAGATGTGACTACTGGCTTCTCGTTTCTTTTCTTTATTCATTTATGTATTTTTGCAAAAGCAGAGGGACAACTCTGAGGTGACAGTGATTGTGTTGCAATTGGGATTCCAGTGCCAAGCAAAGGACAACTTTGAAATACAAGTGTTGTTATCTATTTATTTCAAGCTTAGGAAAACAGCTCGACAGTCTGACCCTCACTGGAGAAGCTTTTGCAAATGTAGGTGGAAGGGATCATCCGTAATAAGCTCCCTACGTCTACCAGGAAGGGCTCTGGTTAGAGCAAGTCACAGCATTGCCCTGAGATCCCTGGTGGGAAACGGGGAGAGGCTGACTTTGGCGAAGACCACGGGCGGCCACAGCAGCAGATACACCGCCGCCTTCATTTCAATTTGCTTCTTTTATTGAGCTGTTCATTTATTTCTTCATCACTTTTGGGTTCCTCCCATCGACCAGATACTGTGTTAAGCACTTTGCGTGGGAGGAGGAAAAAGCAGACCCTGTCCCTTCTGTCATTGAGTTTCTCCCCTGACGGATCCCGGAGCTTGGTGTCTCCACATGGGCGCCTCTGACAGTGAACTCCTGCGTGCGGAGCACCGGAGCTGGGGGATGCGTGTGGGGAGGTAGCCTGACCACGAATGAATCTTGGAATCACTGTGCTGACTCTGCCATAAATTATCCTCAACGTTCTTTGTGCATATGCATGTTACACAGTTAGACCGAGACTGGCTGGCATTTTGTCTTGCTGCGCATTTGATTCTCATAAGATCTCTGGGTTTCATGTCAGCACCTGTTCAACGCCCCGAGGTTGCTCTCCCAGGCAGGCCTTTGACTTCTGTGTGGTCCAGACTGAGCTGAAAATCTCAGCATTTCTGAGATTGCTGGGGTTGTTCTGACACATCGGAACCTTGTGTTCTGACACAAGGGTGTGGTGCGCAGAGGTGGCTGTAGGCTGGTCTCAAAGGACCAAGCTAAGGAGAAAGCAAAGGTCATCAGATCTCAGAAGAATGGCCCCAGCCCAGTAGAGGAGATAGTGTGTCCACAGCGATAGAAAGGAAACAGGAAGAGAAACAGTCCGGAATGGAATCTGATCTGAGAGCCCAGTGGGCTCGGCCCTGCTGAGCAGCTCCAGGTAAGGGGATGGGAACGAGATCCCGTTACCAGAGAGAGCTCCAATGAGACAGAGGCCGCAGCCACCTGGGCACAGATGGAGCTCCCCAAGGATCCCAGGAGAACCCCTTGGTGTAGAGAGGCTTGCTCAGAAAGAGGCCAAGTGGACAGAGGCGTGTTTGAATTCTGAGCCTTTGGTTTCCCTCATGGGCTCGGGCCCACGGCCTGAAGGACCGCAGAGCCCGTCCTCTGACTCTGTGTGGAGAGGAAGAGCTGAGTCCCTTTCCGGCTGAGCCAGCCTCCTGCTCACAGCATGGGGCAGCAGCCTTGTCTCCAAGCCACCAGCAAGGGCTGCAGGCTGCCCTGGACAGGGACTGACCACAGCCTGCCCTCATGGCCCCAGTCCTCTGGACTCTGATGCAGGTTTTAGGCAGACTGAGGCAGCAACTGAGTATAGCTGAAAGAAAACACGGTTGGAAATGAGGTGGGATGTGTTCTAGTCCGGGCTAAAGACCTTGAAAGCTCTGTGGCCTTAGAAAACCAACGGCTGTTTCTCCGTTTAGCACAGAGATGCAGTGCCCTCCCGCAGGTAGAGAGGAGAGGACCAGCATGCAGGCAGCCCCCATCACGGACACTCCACAGAGCTTGTAATGAACACTCACAGGCTAGGGTGGCCGAAAAAGACACAAAAGTAAGGTCATTTTCTCTGGACTCTTGACCCAAATACTGTAACATCTGAAATACTCGAGGAAAAGAACGAACGCAGCTTAAGCAGGAGGAACACAAGAAGAGTTTGCCTTTGGATGATCTGGAAAAACAAAAAGCCTTATTCTTCTCTTTGCTCAGCTAAGAGCCAGGATCAAAGGTCCCGGTTCTGCCCACAAAGCCATTCTCCCGGGACATCATTATCAGGGATACGGCCATTTGCTAGCGTCAGTTCTGTGGTATTGACACATAACAACTTTATTGGCTGTCATTCCTCTTTTCCCGGGAAACGTCTTTTGTTTCACCAGGCAGAGCAACAAAATCATATGATGAAATAATCATCAGGATAACTAACCCCTTTCATCGAGGGAGTTAAGGAAACATTCAAGGGCCACATGTTAACAGCAATAACGTTTTAATAGTGGACGAGAAAAGGACTTGGGTTGCTGCAGTCGGGCCTGAGGATTAGGTTGGCCCTCTGACTGACGCTCTGCTGGGTTTGACTTCGCTTGATGAGTAGGGCACGAGCGTTAATTAGGCTGTTCTTGAGCACACACCGGGCTCCCGTACGCTCGCGTTTCATCCCCAATCGAGGAGCTTGTTCCCAGCACCCATCCTGGTAGACATTATCACCTTGGTGAGGATTCAAATAGATTTTCTGCAGGCGCTAAATTTTTAGTAAACAGACCCAAACTAGCAGCTATTTATGACATTTCACTCCAGGGATAAAATCAAAAGCATTCATTTCATTTATAAATATCTCTTCTTCTCTGCTCTTAATGAACTGGTATTTGTTGTTGTTGTTTTGTTGTTGAAAGCACAATTAGACATATGCCTGCCTCCCCCTCCAGGATCCCTAATCAGGCGAGCTCTGTCCCTCCAATCGAGAGAGCATTATTACCTTTAGGAAGCAAAGACGGAAGCGCGTTAATTTTCCATAATTCAGTGAAACAAGGCATAGATGTGAAATGCCCCTCCGTGGAGCTCCTCTCTCATCTACAGTAATGGGCTGTGTTTTAATGAAAACAATTTAGTCTGTTCTGATGTCATCATCAGGGCAACGTGAGCTTCACCAGAACCTGATTTGGGAGACAGTCTTTTCATTATTCTTGGTGTTGCGCAGGCAATAAAGGAACGTGGTCTCTCTGAGTGACCTTGCTGGTGGCAACGTTGCGTTTAGCGCTAATGAGGATGTCTTCACGGTCCAAGGATGAAAGGCCTGATGGAGGGGCCGCTGCAGCTGTGAGCATTCATCGCTTCCCACACAGAGCGGCGCGCTCACAGCTTATTTACTGCCTGCAAAGATGAAATACCGTCATACCTGGGCAAAGCTAACTGTCTCTTGGCATGGAGACCTACTTCTGGGCTCCAGTAAATTTTGAAGAATCACAGATGACAGATCAGAATTGCATTTTTCCCCTTGAAGGGGAGAAATTGGAAGTTTCCATTCATGTCCTCATGCTTCTTCCCGTCTTCATGAATGGAAGGCAACCGGGCGGGGTGTTGCGGGTACCATGATGATTAAGAAATGTCTTCTGGCTAAAAATGGAAAATTTAACACGCTCGTTTAATTCTGCCCCCTCTCAAAGCCTCATTAAAATGACAATAAAGGGATTTTTCAAAAGGCTTAAGCCCACGTGGACAAAGAGAACAGATGACAACACAGCTTTGGAAGCGGGGAAGCAAAGCTCAGTCAAGGTGACCTGGAAGAGCAGCGTGCCCTGGTTTGAGTTTCGTACGAGGTGAGGATTCCACTGCGACAGCTTGTTTAAGAGAGGAGGGAACGCCTACAATGGAGTGGGGAAGCGAGACGTGGAGAGGAAGGAGCCAATAATGGGTAGGTTTCCAAGCCGGCTACCACTGTGGACAACAGAGGACAAGCCCTCGCAGGAGAGAGTCTGGGAGGACCTTCATTGAAGGGTGGAAGAGAATTCCGAGGAGATCTGCCGGAAACAAGAACTATAAGCAAAGAATGGAGGCCGGACAGAGCTTTAGAAAAAAAGAAGGAAAAGTAGATCAGTCCAGCATGTCAAATATCCTAAAGACAGGTTTCAGGGGAAGGACTGTCACACGGGAGGAAGGGAATCAGCAAAGGAACAATTCGACAGTTTCCCAGCACCAAAGGCCGTGAGGCTGCGCACTGAAATTCCTCTCGACCCAGGTCAAGAGTAGCAGGTAGGGATCAAACTTTCTGCCGATTTACTCAATTAAGTTGCCGCATCTAGAACAGATGCTGCGATGAGCGGCAACCTGTGTTTGGGTTAACAATAACCCTTAGTCCTTAAGTAAGCTTCTGGCTTCTGGCCAGGTAGCTGAGTTGAATGGGTGTATGAGAGGAAGCGCCACCACTGCGCTTCCAGTCTAAGCTGAGGGTGCCAACCTCTGAAATCCCCCAGGGACATGGTATTGGTTTTACTTTTTGATTGTGGGGGAGAAGAATTCAGTGTTTATACTTGGCTTGTCCTGCCATAAGGGTGTCACCTCACGGGGCAAGAGAACAATGCGGGAAAACGCCTCTTGCTATGAATGTGGGTTCCAGCTCTACATTCAGAAACTACATAAATAACAACAAGACGGTCCTGCTGGCCTGTTGACCAATTTAAGCCAAACTCCATGTATCATCTGACCCCCAAAAGTCCCAGCACAGCACAGCCTGGTTGGCCACCGTGGTGTCTTGGGTCTCTGAATAGTATAGGAAGGTTGGAGTACTTCCCTTTCCTGATAGCTACCCTGGTAAATGGCCACACATGCCCCTGGGGAAGGCTTGAGGAATATTTGAAGCAAGCACACGTAACTGCATTGCAAGGTCATTCCCCAAAGGGACTAGACCTTTCCAGAAAGATGGTCTCAGGTCTGTAAACTGGCTAAGGTCTAAAGACAGAGTGTGAGGCCATCAATTCTTAGAACAGACACACCAGCAGGTTTCTTGCCACCAGAACAAGACATTATTCCCCCATCATAGAATATGGAACAACTCAGCAGGCTGTCCACCTGTTTCATTTACACAGAACTTATGATCAAATAGCCACCACCATGCCTCCCTACAGAGCAAATACTCTGAAACACACTGTGCCCTCCCTATTCTTAATGACCACTTAGAACCCAGTGACAGAATCCACTACCAGCATCTCCAGCCTTCAGAGGATGGCCACCATATGTGCAAGGATTTCTTAATGCCTTAGTGAAGGAAGCGTCCTCTGTACTTGCTCAGTGGTATGGTCTGGGTGTGGCTGAGCAAGCTGCACATGAAAGGATGACTCCGATATGACACTAGGGTAACCAACTGTCCTGGTCTACTTGGGACTGAGGAATTTTCCAAGATGCAGGTTTCAGTTCTAAAGCCAAAGATGTCCCAGGCAAACTGGCACGAGCCTGATCCCTGATCTCAGGCTCCTTACTCTAAAACACAGCAGGAAAGATTTTCGTATCTCATCTTCAAGGAGCACAGGTCTTGGTTGAATGCAAGTAAAATCTTAGAGCTTCTTCCAGGTGCTCAAGTGAAGACTTTTAATTCCCAATAGAGAGCATCTTTATCAATACATTTGCCCTGAATGAAACTTAAATTTCACCTTTTTTGGGCTAGCCTACTCAGAATCCATCCCAAAGCAGGCTTCTCAGGTCCCTGTTTACAAATCTCACAAATTGGTAAAATCTTGCAATTGCTTTGGTGTGTAATGTGTCTTCTCCCAGAGCAGACCTCGCAACTTTCCCTCTGGGCTAAGCTGAGATTTAACTACATTACAGGCTCGGAGAACATGTGGAGTCTTGGGAGAAGCGGCGTCCCCTTATGAGGTGGTTCCCTTAGGTGAGGTCATTGAAAGGTCTTTATGCAGCAGGATATTAATTCATCAGAATCAGGAGCGGGGCAACTTCCACCAGCAAGAGAGCTTCTCCGCCGTTTGCAGGGTCAAGTCTCCCAGCTCCCTGTGTGTTCCTAAACAGCAGCTCAAGTCTCATTTATTTTCAATTGGTTCTTAATTTTAGCACGGAGATGAGAAAAATTTGTGAGTTACATAGAATGTCAACTGTGAATCCCTGAAAACCACTCAATTATATGAAGGATTTGATCCTCAGTCGTAGCTGCCCTGGGGTCGCACAAGATAACGGACTCCTTCATGGCTGTCATAGACGCCTTCTGTTTATCCAACCAAGCTTCACTTGCAGGTGCACGACCTTCACTTTAACTTGCTCTTGTAATCTCTCCAGGGATGCGATCAGAAGCCAGTGTACCCCACAACTACCCCAATCTTGGTCATCATTAGTGTTGCCACAGTGCTCAGGGGCATCAGTCATTTGACTGCTCAAAGCCTTGCCCTATACCAGCACTCCGTCCCATGTTACAATCGGCGTTACTTCAAACAGTTGTGGTGCCATTGCACGTCATTCATTACCACTCAGAGCTTTCTCCCAGCCAGGAGGCCACTCATGCATTCATCCACTCTGTAAGAAATCCAGTCTTCAAATCTCATTTTGAGATTCTGGCTCTTGGTCCATTCCTGGTAGCAACAACTTTATCAGTCAGGGTCTCGGTAAAAAACAAAATTCACATGGATGGTTTAAATGGAGAGACCTTAATGAAAGAACTACTAACAAAAGCGTAGGCAGCATTCAGGAAGGAAATGAGGGACTAGAGGCAGCCAACCGTTGGCAACAATAGGAAGCCTTTGTACCTCAAGAACCAAACGGGGAAGAGAGGCGCGGGTTAGCATCCTGTGGACAGAGTGCCCTTGAGAGTCGCAGCTCAGGAGGTAGAGCCCTTGAGGAGAAGAGGTGCTGGAGAGTGGAGGGAGCAGGGACGAAGTGCCCCCTCCCATCCTCCAGCCCGCTGTGGTGCCCTTGTTGGCCAAACCCCACAGAAGCCACCAAGCGGGGGAGCTGACTCACAGGCTGCTGGTGTCAGAGCAGGAAAAGCTGTTGGGCGACGGTGAAAGGGAGGCGGAGTGGGAATGACAGTTCAGTTCATCCCTTTTTTCTTTCTGGCTGATTTTCAGAGGCCGTCTTTGTCACGTGGGACTGCAGGTTCACTAAAAATATTCCTAGTCGTGGAGTTTGTTTTCAATCCTGATAGGATATACACGCTTCTTGTATTGGTGGGTTCATTTCTTTTAACATTATGGAAATTTATCTCCGCTGGTGTGTCTGCTGCTCTATTCTCTTCTTTGTGGGAAAAAAAATATTAAACTTTCTCATTCTATCATCCAGAGACAATTTTGAACGGAGTTTAAAAGCCTGATCTCTGAGGAAGCCTGCCCAGGTGGAAGTTTTATTTCCTAAAGTTCCTGCTGGGTGACCTCAGACAAGTTACTTACAGTCTCTGTCCTTCTGAAACCTCACCAGTGAAATGAGGATGAGAGCAGCAGTCTGCAGGTTTGCCGTGAGGACGAAAGGAATGACTATGACATGGAAAAACTATATAAAGCATGCCTACTTTCATTGTTATCATTGCTTGATATTAATGTCGTCTCTTCATTTTTCTACTAAACTTATGTTCTTCCCTCTCTCAGCTGCATTTGGGTTATTTCGTCAAATACATCTTCTAGGTTCATAGTCTAGATTCATAGTTCACTTCTCTTATTTTTGGTATTTCTCATGTGTTTTTAAACACACATTAACTTTTTATGTAAGATTATCTTTCTTCATTTACTTATGTTTTTAATGTTCAGTTAATATACTTTTTTGTAAACTGAAATTCAGTAAATTGCCTGGGGAACTTTGGGGAGTAAATACACACGTATCACAGTCCAAATCAAGATATGGACTATTGCCAGCTCCTCAAGTGTCTCCTGATTGCCCTTCCAATCAATAACCCCCAAGAGTAAAGCCTTACCACTCTCCAACTTCAGGAGGCGGTGGAGAAGGCTGACCGCTTCTTGTCTCTAGTCCCAAAGTTAACCTAGTAACCAAACAATTGCTTTAAAGCAGCCCCGATAAATCAGCAACACCCTGCTTACAAAAGCCCACCAATCTCTAAACTCCACACTTCCCGAAAACTCTAAATAATACAAGTTCTCTGTTTTGTTAGACATGGCTGTATGAATTTTGAAATCCATATAGTACAATCTTGTATTTATCAATTTTGGGGGGGCTGGCTTCCATCATCAACATGGTATCTGTGAGAACCTTGCCTGTCGAGGCTGGAGTAGGCGCTCCCTGCTCCTGCAGGAGCCTGCGTGCGTACAGCGTGATTCATGAGTCCGTCACACTGTTGACGAGCATTTGAGTTCTTTCCAGTTTGGGATTATTACATATAGAGCTTCTAGAAACACACTTATGCTTGTGTTTTAGAGAGTATATCTAAACATTTGGGTATTTACCTAGGAACGGAGTTGCTAGGCTTGTCACTTACTGCTACCCAATCTTCCTAAGGAGTTGATCAGATTTCGACTTCCACCAGAGTTCCAGTCACTCCACATCATTCCAGGATTTGGTACTGTCACTTTTTCTGTTTCCACTTAAGCCATCTCGGTAGAAGTAGAGTGCTATCTCATTTTGATTTAATTTTCACCTTCTTGTTGACGAATGAGATGGGGCACCTATTTTTATCCTTTCAACCATTTGGAGATCCTCTTCGGAGAAAGGCCTGTTCGAGTCTTTTGTCTGTCTTTCTCTGGGAGCCTCCATCTCTTTTTTGTCACTTTGTAGGTCCCTGCTACATTCTGGATATTTGCATTAAAATATATTCTCCCATTGTATGGCATGGATTTTTGTTTTTCATTTTATTAAGGTATACTTTTGGAACTGTGCAGTTCACAGATACTGAGTGTCCAGTTCTGTAAGCTTTGACAAATGCATGTACCTACGTGGCCCACACCCCATCAAGATATACAATGATTCCATCATGTTCTGCAGGCCTCTTAGCCCTGCCCAGTGGTGGTTTGCTGCATGCCCCCCAACGAGATAATCACTGTTCTGATTTCCATCACCATAGATTATTTTCTCCTGCTCTAGAAATTCATATGAATAAGGTCTCACAGTAGGTACAGTTTTGCGTATGGCTTCTTTCACTCGGCGTGTTCCGAGACCTCTCCGTGTTGTCACGTGCATTAGGAGTCTGATGCACTTTACTGCTGAGTGGCTTTCCATTATGTGGATCTACCGCAATTAGCTTATCCGTTCTCTTGTTGACGGATAGCTGTGTGGTTTCCACTTGTGGACTATGATGTTTAAAGCTGCTAGGAACAATCTTCTAACAGTCATTTCGTGGCCATAGATTCTCATTATCTGTCTAAGTGGAACTGGAGAGGAATAGGGTAGATATGTGGTGAACTATTTAAGAAATTAGCAAACCATCTTACAAAGTAGTTCCATTTTGCATTCCCATTAGAAATACATGAAATACAGTTATTCCAAATCTTTGCAAATATTTGGTGTTGCCAGTATTTGTAACTTTAGCCATTCTTATGGCTATGAGGTGCTTCTCATTTGGTTTTAAGTTGCATAGATAATTTGTATATATAGAGAGAATTTATATATATATAGGTAGATATAGATACATAACATTTATATATACACACATGTATGTATGTATGTGTGTATATGTACATATATTCTTTGTTAGATATACGTATTGCAGATATGTTCTCTCAGTATGTGGCTTGTTTTTAAATTTTTAATGGTAGTTTTTAACAAGCAGAGTTTCTATCATGATGAAATCTTTAACAATCTTTTTTGAGGAAGATTAGCCCTGAGCTGACATCCACCACCAATCCTCCTCTTTTTGCTGAGGAAGACTGGCCCTGAGCTAACATCTGTGCCCACCTTCCTCTATTTTATATCTTGGGATGCCTGTCACAGCATGGCTTGATAATTGGTGCATAAGTCTGCACCCAGGATTTGAACCAGCGAATCTGCATCCGGGATTCAAACCAGCGAACCCCAGGCTGCCAAAGCGGAGTGCACAAGTTTAACTGCTTAGCCACCGGGCTGGCCCAATAATTTTTAAATTTCATTGTTCGTTACGTCTTCTCTAAGAAATCATTGCCTATCTGAGATCTAGAAACTGTATAGTTTTTGTAAATTTCTACAAAAAACTTTAAAATTTTGATTAAAATTGCATTGAATCTATTCATTAAGTTGAAGAGAACTGACATTATACAAATGTCAAGTTTTCCAGTCCATGAAATACATATAGCTCTCTCCATTCATTATATCTTCTTAAATCAACCTCAGCGATGTTTCATAGTTTTTGGTGTAGTGATTTTGCATATATTTTCTCCTGTTTATTTCCAAAGATATTTTGTTTTATGCTATTGTATATATATACTTTTTCATTTTCTATTTTCTCACTGCTACTCTAAAGATATACAATTGATTTTTGCATATTGACCTTGTATTCTTCATCCTTGCTGAAATCACTCATTGGTGTTAGAAGTCGTTTTTTGCTTTGTTAGATTCTTTGTTTTTTCCAGGTGAAAATCATGTCTGAGAAGGAAGTAAGTTTAGATCTTCCTTTCAAATCCTTATGCATTTATTCCTTCTCTTTGCCGTATTGCACCGGGTAGAAGCTTCCACACAATATTCAATATAATTAGAAAGAGCAGACACCCTCGCCTTGTTCCTAAATCCTAGGAAGAAAAGTTCAATATTTCACCATTAAGTAGTGTCAGCTGTGGGTATTTTTTGTAGATTCTCTTTAACAGATGGTGTAACTTTCTTTCAAATATTAGGATGTTGAGCGTTTTCATTATGAGTAGATGTTGAACATGGTGAAATATTTTTTCTTTGTTTATTGGGATTATCATAAGATTTTCTCCTTTATTCTGTTAATGTTAATTGATATCCAAATGTTAAACCAACTTTGCATTCCTGCCATGTCTCACTTGCGATATTTCATCTTCACAAATTGCTAATTTCAATTTAATAATAGTTCATTAATCATTATTATTGTATCTATGTCTGTGAAAGACATTACCTATAATTTTATGGGTTTTGTAATTTTTTTTGTCAAGTTTATTAAGTTGTACTTTCCAAAAGATTTGTCCATTGAATTGTTTATTATCTCTTTAATGTCTGTAGCACAGTCAGTAACATCTATTCTTTGAATTTTGGTACTGATAAATTTGTGTTTTTTTAATTTCTTGATGAATCTTCCTAGGTGTTTTTAAATTTTACTAATTTTTTCAAAAAACCAAATTTGACTTTTAATTTTTTCTATTACTTTTCTCTAAGTAATTCTGATCCTTTATTATTTACTTCATTCTATTACTTTGGATTTAATTTTCTGTTTCTAGCTTCTTAAATGGAAATTTAACTCGTCAAAATTTAATCTTCTTTGTTTTAATACAAGTATTTAAAACTGTAAATTTCCCACAAAGCATAGTTTTAGCTGCATTTCACAAATTTTGATTTGTTGCATTTTCATTATAAGTTTGAAAAATATTTTCTAACTTCCCTTGTAATTTCTTTTCACTCATATTTTATTTAGATGGTCACAGGATACAAGATCAATATACAAAAATCAACTGCATTTTTATTAACCAGCAACAAATAATCCAAAAATAAAATTAACTAAACGGCTTTATTCATAAAAGTATCAAAAAGAATAAATACTTAGAAATAAACTTAACCGAAAAGGCACATGACTTATACAATGGATTTATAATACATTGTTGAGAGAAATAAAAGGCCTAAGTAAATTGAGAGATACTCCATGTCCACAGATCTGAAGATGGAATATTGTTCAGAAGGAAATTCACCTAAAATTCACCTGTAAATCCAACACAATCCCTCTCAAATCTAAAAGGGTTTATGTGTAGAAATGGACAAGCAGATCCTAACACATATATGAAAATAGAGCAAAGATGGAAAAAGAAGAATAAAGTTGGAGGACGTACACTGCTCGATTTCAAAACCTACTGTGAAGCCACGATGATCAAGGCAATGTGGTCTGGGGTCAAGGAAAAGTCTATAGATAATGGAACAAAGGAGAGTCAAGTAATATATCCTTATGTTTGTGGTCAACTGATTTTTGACAAAGGTACCAAGATAATTCAATGGAGGAAAGAATCGTCTTTTTAACAGGCTGTACTGGGCCCATTGGATGCCTACATACATAAAATAAAATGAACTTGGGTCCCTACCACACACCATACACAAAAATTAACTCAAAATGCATTATAGCCTTAACTCTAAAATCTAAAGCAAAACATCATCTAGAAGAAAACATAGATGAAAATCCTTGTAACCCTGGATTGAGCAAAAGTCCTTAGAGGTGACAGCAAGAGCATGATCCATAAAAGAAAAAAAATGATAAATTGGACTTCATCAAATTAAAAACTTTGGTATTTCAAAAGAATTTGTTAAGAAAATAAAAACAACCAGGTACACACTATAAAAAAAATTTGCAAATTATATGTCTGACAAAGGATTTGTATCTAGAATAGAGAACCCCTAAAAGTCAGTAAGTAGAAGATAGTCCAATGAAACAAAAGCTTTGAGTAGACATTTCACTTGGGAAGATATGCACATGCCAAAAAACACATGCAACATGCTCAATATCAGTAGTCATTAGGGGAATGCAAATTAAAACCACAATGAGATGCAACTTCACAGCCACTGGAGGGCGCAAAGACCAGCTATACGGAGGGTGGTTGAGGATGTGGAGACCCTGGACCCCCAGAGGTCACTCGGGAACATAATGTGGTGCAGTCACTTTGGAAAACAGCTTGGCAGCTTCTTAAAAAGTTAAGCACACAACCCAACAATTCCACTCCTCAAAATCCACCCAAGACAATTGAAAACTTACCTCCACACAAAGACATGTACGTGGATGATCCCAGCAGCTTTATTTATAAAAGCACCCAAGTGGAAAGAACGTAAATGTCCATCAGTTGGTGAGGATAAACAATGTGGTATAGCCATTCAATGGAATATTATTCAGTGCTTAAAGGAACAGACTGCTGTGTATACTACACGATAGATGAGTCTCAAAAACATTATTCTAAGTGAAAGAAGACAGATGTAAAGGACTATATATTGCATAGCTCTCTTTACATAAAATGTCCAGAAAAGGCAAATTTACAGTGACAGAAAGCAGGCCAATATTTGTCTACATCCAGTGGTGAGAGTAGAGATTGTCTGCAAACAAGCATGATGTAACTTTGTGGTTTGTGTTTTAAAACTGGATTGTGGCAATGTTTGTACAACTCCATAAGTGACAGGGAAAAAACCCAAAAAGACGCGTATTAATTTCCAAATATATGGAGTTTTTTTAAGATTTCTTATTGTTATTAAATTTTAGTTTAATTTTCTTGTAGTCAGGTAACATACAACATAAGATTTTTATCTTATGAAATTTATTGAGACGTTTTTCAGCCTACCAAATGATCAACGTTGGTGACCACTTCGTGTGCAGTGGAAAAGAATGTGTCTTATGTCGTTGATGGTATAGTTTCCTAGAAATGCCAATTCGGTCAATTTGGTGGATAGTGCTTTTCAGATCCTTTATATCCTTTTATATCCCGGGTTTTTTTTTTTTTGGTTTTAAATTTGTTTTATTTTGTTTTTGCTATTTGTTCTATCAATTACTGAGAGATCGCTTTTAAGATTTCCAGCTATAATTACGGATTTGCCTATTTGTTTCTGTCAGTTTTGTCTTCTATTTTGCAGCTCCGTTACTAACCGTGCTCATCTATAACTCTTATGTCTTTACGGAAAATTGACTTTTTTCATGAAGAAATTTCCCTTTTAATCTCTAGTTATAGTCCTCGTCTTGGGTTGTATGTTGTCATATTATCCTCACCATACGAGAATTCGAATGTTTGCTGTTTGCGTGGTATATCTTTTCTCCAAAGTTTTACTTTCACATTGTCTGTCTTTAACAGATTTCTCCTGTAAACAGCATATAGTTGAGTCTTGCTTTTTGACGCATTCTGGTAATATCTGTCTTTTAATTAGGATATTTTTCCCATTCGCGTTTCATTTAATTATCGATATAGTTGGGTTTACTATACCCTTTTTGCTACTTGTTCTATATGGTTTTTGTTCCTTTATTTCTCCTCTCCTGCATTCCTTTTCTTTTTTCCTAAAGATTGGCACCTGAATTAACATCTGTTGCCAATCTTCCTTTTTTTTTCTTCTTCTCCCCAAAGCCCCCCAGTACATAGTTGTATATTCTAGCTGTAGGTCCTTCTGGTTGTGGCATGTGGGACTCCGCCTCAGCATGGCCTGACGAGCGGTGCCATGTCCACATCCAGAATCCGAACCAGCAAAACCCTGGGCCGCTGATGTGCAGCCCGTGAACTCAACCACTCAGCCACGGGGCCGGCCCCTCCTGGATTCTTTAATCAAATATAATTTAGAATTTCACTGTATCCCTCTGTTGACATTTTAGCTGCGTGCATGTGTGTACCTGTGTGTATGTGTGCATGTGTGTGTATACATGTCTGCGTGCGTATGTGTATGCACATGTGTGTGTGTGTGTGCGTGTGTGTGTGTTAAGCGCTTGGAGATCACAATATGCATCCTTAACTTCCCCCAGTCTCTGACAGTTAATGGTAAACAATTTCGCATAAGATTTAAGAACCCTACAGCAGTGTCAGTGACACACAGTATCACTCGGTGGGTCTCCTCCTGCACTTCGGCTGTTGTGGAATGTATTTTATACCTTGATACATTCTAAAACCACAGCACAATCTTCTTACAACATTGCTTCTTTAGTAGTCACTCACCAACGCTCTTCAATCCCTTCTGCAAAGCTGAGTTTTTATTCCACATCATTTTCTTCTGCTTGAAGAATTCCCATTAGCATTTCTTTTAGTTTTGGTTCATTGGTGACTAATTCTCTCACCTTTCTTTCGTGAAAAATTGTCTGTATTTTCTTGACATTTATTTTGTAGTATATTTTGCTGGTTATAGGATTCTGGTTTAAGAGTTTCTCTTTTCTCCCCACACTTTAAAGACACCGGTCGGCTTTCTCCCGGGCTCCGGTGTTTCTGATGGGAAGCATCCTGGATCCTCGCTATGTGGCTGACGCATCTTTTTTCTCTGGTTCTTTGGAGACTTTCTCTTCAGCTTTGATTTTCATCCACTTGTCTCTGATATGCATAAATGTGGTTCTCTCTCAATTTATCCTCCTTGGGATTCACTGATCTTCTTGAATTTGATTTCCATCAAATTCAGAAAAATTTGACAATTATTTTTTCAGACATCTGCTTGTACCTCATTTCTCTCTCCTCTCCCGCGAATCCTCAGCCAGACGTCAGATCACTTGATATCATCTCATAGGCCCGCAGGCTCTGTTCATTACTTTTTCAACCTTCTATTTTTTTAATTCTCCAAATTAGATAATTTTCATCGCTCCAAGTTCACGCTTCCTTCTGCAATATGCAGTCTCTGTTAATCCTTTTCAGTGAATTTTAAAAGTTTGGATATTGTACTTCTCAGTTATGGACTTTCTATGGTTATTTTTATGGAATCTATTTCCTGTTGAGATCACCGTTTGTTCACTGGTGACAGCCAGCCTTCACTTTAAATCACTGTGCATATTGAGAATAGCTGTCTAAGAGCCCCACTTGCCATCCAGCATCTGAATCACTCAGCATCAGTCTCTCTGGATGGCTTTTTCTATTGCCAAAGGGGCATTCACTCTCGTCTTTTCTCATAGCTGATAATGTTTTATTATTCTCCGGATATTATGATGCTCCCTTTTAGGGAGAGTAGATTATGCTCCTTTCTTACAAGGATGCTAAGGGTTTTGTTTTTTCCTAGAAAGAAGGTAGATCTGTTTCATTTTGTCAGGCTCTTTTGTTTTATGACAGCGAACTTTGGCTTGATCCTTAGTCCTAGAGTGTGGCTCTTATCTTACCGTGTCATCCTTACTCTGGCCGAGATCTTTCTGGTTTCTCAGCTGAGTGCCCAGGATGCTCAGTGTGGCGTCTGCACCGGCCGTACCAGAACTCCAGCTACTCCCGCATGGTGAGTTCTGAAATCTCCGGTCACCACTGGGCCCCACGCAGCCGCTCTCTTTCACCCTTGGACTCTCAGGCGGGCGTGTGCAGCCCAACTGTGGGCCGAGGACCCACCTATCAGGTCTTGGCCTCTGCCTCCTTATCTCCATCAGGCCGTGCTCGGCTGGGACATCGCCTCTCTGCTACAGCCTGGAAACTGGCCCCAGCAGAAAGCCAGGCCAGACGGTGTGCTCGCCCCGCCGCTGCCTGTCCCAGATCCCAGCCCTGCTTGCCTTTCCTCCGGGGTCTGAAACCTGTTCTGTGGGCATTGAAGGTGAGAGAGCATCCATAACTCTGCAATGGACGGGAGCTAAAGTCCGTGTGTTGACTTTTCACTCTCCAGTTGGAGCCCTGTGAAGAAGTTCCTTGTGTTTTCTCGTGCAGTCCAGCTCCTCTTTCGGTTGACTTAAAAGCCCTTGTTTGCTATGCTAGCATCGAAATCCCTCAGCGCTGCTTCTCGGGATGGCTTTTTTATTATCTAAACGTGACGTTTCCTGTTTCTTCTCACTGATAATAGTTTTAATCTACTCTGGGCAATGTGGCCCATGTTAGGGAGAGTAGCACATTCTCATCCTAGAAGGTGACCTTGTGTGTGTCCTCAGCATGGTGACCAACCCTTGTGGTCTAATGTTGCCTCCACCAGAGCGTCTTGTTGAACTTGAATGTGACCATCTCGCCTCCCTGCTTGTTTGTCCTCAGGATCCTCACAGCCTCCCTACCCCCAGGGATGAGATGTCAAATCCTGACACGGGCTGGAAGGCCCCTTGGCGGGCCCCAGCCTCCTGTGTCAGTCAGGTCCACTGCCATAACAAATACCCAGGACCCGGCAACTTCAACAACAGACATCTATTCTCTCTTGGTTCTGGAGGCTGGGAGGCCCTGATCAAGGTGTCAGCAGGGTTGGTTCCTCCTGAGGGCTCTTGGGATGGGATCTGCTCCAGGCCTGCCTCCTTCACTCGCAGGTGGCTTTCTTCTCCCTGTGTCTTCACATGGTCTTCCCCCTGTGCATGTCTCTCTGTGTCCAAATGTCCCCTTGCTACAAGGACACAATCCTATTGGAGTAGGGCCCACTCACAATGACCTCATCTTAACTCCATCATCTGCAAAGACTCTTTTGCCAAATAAGGTCATACTCAGAGGTACCGGGGGTTACGGCTCCAGCATCTTTGGGGGGACACGATTCTACCCACAACGCCTACTCCTCAGCCTCTGCCTCTCCATGCACTGCCTGCCCCTGGTCTTTTTTCTGTGCCTGCGGCTCACAAGTGTTTTCTTGCCTTAGGTCTCCCCCATGCCTGGGAGTCACCCTTCCCGCTACTTCATTGCCTCGACAACTGATACTCACCCTCCACGCCTCAGCTTCAAGGTCACCCCATTACGGAGAAAGTCCTTGACCCCAGTTATAATGTTCCATCTGGAGGTGTTTGTCAGTCTTATGTCTTGGTCACCCCATTGTCTACTGAGGTCTTTTATGCACGATTCTTTCTGTAGGGCCGGGAATGGTGTCTAACACATGAAGTGCACTCCATATATGGGACAGAACAGGCTTTTGTATGAGTTGTTGAATTAAACTTGCTTGTTCCTTCCGTGAGAGTTTGAGAGAGCATCGGTTTGGAGCGCCAGCAGATCGGAAGCATGTAAACATCCTAAAGAGGGTCAATACTGCGTGTAATTGCCCAGTGTCCAGGGACAATCATTCCTGCTGCCGTGTACCTCTGATGTCCCACCAGGGGCCATGCAGACATTCCCAGAGATCTCAGGGGAAGCATTTCCTTAGGACATCAGAAAATGAAGCATTGTCATTTCCTCACGGAACAATGGCAATTAGGAGCTCAGGAGAGAATCAGCACCATTCCCGGCCTTATTTCCCTTGGGAACGTGCATGTCACATTCAGAAAATCCAGAGGATGCTGGTGAGCAGAGGGCTAACACACTTTGGTGCCAGGTAGACTGTGGGGCCGTGAGGAGGCTGAGGGCATCCAGGATGGGCGGTGAGGCCCTACCAGGATACGTCCAGGCCCAGGCAAGATCCAGGGGCCAAACTGGAGCGGGGGGGTGGTGCTCATGAGCCAACAGTCAGAGCACGCTGCTGGCGGCAGTCGGGCAGGCAGACCCAGAGGAGAGCTGTGTGGCGGTGTCATCACAGCAGCCACCTGTTTATTACAGACAGGGAACAGCTTTGAGGTCCCTCAGCGGAAGTCTGGTTCCATACATTGCTGCCCACCCACAAAGCAGAGCACCTACCAGGTAGAAAATGTTCATTTCAGGACAATTAATGACATGGGAAATGTTCACAAATATTCCATGTGAAAAACGTTGCATTGTATTATAATATTACAAAGCGTTGTGTATATGTTGATTCGAGGACGATCCTGTGATGTGCACGAGCCCCTGTGTCTGCACACATATGTTGTATCTGCACGTATGTTATACAGGAGCCTCACATGGGAAAACAAGGATGCAGTGGTTCAGTGGGGTCATTTTCTTTTCTGACTCTTTAAGTTCATTCTGCTGGGTTCTGGATTCCCCGACCCTGGATGAAAATGCAGGCAGCCCCATGGATTTCCGTGTCACTCTCAGGTAATAAAAGATACTGAAGTCAGTTATCGGCATGTTCAGTCCAGCGTGACAATCAAAACTTTAAATGGTGATTGAAAGCGGGGGCTTCTCCCCGGATACAGGGAGCCTGCTCTGGCAGAACGCCTGCAGCAGGGGCGGAGGCCATGGCCAGCTTCCGCCCTCTTTCTCAGCCTTGCATTCCCCCTTCTGTCATCTTGCTGACAGTGTTTGCCCCTTCGGCATTCTTATTTGACTAGTGCCGCTGTTCTGGGCCTGAAAGGAACTTAGAAAGCCGCCTGTCTGTCTGGTGGCCCCTGTGTGGGTTTCCACAGCCCTCCTTAGCAGCTGGGGAGCCCATGCGCAGCTCCCTGGAGGAGGGCAGATGGCCTCTATGCCAGCTGCCTGTTCATCCTTCCTCCTGCAGCCACCAGGTTCTTTCTGCAAAGGTGAGCTTGACTTCCCTGAGGACCAGATCTAAGATGATCCCTCTCTCTGAGCCTCTCCTCTCTGCTGATCCCCATGTACAGCAAAGCTTCGTGCATCCTTTGCACTCGAAACCTGTGGGCAAGCAGAGTCGATCCAGAATCTGAGATCAGAATCAGGAGATCTTAAAAGGCTCCTGGCAGTGCAGCTCTGGCTTGCTCACATCCGGTTCTAGCCAAGCTTTGGAGCCAACAGGAAAGGTTTGAGACGTGGGTGTGGGCCAGGGAGCCAGCAGGGAGCAGAGGGGGCTGTCTGGGACAATTTAATTTTAGGTTTTCCTTGCCTAGGCAGAAAGAGCCTTCCACGTGATCCAGCAGAGCTCGTCACAGCCCTGTAGAGGGGCTGAATCTTCAGGAAAATCAAACGTGTTCATTTGCACCTCGTTATCTCCAGGGCAGATATTTCCCTCAGGGACAATGAAAGAAAGGTATCTGGAAATGAAACTCGAGGGCCTGTGGCCACGGTGGCACCCCCTGCCTACCGTCACTGCCAGCCACGGGGCCCCTCTGCAATTGTGTGTTGAGACACAGTTCATCAGACTCTCACTGTGGACAGATCCTGGCTGCATAGCCCAACTTCTGTGTGTTCTAGATGAAAGAGCACATCTAACTCTAGAGTTACTTTTTTAAAGTAAATTATTTTTGGAAGACTTATAGATTTATAGAAAAATGGCAAAGATAGCATAGAAGGTCCCCAGATCCACCATGCTCAGTTTCCCTACTGTTAGCATCTTACATTAGTATGGCACATTTGTCACGACTAATGAACCAATGTAGATATGTTACCGTTAACTACATTTCATAGTTTATGTAGATTTCTCTAGGTTTCTTCACTTGTTTGTTTATTTTAATCTAATGGGTTTTTTTCCTGTTCCAGGATCCCATATAACATCTGGTCGTCACGTCTCCTGAGGCTCCTCTGGGCTGTGGGACTGTCTCAGACGTTCCTCGTATTTGGCGACTTTGGCAGTTTGGGAGGGACTGCTCAGGCATTTGTAGAGTGTCCCTCAGTTGGGATTTGGTTGATGTTTTTCTCGGGGTTACACTGGGGTCAGGGGTTGGGGGAGGAAGACCACACAGGTGAGGTGCCCTTCTCATCCCATGCCAGCAGGGCGTGCGCTGTCCACGTGACTTCTCACTGCGGCGTGGACCTTGATCACCTGGCCGAGGTGTGGTTGTCAGGCTTCTCCGCTGTAAACTTTCTTTTCCCTTGCCCTCTCTACGCTGTGCTCATTGGCGCAGAGTCAGGACTCACCCCCACTCCAGGGCTGGGAGTTCTGCCCCACTTCCTTGAGGCCAAGTGTCTACATAAATAATTTGGGATTTTTCTACATGAGGGAGTTATCTCTTCTCCCCCATGTATTTATTGATTCATTCATGTATTTATATCAATATGAACTCATGGATATTCATTTTATACTTTGGATCATAATCCAATACTACATTACTTATTTTGTTGGTCAAGCTGTGCTAGCCTCGGCCATTGGGAGCTCCTTCAGCTGGTTCCTGGGTCTCACTGACATTCCCCCATCGTGCTGGGGAGATTTGAGCATATCCTTAATTTCTGATGCTACAAGACGTTCCAGGCTCATCTTGCATATTTCTTGCTCCAGTCATTTCTCCAAGGAGCTGAGGTTCTTGTACTGGAGAGTCATTTTAGAAACCAAGGCAGAGTTTCAATGAAGGAATTTCTGAAACTGTAGAGAAGAGAGGGAGAAGGGGGGGCACCTGGGAATAAGACCCACTCTCCTGGGTTCAGAGCCCCCCAAAGTCATCACAGGCATTGCCAATTCCCACCTACAGGAACCCCAAGGGAGTCCACATAGACACAGGACCCCATGTCTGCCTGCACCAGCACCTTCCTAAACCCCGGCATCCTGAGAAATGGGGCCAGGGCAGGGAGGCGAAGTACGGGGAGCTGCCCCCCATTAGGGAAGAAAGCACGAGGAAGCAGGAGCTCAGATCTGCCCAGAGGTGGGGGATGAGGAGCAGTGGAGGCCCTTGGAGCCCCTCATCACAGTGAGTACAGACCAGGAGTCATTGTTCTGACGCATCTCCGGGAAAATCCTCTCCAAGCGCTCTTGCTCGTGGCCTTTCGTATTTGACTGCAAACCTGTGACTCTCCTGTGGGCCTCTTCCTAAATTCACGCAGGGTTGGGGGCATTTTGGGACAAAGCCTTACCTGACTGCAGCCCTCTCTCTTCCCCGAGTGCTCTCAAGCAGATGGTTCCATTTGCTCCTCAAAATGCCCTCCTGAAGTCGCTTTTGTTATTTGCAATGTCAGATGAGGAAACTGAGTCCCGGGGAAGTTCAGCAGGTTGTGAAAGTCCATGTAACTCTTTGGTGGCAGATCCGGGACAGGGAGCAAGTTCATAGGGTCTGTGAAGCTCAGAGGAGCCTCGGGAAATTCAATGGCAGTCTTCTCACATCAGGGAAGGCTGCGGTTCAAGGCCATGCCACTAGTAAGTGACAGGCTGATGGCGTTTTCTAGTAACCACGCAATTCCAAGTACATTAATTTAACAAAAGTGCAATTATCAGGAGTCTATGAAGCTCTTTCATTTGGGCCTAGAGCCGCATTGTCATTGGGCTCCACATGCCCCATCCGTCTGTGATGAGGATGCTCAGGAGATGTGGGAGGGAGTAATGTGGATCTCGCCTCCACCTCTGCCCAGCTGGAAACCACCTCCCCCTGGCAGGGGTGGGGTTTGGGCAGGAAGCCTCCTCTCCCAGCGGCACCCCACCTGCAGCTGATTGGCGGATCCTGGGCTTCCCTCCAACAGAACACTTAGAATCTTTTAAGGCAGCCTGGGGCAATGACCTGGGTCCGTCCCTCCAAATCCTTGACACCTGCCAAGGACCCCTCACTGTTGCTAATTGGAAGGCGCTGAAGGTTAATGGCAGGGCTCGGTGCTTTGGAGCTGGAAGCCAAGTCTCAGATGACGACGGGGGTGGGGGAGACCTTCTAGAAGCTTCCCTTAATCAACTCCGGTATCTATGTGCTCATCTACAAGCAGGAGGATGGATTATTTCAGCCCATGGGCTGTCTTTGCACCACAGCGATTGCTGCAATGATGCCTGTCATCTTCTGTGCAGGTTACGCTGGAACGTCCAGGCTTCCACATCCATCCTGCTCCTCTCCTTGAAGCAGACAGGGCAGGTGCTCATACAGCTGCAGGACAGACAAGGACTGGCTCTCAGAGGTCAGTGGCTTGTCCAAGACTGAGTCCAAAGCCCGTGCTCTGCATTTACTCATATCTGGCTTTCTGAGTCCTCCCTCTCATGCCTTTGATTCTGAATGATCGCCTTTCTGCCATCGGAATGTTCTTGAATTTCTCATGTTTTCTTGGATTCTGGGAATTTGGAGGCCTGGCTTTGCATCTCTGAATGTACCTGCAGCCCAATGCCAGCAGCAGCAGCAGCAGCATTAAAAAGTAGAAATGAGGACACAGACACTCATGGGTCTGAGTCCATAAACCATCCCCTGTCGCCTGACTCCGTGCACTCTGGTGTCCACTCTGCTCTCACGAGAAGGTGCCAGTGCAAATGATTTTACACCTGAGATTGATGTAGAAGAAAAGGCCCAACGATATAGCTTATTGGAGAGGTAGGCACTAGTAGAATAAAAATAAGCATGAATAAAAAGATTTTCTGGGCCAGCCCGGTGGCCTAGTGGTTAAGTTCAGCACACTTTGCTTCCACGGCCCTGGTTGGGTCCGCAGGCACAGACCTCTACCACTTGTCTGTCAGTGGCCATGTTGTGGCAGTGGGTCACATACTAAAAGAAGATTGGCAGTAGCTTAGGGCAAAGCTTCTTCAGGAAAATAAAAAAAAGATTTTCCATGTATCTGTTGTAGGGTAATCATTTATGCTGCATAATAGGTTCACCTTTTTATTTTTCCTCTGTTCACTCATCCTTGCATGAGTGCCAGATCCATCCAGACCTGCAGCTGGCTCAGAACACTGTGTGGATTCTCTGGGACCTCCCTCTGTTCATAATCCTCACAATACTTAAATTTCTAATTCAATATTCAGGAGCCCACGCAGCAGGGAGGGAACTTGGTCTGTGCGGCTGCTCTCTGTTTCTGGGTTCAGCTCTCTGTCTCTGGGTTCCCACTTGGCGTGACTTCACCATGTAGCCACATCCTGCCTTCTTTATGGGTTTTCCACTATTAGAGCACGTCTCTCCAATGTCATACTTGCTAACGTCTGGTTCAACAAGCCACTTATAGACAAGCTGGGTCACAAACAAGCAAACATCAAAAACACTTTCCTCTTGAGGTTTCCCTTCAACTGAATTAAATTTAGCAAATATTTACCGAGTTCCTGATTCGTGTCCAGGAGTGTGCCAGGAGCACTGAACCAATCAGACATCTCTTTAAGTAAGTTGAATAAGAGTCTCAGAGCAAAAGTCAGATTCTAAGGACATCCTGAAGGCCAGTCATCAGGATGAGGGGCCTGGCGTGCAAGCGCTCTGCAAGCTGAAACGATGAGGGAACAGAAAACCCAAGAGCAAAGAGAGCAGCTGTGCCCACAGACGAGGCAGAAGAGGCCCAGAGGGAGACAGCCTGGAGAGCGGGAGGCCGCTTCCCTGTGAGACAGGCTGCCCTTGGCCTCGTTCCATGCAGATCCTGCATCAGAATCAGAGATGGCCCAGCTGTCATGACTAGGGACCGATCAAGGGCGACGTTGGGATGCAGCATCCACAACAAGCTGAGTGCTGCCTGCTCTGGATCCCCAGGTAGTAATCACAGGTGCAAGTACCACTCACGACCACAAAGGCTTCAGGCTCCGTCCACACCAGGCGCCGTGCCAAGCACACCTCTCACATCCTCTCCTTACCAGGGAGACTTCTCCTGATAACATCCCTGAGTCAGAGGTTATTATCCCTCTTGGAAGAAGCCCCTCAGGCTTGAGAACACTGGCTTGCCTTAGCTGATGCAGCTGTTAAGGCATAGAGCCCCAGTCCAGCCCAGGACTGCCCACTGCAAGACCCCAGGGCTTTCTTCTCCATGTCAACGACTCAGACTTCTCTTGTGAGGTTTTCTGTGTCAGATTCAGACTCAGCTGCCATTTACCAGCCAGCCTCTGCCCCAGGCCAGGCCCCAGGACAGGGCAGTGCACCTCACTCACTTCAAACCTTCCCACACATGGAGCCGTTGGATGGCTCCCGGTTCCCTTTTGGAGATGGCTGCATTCATAGAACTTCCATGCCAGCCAGGTTTGGAGGAATGACTGTCTTGATCCAGCAGAGCCTGTCTTCCCCACTGATATCAATGTGCTCCCATAAATAAGCTGAAAAGAGCAGACATTGGAAGAAGCCCCTGCGACCCCATGCCATGGGCTACCGAGGTGTGGGGACCCACTAGGGTGACTGAAGAAGCTGGATGATTATTCCAACCTTCCCGAGAAATGCTGCTCTAAAACGTTTTCATGTCATCTGCTATTCTGGGCTGCAATGAGTAATTTGCATGTCATTCTTATCTGCTCATGCAATGCAATTATTGTCGATCGCTGCCAAGCCCGCTGGCTCCCTACTGGCCGGCCCAGAGGAGAGCCAGCCAAACAAGCTCCAAGT
The DNA here is from genome assembly GCF_021613505.1 of Equus quagga. NCBI lineage: Eukaryota > Metazoa > Chordata > Mammalia > Perissodactyla > Equidae > Equus > Equus quagga. The sequence continues at coordinate 2,724,424 of NC_060285.1, read as the reverse complement.
GCTGATCTTCCAGAAAGAAATAAAAGAGAATAAAATAAACCGGCCGTTGTTTCTGATTCCAGCACCTAGAAACCAACTCTCCACCCTTCCTTCTCCCAGGTGAGAGAAAATGGTAATTACTAACCAACGCAACAGTCTGTACTGTTGGTTCTCATGGGCGGGGGGGGCGGGGGGGGGGGAGCAAGGGAAGCGGATGGAAATGTCATAAAACTAGGTTTCTGAAGAAATATTTCACCCTGCAGAAGATTGTCCCCTCTGCCCCGTAACAGCCTTTCAGACGTGAGTGAAATGCCTCTTCTTCTGTCTGAACACTCCATTTGTCCCACTGTCACTTGACTGGTTTTCAGACCGAGTAATGCACCCCAGTTGTCTTCCAATGACTTTTACACAATCTTGCAGGTGGAGCCTGGAACAAACATGGCACCCTCATTGGGGTCCAGCCAGCCCAGCAGGGAGGAGAAATGCTCCTGCCTCTTGTCCACTTCCCTCTCACACCCTACCTCCCGCCCACCATCCTTCCATTCAATTCCTAGTTACAGTTTTAAAAAAGTAGAACATATAGAACTTACAATCAGACTGAAATCTCACGCTCTGTGTAGAGATTAGAATCAGAAAGATCCAAGTTTCAGGACTGGTTCCGTGTGAGGTTATTTACCTCACTTTCCTCCTTTGGAAAATGGGGAATAATAACTTACAGATTCTTATCGGGACCAGATATCATGGAAAGTGTAAAAGCATCACCTACAACACGTGCCTAATAAAGAGCAGATGTCATTGTCGCCATGGAAAATGCTGCAATAGCAGGTGCCCCTCATTTTAGCACTGTGTAGCTGATTTGCATCCGAATCCTTCATCTCTCCGTCCATCTATCCTTCATCCATCCATTCAATAACTATTTATCACATGCTAGGCATGTTCCAGACACTGTGCACAAAGCATACTAGCTGCTCTCCAAAAACAAATGCTTCTCGCTGCCAACTGCTTGTGGCTTTCTAGCGACCAGGGAGCCCAGAGGCCGCTCTCAGTCCATCCCCCAACACGACTCGCAGGAGGGCAAGCAGCAGAATTATAAGGTCTTCTTGAGAAGAAGCGGTGATGAAAGGTTGAAGGGGCTTTGATGACTCCACATCCTCTTGCCTCCACCGCCCAGCTTATTCTTAGTGGAAACTGAGCATTTGTTCCCCAAATATTTACTGACTTCATTTTGTGTGCCAAGCCAGATAAAAGCTCCTGCTCAAAGATAGTCTTTCTGAACTTGCAGCTTTCTACTAGCCGGCTCCTGATGGGGCGGCTGTCACTGGTGGTGAATGCCTGCTCTCCCAGCCTCTCAAGGCTGAGAAGAAAGTTATTGCTGGGTTCTGGAGCCACACGTGGGGAAGACGCTAGGCTTTGGAAATAGAATCCCGTATCAGATAGCTTCACAAAGTCACACAGCTAATAACTGTTCCAAGTCCTTTTCCTTTCCCAGAAAGTAATGGTTGTGATACCTACTTTGGGGTCAGTGTGAGAACGGGATGTGATAATGTTTGAAGTATACACATGGGATTTCTGCTCAAGATGGAAGACTGAACAGAGGTTGAAAATGCTCGGATTTTGCTTCAAATGCAGAAACTTTGGATTAAACATACATTGAACGTAAAAAATATAAGTCAGTTTGAAAATAAGGAGAATCCGCTGCATGTTTGAAATATAGATATACTGTCCAGCCAAAAATTAAGACAGAGTTGAGATTCATGGCCCACCACTTGGTACTGACATACTCATCAGGGTCTGAAGTGGAATAACTTGAAGGCCCCATGTGGGGATCAGCTTCCTGCATAAAGTACTGCATCCTTTGTGAGAAAGGGACTGTGAAATTTACACTTGGTACCCAAGTCTCTCAGCTCAGAAGTGAGCCAGTTTCCCCAGGCCATCATGGAAACAAAGCATCTTTGATAAAACAAAACTGAGCTGGTACTGTTAATGGGTGCAGGACATGGGTTTTCTATTAAATGTGATGCAGAAACCCTGAGTGTGCTCATGTCCACACACACACAAACTTCTCTCAGGGCAGTGGAACCAATAGAGCCCCAAGACAAACAAGACGAGCCAATGTGAAACCCTGGACAACACGCAACTTCCAATGAGGATGAGAAATAAAGGCTATCTTCAGAAGTCCACCCCAAAAATTAAATACACAGGGTAACCCGAACAGAATGTGAAATGAAAATATTTACCGTGTTCAAATAGGCAGCACAAAGAGTAGACTACATCCAAAATGAAAAGAACATTGTAAAATAGTATAACATTTTACTTCTGGTTATGATGGACCCAATAATGTGGACCAACATTCCATTGAAAACAAGTAGAAAAGCAGGACAAAACATTTTTTTAAAATCAGTTTGAAGGAATTGGAGCGATATCAAGGAAGACAAGAATTATGGGGCCAAGGTGTGGAAGAATAAGAAAATCACAGAGCTGATCCTAGAGCATAAAGCCAACTTCTCCTCTGACCAGCACTCTCTGGTAGAACTTTCCATGATGATGACGATGTTCTGCATTTCCTCTATCCAATATGGTAGCCACGAGCCACAGGTGGCTATGGAATGCTTGAAATGTGGTCCCTGTGGCTGAGAAACTGAATTTTAGATTTTATCTAATTCTAATTCCTTTAAATTTAAATAACTACATGTGACTAGAGGCTACTTTGCTGGATAGGATAGTGCTAGAGGCATTTGTCAAATTTGGAAAAAGTAGGGGCGAGGCGGAGAGGCAGGTGGGAGCTTTTAGCTGACAATTGGAACACAGGGGACAAAATCTAGATGTCAGTGCCTAGAGCCTGCTTCAGACGAGGTGGTAAAACGGGTAATGTTTTTGAGCTACTAAGCCTCCCTCTGTGACCAAGGACAGGGTGAGCAAATGATGCCCCGTGAGCCAAATATGGCTCACTGCCTGTGTTTGTAGGTAAAGATTTTACTGGAACACAGCCCTGCCCATTTGCTAGATAGAGCCTATGGCTGCTTTCACGCTATAGCAGGAAACTTGAGTGGTTGTAACAGAGACCATGTGGGCTGCAGAGGCTTAACTATTTATTATCTGGCCCCTTATACATGAAGTTTGTCCACCTCTGCCAAAGAACTAACTCCCAGGCTTCCAGGAGTATTGGCTGGTGATGGGGGATAGACGATTGCTCTTGCCTGAGGGGCGCTGCCTTGCCCAGGAGCACAGACCCTCCCTGGGGCAGTAAAGATTCATTGTCTGATTGAGGCAGATAAAGGCTTGGCCCCCTTCCCTAAGCTGAGGATGACTATTAAGGACGGGGGCAGCTGCAGTGCTCCCCATGGGATCACCCGAGGCTTCTGTGGGAACTCGTCCCAGCTCAGCTTCTCCCTCTGCCTGGCCCTGCTACCCTTGCTGCCTCCCAGCATTGCTCCCAAGAACACTCCCAATGAAACCTCTGCACACAAGCCTGTGTCTCAGAGTCAGTTCCTGAGGGGCCCTGCCTAAGAAAGGGGTCTGGAAACATTCCCGCTAACTTTGGGTTGATGCCCAGAGGAATATTCCCTGAGGGCAAGAGTCCACTGGAAAGAGAGCCCTCAAAAGGGAGGAAGCCCAGGTTCACACTGTCTAAATTCTTGACTAAAGGCTCTGGGGTTGCCGGTGTTTCTAGTGTAGCTGCTGGCCAGAAGCAAATATAATTTCTCTCTAGAAGAAGACAACACTATCTAAAACATTAAATAATCTCTCCAATTCTTCAAATTCAATGTCCGACAGTTGCTAAAAATAACCAGGCATAGAGGAAGACAGTAACAAGACCCAAACGAAGGAAACGAAAGGTGATGGAGGGTTCAGACAGTGAGTTATCACACAATCTTTCAAATGAGCGTATGGGATATGCCCGGGGAAATGGAAGACAAGATGAACAGCTGATGTAGAAACATTGGCAACTAACAAAAGAAAACTAACAGCAAATAGAGAATTGAAAAATAGGCAAAGGAGGGTTCTGACCAGTGGTTCAGTGGTTAAGTTTGGTACTCCGTTTTGGCTGCCTGGAGTTCATGGGTTCAGATCCCGGGCATGGACCTATACACTGCTCATCAAGCCACACTGTGGAGGCAATCCACATACAAAATAGAGGAAGATTGGCACAGATGTTAGCTCAGGGCCAATCTTCCTCACCAGAAAAAAAATTAAAAATAAGCAAAGGGAATTAATAATTTAAGGGAAGGGTTTAATTCAAAATTAGATACAGCTGAAGAGAAAAAAGGAAACTGAAAGATAGGGCAGGAGAAAATATTCAGACGTACTTAGCAGTAATAGGGTTTAAAAAACACATGAAAGTAATAAGAGATGTATGGGATATGGTACAAAAGTTTAACATATGTGTCACTGAAGTCCCAGAGGAGAGGAAAGGAATATCATAAGGGGTCAATGTTTGAAACCAAGAATTTTCCAAAAGTGACTATAAATATCAAGTCATACCAAACAGGAAACCTAGGCAGAATAAGTTTTTTAAAAATCAAAATTAATCATAATATCAAAACCTTCTGGAAACCAGACAAAAGAAAAAAGGCTTAGAAGTCACTAGAAATAAAAGAAAATAATAAAATCAAACAGATTTCCTTCAAAGAAGCAACAATAAACTGACCGCTAATTTCTCAAGAGAAAAATGGAAGCCTGAAGATAATGAGAAAATTATCAAAGTGCTGAAATGAGAAAACAAATAGCAAAAGGCTAAGTAAGAAATCTTAATACATATGGAAAATAAACAACTAACTCTGAAATTAACTCTTCAGTCAAAACAATGCAGATGAAAATTGGAAAATGTTTTGAACTGAATGCTAATAAAAATAATACATAGTGGAAGTTATGAGATAAGGTGAAACTAATGCTTAAGTGGGCATTTATGCTATTAAAGGTTATTAAATATGTTATTAAATTTATGTATTAAAATTTATGTTATTAAATGCAAATATGAAGAAAGAAAGTGTGTGTCAATGTAGAAAGATAAACTATGTTCTAGGTAACAATTTGTTTACTGGACTTGCAACATTTAAATAGTTATACCTATGCTTTGAGAACCTTCATTAACACTTTTAACCTTGGCCCTACAAATGTTCTGGATGTTTTGATTTGTGACAAAAATGTCACTGTAGTGGAGTGTGGATAGAATATCTTTTTAATAAATGGTTCTGGGTCACCGGATACCCATAAGGGAAAAAAGGCATTTTCTCTCCTACCTCATGTCATATACAAAAACCAATTTCAGATATATTAAGGTATTAAAAAATATCGCATCACAACCACACAGGGTTAATCCCAGGACTATAATAGGGTTAGAAAAACCTGTCAACGGGGTTATCACACTAAGAGAATAAAGGAGAAACTTTAACGATGACACCAGATGTTGAAGAAACATTCGATAAAAGTCAATGCTCATTCCTGATAAAAACCACTGAGAAAACAAAGACAGTAATGAAACACTCTTATCTTGATAAAATGTATTTACTGGAAAACTGAAGCAAGCATCATACTGAATAGTGAAAGATTAGTGATATTTTCTAAAAATCGGTTCAGCAAGGCTGCCCACTATATATCATTGTTTAATATTGTGCTAAAGGTTCTAACCAACGTAAAAATGAAAACAAAATAAGATGAGAAAATGACATTATGTATATGAGAATATTCTTTCCTACAAAAACACAAAAGCACAAACTGATAAATTGCTGGTACCCGTCATGAGCATACAGCACCTGTGACTGAATATATCAACCTATGGAAATCAATAGCTTCTCTATAACCAGCAACAACCAAATAGAAAATGTAATAGAAAAAAAAAAAAGATTCCATCACAGCCAAGTAACAAGGTAGAAGAATTCCAGACAATTCTAACCTGGAGAAAAAGTAAAAATTGGCCTGCACAGACCAGGAGACACATCTCATTGAACAGAGCAGACCAACACTCCAAAATCTCAGTGGCTTGGCAAAAATATGTTTATTTCTTGCTCAAATAATAGTTTTGTGTGGGTTTCTGGAATGTGGCATTCCACGTGGCAATCTAGGGACCCAGACTCCTTCTATCTTGTGACTCTGACCATCTGTGGCCCAGTTTCCCCTGATAAGTCTCTGTGTGCAGACAGAAGATAACGAACAGAGGGTGGGCACAGTGCAGATGGTTTCTCTGGGGCAGATGGAAGTGGCTTGTGTTGTTTCTGCTTGCTTTCTGTTTTCTGGAACTTAGTTACGTGGTCACACCCAGATGGGAGGGAAGATGAGAAATGTCATCCCCTGTGTATCCAGGAGGAAAGGAAAAGTGGTTTAGCAACACGAAAAAGTGTCTGCCACCTGGGGCAAGACTCCAGTTTGTGGGACATCATTTCTCCCTAAGAATCCACATGTTCCATCCACCTCTGAAGCAAATTCCAAGAGGTTTTATGATGGAGTCTGATGGGCTGGTTGTCCAGTGTGTATGGACAAGTCGGGTATGAGAACAGTCAGTACAATTTTGAAAAGATACGCTGTGTGCGTGAACGTGGATGTGAGTTTGCCCTACCCAACGTGCCACAAAGGTAGGATAAGAAAAACAGCGGGATACCGGCGCAGCACAAATGCATGATGGAACAGAAGAGGCAATCTGGAACCACATTCACACACCAGGGACTTTGCACATAATGATATCAAATTAATAGATAATAAAAGAGGCATTTCAAGTCAGTGGGTACTGAAAGTCTGTTTATAAATGATGTTTGGGGGGCCGGCCTCGTGGCACAGCAGTTGAGTGCGCACGTTCCGCTTTAGCTGCCCGCGGTTCGCCACTTCGGATCCCGGGGTGCAGACATGGCACCGCTTGGCAAGCCATGCTGTGGTAGGCGTCCCACATAGAAAGTAGAGGAAGATGGGCACGGATGTTAGCTCAGGGCCAGTCTTCCTCAGCAAAAAGAGGAGGATTGGCAGATGTTAGCTCAGGGCTAGTCTTCTTCAGAAAACAAAACAAAACAAACAAACAAACAGAAAAATGATGTTTGGATAGTTGACTATCCACTTTCTAAAAAAAAAAAATGTAGAGATGGATCATAACTTACAGTACATGTAAAGAAATTTCAGTTTCCTTAAAAATACGTCTGGAAAATATTTATATGACCTGTGGCAGGGAAAAGCTTAGTGATATGAAAGAATTAGAAACCACATGAAAAAGACTGACAAATTCCTTGTGATAAATGACAAAATACACCAAGTTAATTGACAGCTGGCAGAATGATAAAAATATTTCCAATAGAAACAGCAAAAGGTTAATATTCAGAATTTACAAAAGATTCAAACAAATCAACATGAAAAAAGACAGCCAAGTAGAAAATAAAGAATATGAACTGTGAGTTCACTGAATATGAAATAAAATGGCCAATAAGCTCATTAAAAGATTCTCGAATACAGGGGCTGGCCTGGTGGCTCAGCGGTTAAGTTCGCATGTTCCCCTCAGGGGGCCTGGAGTTTGCCGGTTAAGATCTCGGGTGCAGACATGGCACCGCTTGTCAAGCCATGCTGTGGCAGGCATCCTACATATAAAGTGGAGGAAGATGGGCATGGATATTAGCTCAGGGCCAGTCTTCTTCAGCAAAAAAGAGGAGGATTGGCAGCAGTTAGCTCAGGGGTAATCTTCCTCAAAAAAAAAAAAAGAAAAAAAGATTCTAGAATACAAACTGAAGAATTTTTTGCCTTTTATATTAGAGAAAAAGTAGAAAAAAATAATAACATGAAGTGTGGAGGGGGATATGCTGTCTCTGCATTTCGGTGGAAGCGTGCGTTGATGAAGCCTTTTAAAAGGGCAGTTTATCAATCTAATCGGATAAAGACGCACAGACTCTGATCCAGTATTTACATTTTAGGTATCTGTGTGAAAGAAGAACCAACCATGGGTGTGAAACACTCATGCATGTAAAAAGAAAGAAATTCTTCACAGCATTATCTGTAACAGCAAACACATGAAAACAAATTAATCAAGGGGGAAGTAGTTAAATTAATCACGGCAAATGCAATCAATGGAGAGTCATATAGCAGCTACAAATGGAGGTAGATTTACAAGGCTGACTTGCAAAATTAATAAGGGTATACTGTTAAGTGAAAAAAGCAAGTCACTGAGAGGGTGTAATGTGATCTAGAAGACACGGGTACACACAGGTACACAGGAGAGAGAAAGACGGGAGGGAGGAGAGCGGGGGTCGGGGGAGAGAGCGTTAGGGGTCACACCAAACAGGCTGCTTTGATGGCATCTGGTCAGATGAGCGCAGAGAAGAGGGGGGGCACGAGATGAAGAGACATCCCACTTTTGCCCTGTCTATTTCTAGAATCCCTTTAAAATGAAAATGCATCAATATGTTAAATACATAATAAACAACACAGGATGAAGGGATTAAGCCTGTTGCCTACCTCCCTTACTTGTTCTCCCCTTTCTCTCTTATTAGAAAAATCCTTGCCTGCGCTAGCATTTCCTACACAAACCCCGACCTTCCCTGCCCTTCTCCAGCTCTCAGGTTGTCATCAGCGGTTTGGCAGCGTGGGGAGGACGCATCCACGCGTCTACCAATGCCTATCAGTTGCCTCTGAGAGAAGGGGAATAAAGGCTTAGAGCTGGACCCATCACAGGAGGCTCCCTGGGCTTGGGTTCCGTCGAGCCATCCCCAGACGCCCAGGAACACAGCGCGGGGGGTCTGCTTCCACAGACCTACCCACTCATCAGTATGGGTGATGTTTTCCCTCTGTGTTTCTCAAGGAGATTCGGGGAGCCTCAGGAGGCCCTCTCCTTGCCCCCTTGGTGCCACCTTGCTGACCCTCTGCTCTTGAAACTCTTTATTGATCCCTACTCTGGCTGGTCTTCAGCTCTCTGGTTGCCCTTTTTTTCTCCTTCTTGCATTTCTCTTTCCAAATGTTGGGATCCCGTATGCTTCAATGCTGATGATCCTTGCTGCTTTCTCGTTACCTTTCATACCCAGAGCCTCCTCTGTCCTGTCTGGAACATGATTCTCAACTCTGTCTCCAGTCCTAACCTCTTCCAAGCACTCAACAGCTGTGGGGCGTCTCCACCTGCGTGTCCTGAGGCCACTGCCCTCGATCTGCTGGTTGAAGCACTTCTGCCTGCCTGCCCTGACTACCTGCTCACACCTACCGGGGAGATCAGCCACCAGCTGACTCAGGTCCAGGGTCGCAGCTGCTCTGGGGATCCAGGAATCCCGCGCACGCCCCCACAAGGCCCTCCCTGGCCTCCCCTCCAGAGCTCTCAGGAATTCTGCCACGGGAGGTTTGCACACTCACATCCTCATTTTGGAAAGCTTGCTGGCTTTTCACGTGTTCTCAGAGCTTCCGCCCACAGGGCGTATCTTCCCCGTGTACCCTAAATGCAGGAGTGTGAAACGATGAGGGAATGGAATGGATCCAGGTAACCACAGAACAACGGAAACCAGCATTCTCCACACCTGTTACGTGTCTAACGTTCTGCTGGGTCCTTCACACACAAAATCTCTAATTCTCGAAATAACCTTGGGAGAGTGAAAATTATATGAAATTTAATATGAGAAAAATATACTCAAATTGTATTCTCAATTTTTGCTAATGGTTTGGCCTTGGGAAAATTACTTAAACTCTCTTAACTTTCATTTAGAGTTTAGAGATCCATGGAATTAGACCAGTTTTACAAGTAATTATTGAGGAAATGCTGTGTGGCTGGCACTGTGCTGGGAAATATGGATCAGACAGAGGTCGTCACCGCGCAGTCCTGCGTTTCCGATCATTCATCGCCTAACAGCAAGCAAATGGAATTTGCACAAACTAAACAAATGTAGTCCTGTGACCCGTCATTAAGTACCCATGCCACGACGGACACCGTGATGAGTGGTGAGGATGCCGAGATTTGCTTCAAAAATCGCAGTGATATGATGGAGAGAACAATTGCCTTGCTATCAGGAAAAAATCCAGCTTCTGTAAGTTACCTACAGTGAGAATTAGGGCGAGTCTTTCAAACGTAGCAGTTTTGTCGTTTGGAAAAAAGGACTAAGATACCTTTACCTCATCCACGTAGAGTTTCCACGATTCTCAAATAAACAGACTAGACAACTTGAAAATACATTTTCTCCACATGGCATTCACAGATATATGGATAAAATGTAACAGAAATCCTCTACATGCATAGTTGAGCTTGTATGAAATGAAGGGACATCCCAGGGAAGAAAATTAAAGAGGATCTCAAACAGCATGGTTTGCTAACACTGTGGTTCCCTAGGGGTATTTTCCAACTTAGAAACTAATACTTTGTTTTAAACCAAAGAGATAAATCTTTGGGTCCATGCAAGGGAGAGAGACATAAAAGTGACTCCTGTATAACTGTGGGAAACTTGAAGGCCTGCACATTCACTAGAAAACAACCCAGAATAAAAATCTTCCTGTCAACAAAGAGGGAAATGTGACCAGCTCAATCAGGACTTCAGGCAAAAATAAAAAAAGTGGGGCCGGCCCGGTGGTGCAGCGCTTAAATTCTCACGTTCTGCTTCAGCGGCCCGGGGTTCGCTGGTTCGGATCCCGGGTGCAGACACGGCACCACGTGGCAAGCCATGCTGTGAAGGGGGCCCAGATATAAAGTAGAGGAAGATGGGTACGGATGTTAGCTCAGGGCCAGTCTTCCTCAGCAAAAAGAGGAGGACTGGCAGCAGACGTTAGCTCCGAATAAATGCAAATGGATTAAAGTCACAAATTTAAGACTCAGAGGTTGAAATTATATAAAAAACTTCTAGTGGAATAATATTTATAAGGGACACATTTAAACATATACATACATTGAAAAGTCAAAAAAATAACTCAATAGTATGTCAGACTAAATAGAAAATAAATAGCAATGCTGCATTCAACACTGCTCTAGGTCACTTTGTTTTTTCTAATGCTGGGCCATGGCCAAACCCCAACAAAACCCCATAGATTGAAGTCAGAGTAGGTTATCTGAACACAGTGGAATTCATCTAGAAACCAACTAAAAAGTAATTAGAAAAACCCTCGCTTCTGAGAACTTAAATTATACATTTCTGAATAATCTATGGGTCCAAAAAATCAAAGAAGAAATTAGAAAATTTGTTGGCTGTTAAGAAATAACTTGTCCAACTTTGTGGGCTGGAGTTAAAGCCGGGCTCAGAGGGAACTCTACACCTTGAATACTTATCCTGGAAAAGGAGAAAGGACAATTTTAGGAAGCAGATGTTGAAAAGAAGATTCAAGTAAATATCCAGTAGAGGAAAAATCAATAATAATGGAACAGTTTTAAAAATCAACTTCATGTCAATAAATTTTTAGATATAGATGAAAATGAAGAATTTCTCCCCAAAATATAACATCATACAAATTCAAAAAGAAAAAGAAATCCTGACTTTGTCAATAGCCACAAAAGGAGCTGGATCAGTAGTCAAAACTCTGGCATGTCAGTGATTTCCACTCTGGTTAGGACATGGAAGGTTGTAAAAGTCCTTAATTCCCAGGGTATTACCAAGAAAAGCCCAGACAAAGGCATTATGCTTCTTGATAAGAAGAGTGAAGAGCAAGTGAAGAGCCAGCTCGGTGAAGTGCTTTCCAGAGAGAGAAGACTTTCATGGGTACACAGAGAGCCCATCAGCTTTCTCACCTGTATACCTGGGGCAGGTGCCTGCTCTGAGCACAGACAGGGGGCCCAGAGGCTTGGAAAGAATGAAGGAATGCTAGTTCAGTTTTGGATGCCAGTGTGGGCTGGCAGGCTGGAGAGGGGTCCCCAAAGCCCAAATCCAAGAAGAGATCAGTTGACCCATTGATCACTCCCCAAGGCTTCTCCCTTCACACAGTTTTTCCAAGAAAGCAGTGGAGGAGGAGGCCTGGCAGACAGAAGGAGATCCGACTGCTGTTGTAGCAGTCACTGCCTCTCAATGCACGTGGAGTTGAGTGGGCAGCCATCCCTTCCGGATCTGATACTGAGGAGAGAAAACGTGCTATGCCTTTGGAGGTGGGGGGTTGGCTTAGTCACAAGTTAAATCAGTCTGATTAAAGTAGAAACTCAGATCCAGCTCGGCCCGACTCTGTGACACCCAGTTATCAGCCCCTCACCCATCCCCCAGACGGAGAAGGGCCTCTCTGAGAAGCACACCAGAAAGACCGCCCATAACGCGACAGAGCGAATGCTCCAGTCTCCAGTGCTCCTTAATGCACAATGTCCGAAACAGAGTATTACAATTTACGAACATTCACAAGGAAACCACACACAGAAACAGGGTGAAAGATGCCTGATGCATTATAATTAATAGCCAAGGACTTTAAAATGACTTTGCAAATCTTTAATAATTTAAAGGGAAATATATATCTATATGTTATATATGTCTATTATATAGGTATATAGATATATTACATATGCCTATTGTATGTGGATATCTATTATATGTAAATTTTGTGTTTTATTTGCATATATTTTACTATAAGTATACATTCCACCATACACACTTCCTATTCTTTTTGCTTCAAGTGGTCCATTTTCTTTTAAGTATTTAAGACAAGAGAACAAAATATGCAGTCTTTAAATTTGCCCATATATATAGCTATGTCTCTATACACATATATATGATGGACCAAGGGATGGAGTATTTCAGAACAAAAATGGAAATTCTAAAAGGGACCAAATAGAATTCTAGCCTGAAAAATATTTACCTGAAATTTAGAAAAAAAAAATAGGTTTAAAGCAAATTAGAGACTGAAGAAGAAAGTATCATTGAAGTTGAAGATAAGTCAATACAAACTTCCCAAAATGGAGCAGAAAGAAAACATAGTGAACAGAAAATGGAACAGAGCATCAGGAACATGTGGTGTAAAGAAATCTGTCGAATATACATGAAGCTGGAGTGTAAGGACAGGACAGAGGAAGCGGGCAGTAAAATATTCAAAGAAAGACTTGCTGAACTATTTTTCCAATTTGGTGAAAAGGAAAATCCACTCACAGATCCAAGAAGGTCAATGAAAACCTAAGACAAAGAGAAAATGATAAACGCGGCCAGTACAGGGCGAGGTTGCCACATCCCATGAGGCAGGGCAACCACAAGAATGCCAGCTGACTTCTCATCAGAAACGGCACAGGCCAGGAGAAGGGGAAATGATGCCTGGTGGGGGCCAAGGGGGCTGGAATTTTCGAGGCTGGTATGGGAGAGGAGGGGGCCACCCAGACAAAAGGCTCCAGACATCTGCATGGACGCTCCCTTGAGACATTGGCCAAGTATCAGTCTGCAGGTGAGGCTCCATGAGACAGGTCCAAGAAGAGACGCTGTGAAACGGACCCTGAGAAAGAGGGAAATAAACGTTGTAAGAATTAGAAATAATTCTTGATATTTCTAGAAAATATTATGAGACATGTAGATAACCAAAGGAATCCACAGACAAATTATTACAATTAATGAGAAATTATAAGATGTAAAGGCAATAAAAAATCAATCACATTTTTGTGTTCTGAAGACAATGAAAATGGCAATTAGGGGTTGGCCCCATGGCTGAGTGGTTGGGTTGGTGTGCTCTGCTTCGGTGGCCCACGATTTCGCTGGTTCAGATCCCGGGCGCAGACATGGCACTGCTCATCAGGCCACACTGAGGCGGTGTCCTACATGTCACAACTAGAAGGACCCACAACTGAAAAAAAAATATACAGCTTTGTGCTAGAGGGATTTAGGGGAAAAAAGTAGAAAAAAAATAAAAGCTTAGCAACAGTTGTTAGCTCAGGTGCCAATCTTTAGAAAAAACAAAGGCAATTACAAAAACAACAAAAATTACAAGATACCTAGGAATAAATTTAACAAAACAAGTGCAAGACTTTATTGAGAAAAAATATAAATCTTGATTAAGGACATTAAAAAGAACTAAATGGATGGAGGGAGATAAATGTGCATAGAGAGACAGGCTCCATATAGTAAATATGTCCCCTTTCACAGCCTAATGCACAAAGTTGAAGGAAATCCAATCAAAATCCTATCAGGGTCCTTCACAGAATACATCAAGTTGATTCTGACTTTACCTGGAAGAGCAGAAGGTTCAGGACGTCGGGGAGAATTTGCCACACCAGTTACAATGATTTACTATAAAAAACGTCTATGTAAGACCATGCGCTACTGGCAAATGGCAGAGACAGAATTTCAGATATTAGAAGAAAACATAGAAACATATCTTTATGATTTCACAATGAATATTGCATTTTTCCATTAGTCTTAAACTGCACAAATCAGGAAGGAAAATATGGATAAATTCAATGGCACTGCAAATCGAAAGCTTTGTTCTAAAAAAGACACTATTAACGAAATTAAAATAGAGGACACCACCTGGAAGAGGTTTTCGGCAATGTGTGTAGTTGACGGAAGATTAGCATCCAGACGGCATAAAGGACCTTCGCCAATTCAGGAGGATACAGAACCACAGTCGAAAATGGTCAAAGGACATGAAAAAGTATTTCATAGACAAAGAAATGACAATTTTGAATAACCAAATGAAAAAATGCCCAAACTCGCTAATAACGAGGCAAATACATGTTCTTGTCTCAGTAAGTTGCAATTTCATACCTGCGGGTCTCTCCCGCATTCGTACCTTGCAATCTTAATACCCAACGTGATGATGCTAGGAGGTGGGGCCTTTGGAGGTGCTTCAGGCCTGAGGGTGGAGCCTTTATGAATGGGATTCCTGCCCTTGTAAAAGAAACCCCAGGGAGCTCTCTCCCCCCTCCCACCACGCAAGGACAGGGAGAAGGCAGCTGTCTGCAACCTGGTCAGAACCTGACTGTGCTAGCATGTTGATCCTAGACACACTCTGAAGGGGTGGGGAGGGTGTGAAGCAACGGGACACACCCGCACCTGGCAGGCATGGGAATCTCTACCACTGCTTTGGAGCTAAATTTCTCAATGACTGGTAATTCTGAGACGCATATATCCTATAACCCAGCAACTGCCCTTGTAGTTATAAACTCAGCCTTTAAACAAGTCATGAGGAACCCCGTACAGGATTGGGCGCCGCAGTTCAAATTAGTGTGACGCAAGAGAAAATTGGAAAAAGAATTGGAAGATCAAAAACCCACCAAGAGGAGAGTGGATGAATACGTTGTGGTATATTCATACAATAGAATGCTCTACGAAGAAAATGAGTGAACCAGGATCATGTGTAGCAGCATATGCAATTCTCAGGAATATAGTGCTGAGAAAACAATGGGGCTGCAGAAAGATCCATAAATTTACATTTCATGTGTTTTTGTAAAGAGGGAAATAGACTGTAATGTGCAGGAATGCACACAGACGTGGAGAAAGCATGACGCAGGCCGTGGACTCCAAGGAGCCTCAGCTTCCGGACCGCAGCACCTCTGGGGAGAAGGCGGTGGGGCGGATCAGCAGTGGGCGCACAGGGTCCTCACCTGTAGGTGAGTTCGTTTATTTGGGAGGACAGAGTGGTGGACAACCTTAATTGCTGTGTTTTGTATCTTTCCTCCTTTCTTGTGTCACCAGCGTCACACCATCCCTGGCATAGCTCACGTTGGAGCTCCGCGGACTTTGTCTCCTTTCCTCGGACACACACACTCTTTCTTGGTCCAGGGCCTCTGCCTCAGCTCTTCCCGCCCCTTCAGATCATTTTCCTCCTGATGGTCACCCAAGCAGGTCCATCTTTCTTTCCCATCTCAGCCCAAATGCACCATGTCAGGGAGGCCTCCCTGATCACTATGCTAAGAGGACAACTTGTCACCCTGGCACGCCTCCCAGGTTTCATTATCTACACAGCACTTACCACTACCTGAGAGTTTGCCTTATTTGCATTTAAGGACACTAAAAAGAACTAAATAAATGGAGGGAGATAAATGTGCTCAGAGAGACAGGCTTAATATTCAGCTTAATGGTGAGCTTTAGCTTACTCCTATCTTCTCTCCCCAGAATGTAAGCAGGCCTTGAACAGCAGGCTTCAGGGCATAGAACCGTGCCCTGTACATGGTGGACATTCCTAGCAGACATTTCACTGAATGAATGAATGAGTTATTGAGATAATGGATATGAGAATGATAATCACACAATGCAACACCCATGTAAGTGACAAATAAAAACGGCAAGCAATAGCATATATTGGAGAATATGAGGAAGCCATTTGGTATAAACCTAATTTGGCCTGACCTTGTCTTTCCAAAAGGGCCTGACCTGGCCGTTGAGCATGCATTGTATATCTGCTTTAGACATTCCCTATGGCAAGAACAAAGGCCCTTGAGATACAGGTGAAACTTCCCTCCCCCTCCCAATGTTGGCATTCCCTTAAGGATTAAGCGTCTTTCCTTAGGCTAGGAACTGATTGCTGTGCTCACCTGTGACCCCCAGCTCAAGACAAAAGACTTGCCTCCTGCTACGCCCTCCGAGAGAGCAGACCCACTACCTGCTGTGTCCATCAAGCGCTGTGCCAACAGGGCAATCTTGTGACTATAGTGGGAGGGACATTTCAATCATAGGTGAAACGTCCTGTTTGAGGGTATATAACCACTCTGTACACCTCACTTCTTTGGTGCCCTTTCTTCCTTTGGGAAGAAAGACCCTGGGCCATGGTTCTCAGATTACAGCTCAGAATAAACTCACCCAAATTTTCATTTATAGATTGGTTAGGGATTATTTTCGTCGACAATATGTATTACTTTTTCTCATAATTTCCCACATGGTAATTGTGACGAGCCCTTCCCCAGCCCTGGGAGGTGGTATTGATGCGGGGTTGGTGAGCCGAGGAGTCGAAAGAAAAATTTCTTTGACTCTTAAGATCTGGCAGTAGTACTCTTTTATTTAGAGAATAGTATAGAATAGCATGGGGACAGGACCCATGGGCAGTCAGAGCTTCTGCTGCCACCAAGGGGACACGACCCATGGGCAGTCAGAGCTGCTGCGTGGGGACAGTACCCACGGGCAGTCAGAGATGCTGCTGGCATGGGGAGCTGCTGCTGCTGCCGCTGGCATGGGGACAGGACCCATGGGCAGGCAGAGCTGCTGTCGGCATGTTGCTGCTGCTGCTTCTGCTGCCTCTGCTGCAGCTTCTGCTGCAAAGTTGGGTGGAGAGTAAGGCTAAATTTAAGGCATAGGTATGTGAGTTATCTCTTTACAAGACAAAGGAATATGTAAAAAAGTTAAAATGGTATCAGTGCCCTTAGGGTCCAGCCATTTGGCTGTCCCACAACTTTTAGATAAGAATCAAACCGGATTGAATAAATGGCAGAAGTCGCTGCTTGAATATTATCCTCAGCTAAAGACAAAGGAGGATTTGGGGGGGCGGAGGTGGTCAGTTACATGAGGTTGCCAGACAGTAAACAACTTAAGTTCTTGCCTCTGGCATTAAGAGTTTCTAGAGATAAGGCCATCCCCCTTCTTCCTGGCACAGAGAGGGAGGCATCTTTACAGATAGAGGTTTCCCTTAGAAATGTAAATGTTTCCCAACAAAGGGACAAATTCCACTCCTCGAAGCCTGATTCTCATCTGTAGTTTTAAAATTAACCAGCCTAAAAATCCTCATCAGTATGTACACTCAGGAGCCTGCGGTGAGGGCTTGGAGGGAAGGGAGAAATGCTTTTGGAAGCAGGGGCTCCGGTTATGCAGGGATAGAAAGTTCCAGGCCTGCCTAGTGGAGAGGTGCTATCAGTGAGAGCCAGAGGGCAGATCGTCACAGCCAGATCCCCAAGGGGACCCCCAAGGGTCCATGTCTCCCCTACTGAAAGTGATATTGTGATTTTATCTTAAGAAATATATTTGGTCTTCGTCTAGTTGCTGGCACAGAGTTCCTAAAACCACTGGAATTTCCTAAATGAGGAGAGCCACAAAGTTGTCTTTTGTTACGTTAATGAGGAGACTCTTGGAAAGCCCTTAGGTGACCTTAGGGTGGGTGCTGGTTACCAGGGGACCTGACCCTGTGATTAGAGGATTAGAAATTTCAGTCCTGCCTCTTGACCTCCAGGGCAGGGGGAGGGGCGGGAGGTTGAGTTCAATGACCAATGGCCAAGGATTTTGTTACTGGACCAAAGGTGGGTTAGTCTTCCGACAAAGCTCTACCTGGCAAGAGTTAAATCAGACTCTCCACCAGAAGTAGTTGTCACACAAAGTAGGATACATTTATAGCAAATAGGAGGCCACGCAGAATCATTTCCAGAGTCATGGTGTCCCCAAACAATGGGAAGCAGGGACATTTATTTCAGGTGAGGAATGACTATTCAAAAGGCAGAGGTGGGTAAAACATACTTCCACATACACTGCAGGTCATGGCAATGAGGCCTAAGCTGCTCCCAGAGAGGAGATCTGAGCATTAAAAACGAGGCTAAGGTCATAGGCCTCACTCTTGCGGTGAGGCTTGGTCTGGTTCAGGGCGTTTGTGATCACATCTTTTAAACAGTCAAATGCTTCCAAACCCACTCTTGAGTTCCTCAGGGCATTGGTTGGTGACAATTTCATCACTCACGCCTGTGCAATGAAGCTCTCATAAAAACCCAAAAGGATGGGGTTTGGAGAACTTCTGGGTTGATAAACACGTGGAGATGTGGGGAGAGTGGTGCCTGGAGAGGGCATGCGAGCTCCGAGCCCCTTCCCCACACCTGCCCCGTGCGGCTCTGCCATCTGGCTGTTACCGAGTTACATCCTTTTATAATAAGCCAGTAATCTGGTATGTAAAATGTTTTCCTGAGTTCTGTGAGCCACTCTAGCAAATTAATCAGACCCAAGAAGGGGGCCATGGGAACGTCTGGTCTATAGCCCACTCCGTCAGAAGCACAGGTGACTGACTGCCTGGACTTGAAATTGGCATCTCAAATTCATGGGGGTGATGTGGGCTCTGCCAGCCAAGGAATTCAAAGAAAGATTTCTTGGACTTTCAAGATCTGGCAGTAGTGCGCCTTTATTCAGAGAATAACATGGAGTAGCTTGGGGACAGGACCCATGGGCAGGGAAGGGCTGCAATCATGGGTTGAGGGTAGGGTTAAATTTATAAGGCATAGGTATGTGAGTTATCTCTTTACAAGGTGAAGGAAAGATCATGAAAAAAATCCTTAGAATGGTATCAGTGCAGGTGGGGTCTGGTTATGGGGTGGTCCTATAACTTTGGATACGAATCAGGTCGGATCAGGTCAGGACGTCCTAGGCATCCCGGAGGATGGTAAAGATCTGTATGCAGGGCAGGATTCTTGGGCTTCTCTCCCTGGGGCAGCCTTGATCCTCATGGTGGCCGGGGTGGAGGAGGGGTCAGTCTTGTGGGACTAAGCCTTTAGCCTGTGGCATTTGATGCTGTCTCCAGATAGATAGCATCAGAATTGAGTTGAATTGTAGGATACCCTCCTGGTATCAGAGAATTGCTTGGTGGTGTGGGGAAACCTCACATTGGAAAAAACCTCACACATTGGAAATTGGAGTCAGAATCCTACTGAATCAGGGCATTTGACCCATAGAATTGAGAGAAAATGACCAGGTCATGAAAGTCATTTCAGCATCCATTTGGAGCTCAGAATTGCTGGCTGTGAGGGAAATTAGCCAATGCCCCATGAAGGCCCTCAGGCAGCCCCATGGAGAGTTCCCAATGGATCAGAACTGAGGCCCCCAGCCAACAGCCGGCACCAAGTTCTACCTATGTGGATCCTCCATTCCTCATCAGAGAAGCATGGCCCTGTGAGGACTGCCCAGAACTCATGGAACTTGCGAGCATGACGAATGGCTGGTCTATGTTACTACACATTGGGGCAATTTGTCACGCAGCACTGGATAACTGCAACAGACACTTGGCACGGTGGTGGAAACACGATCCATGCTAGGAAAGTGGGGGCTGCTGCCATCCTCAAATAAAGGCACTGCCATTTTCTGACAGTTGTCCTAGATTACTCCAGGACACTGTGCCCCTCCAGCTCAGTCCCCACCTCCAGTGCCCTCCGGGGCTGCCCTGCCCAGCAGAAGCTCTGCCAGATGGTGGCTGACCGGCTGACACCACCAGATCCTGGTTGTGATCGCCCGCACGTTAAGTCCTACAGAGAAGGCAAGGAGAACAAGACACACACAGTAATCACAGGGCAGGGCCCACCTTTGTACCTGTGGAGGACACGACCAGAGAGTGACAGTGACCTTGAATGCCCTTCATGAGCTCCTTCCTTCATAGCCCAACTCTGTGACTATTCTTCCCCCTCTGTGGCTCTTGCAGCTTGTAATAAAATTTAATAAAAAAGTCCTTCCTTGGGAATATCTTTTTTCTCTGAGCAGCTCTTTGTTTCTCGCATCCTCCAAGCGCCTATCTAAGACAACAGGGTCTGGCTGAGGAAGGGGTAGGGACATCAGTCTGCGTCTTAAAGAGCCCAGTCAAGGCTTGTGCCGGAATGGAATGATTTGTGCACAGCTTCTCAGGAAGACAAGATGCTGCTTCTCTGCTCTGCCTACTAAGAAGGCCTGGATTTCATAAGTAAGTAGATAAACACAACGCACCAAAGGCGGCCAGAGATGGCAAGAGCACACTATTCATTAACTTCCCCGCTCCCTAATAGGATCACAATGGGCTGAGCAGCATTTCTGCTTGAGTACCCCCCGACAAAGCTGGGCCTCAGCGACCTGGGAATCCCATATTAGGCTCCTGGCTGCCCTGGAGTCTGGCTGTTTGCTCCTACAGGTAAGACTTACGCAGAAAGGCATCCAAGCCATGTGCCAGGAGGTCACACACACCCTGTACGAGCTGGCTTGGGCCACGTGGCTGATGGGCAGCCTCTGCGCTTAACCCTTCCCTCATGAGGCTCTCAGTGTCCAGGGTGGAGGTGGGGGCAGTGGAGCCAGGCTTACCGCCGGCAGCCCTCCCCAGGCTGACCAGCACTGCAGGCGGCCAGCACTTTACAGCCGTAGGCAGGAGCCAGCGTCGTGGAAATGGATCGATAGACGCTGCTTTTGGAAAGAACATGAGCAAGCAGGTATGTGAGGATTGAGAGCGGGCATCTTGAGCTGCCAACGTGTGCCCAGAGCAGCACGGAGCTCCCAGGACAATGAACACAGCTCAGACCCCAGGCAGCGAGGAAATGCAGGCCACGCTGGCCTCAAGACGCTGTCTTCCTGTTCCTGCCATCACAGAGTTTTCATCTTGCATTTTGCTGGAAATCAATGTCAGGCCCGTTGCCCCCGGCACCTGTGTTGAGGTGGTGGTGCTCTCACGCGGCAGACCAGGGGTTTTGAACTCTTCATTACATTTGGAGAGAAAGACCCCCTGTGCACCGTTTCCACCAGGTGGATGCTCCATGACCCTCAGGAACAGAGAGATGGAGCTCAGAGTGGCACAATCAGATACCTATCATCCACCGCACCCACAAATTCTGTTCTAACCAAGCTTGTTCAGACCGAGTACAAATTGTACCTGCATGACAAAGCTGTTGAGGTTGCACACATGCCTGGCCCTCTCCCACCTGATCCTGGGGTGTCTCCCCCCGAGCCCGGGCCTCTCACCTAAGCCTGGGGTCTCTCCCCGGAGCCTGGCGCCTCTCACCTGAGCCTGGGGTCTCTCCTCCACGAGCCTGGGGTCTCTTACCTGAGCCTGGGGTCTCCTACCTGAGCCTGG
>NC_060285.1:2698019-2702853 GCF_021613505.1 Equus quagga | reverse complement strand
AGCCTGGGGTCTCTTACCTGAGCCTGGGGTCTCCTACCTGAGCCTGGGGCCTCTCTCGCCTGAGCCTGGGGTGTCCCACCTGAGCCAGGGTCTCTCACCTGAGCCTGGGGTCTCCCACCTGAGCCTGGGGCCTCTCTCACCTGAGCACACATCTATGGAGCTCCCAATCCTCTGCCAGTCACCCTAGAAGTTTGGCTCCTCTTCCACTAGGCCAAGAATTCTCCATTGGTGTCCCATCCCTGGCTGGAATTAGGTCCCAAATCCTCAGCCTGGCCTTCAAAGCCTTCTCTATACTGCCCCCCCAGATTGTCCCCCTGATTCTTCCATGTCCCCTCCATGTGTCCCATATGCTCACTACACCAGACCCTACTCAAGTACTCCCTCCCCACCTTGAGGCAGGACAGCAGAGTGGTGAGGCCATGGCCTTGGCCTTCAGACAGACCTGGAATCTGATTCTGCAATCCGTACGAGCCTCAGTTTCTTCATCTATAAAACAGGGGTAATGTGCTGGTCCCTGCTTCCTAGAGTTGGTGAGGGGATGAAAGGTGGACATCCATAAAACGGTGCAACGCCTGCACACAGCTCACGCCCAGTGACTAAGCGCCAACGGTCATTCCACGATTCCCTCAACTCGAAACATGGTTCTTGTTGTCTTCTTCCTCCTCCTCCTCATCATCATTCTTACCTTTCTCTCAGTGACCTGGAATCTTCTCGATGCTTTCTGTCCTGCCCCGACTCAGTGCCCCGCACTGTTTCCCAGCCTCTGCTAGAGTCTCTGAGCTGAGGATCCCGGTGCCCACAGCCTGGGGAGCTGGACAGCTCTGACAGCGCCCAGATGCCAGTCCCCTGGCTGGAAATCCTTTGAGGGACGTCTGTGACAGCTGAGCCTTGCTCTACCCCTCTCAGAGGCTGGCCTCAGCATAAGCAGTTTCATGTGACAACATTTCGTGGTTCTCTAAATGTCCATTTTCCAATCTGTCAATAAAACCAAGTAAACAAGCTATGGAGGCAAGACAATTACTGTGGGCAGATACAGCAAGATGCCCATAAGCCAGAAGGGGTGCTGTCTCCAGGCAGGTGCTGAAGCTTAGGAACACTGAAGTGGGTAAGAGTTACCACTCATTGTCCGGGGTCCTTTAAGATGCCATCATGTGCATTTTAGATGTGGTGACACCCGAGGTGTAGGGAGATTACCTCCCACAGCACAGCAGGAGCTAGACAGCAGGCCATGGGACTCCACCCAGGTGCTCTTTCCACCACAACAGAGACCAGTCTCAGACGCAGAGAAAACCGAGCCCTGCCTGTATAGAGACAAGCTCAGTATTGCCAGTTCCTGCAGCACGGAGTCTCCCCAGAGGCATCCTGGTTCCTGGGCCATCCTTGTTCCTGGCCTGGTCATGCTGGTTCCTGGCCTGGGGCATCCTGGTATCTGTCCTGGGACGTCCTGGTCCCTGGCCTGGGCATGCTGGTTCCTGGCCTGGGCATGCTGGTTCCTGGCCTGGGGCCTCCCGGTGGCCGGCCTGGAGCAGAAGTACCTGTGCAGGAGGTCATAAGGGACTGGATAAAGGAGTGAACGCTTCTCACGAATGTTCTCCTTTCCAGGGTCCTTTGAGGCTGCTCTACTCATGGGATTCTCATTGTGACCCTGTGAGGGTCAGAGAACAGGGGTGTCCCTAGGTTAGCCAGGACCCTCAGCCCGTAGTTCTCTGTGAATATCAGTGTGGTCACCAGTGTCACCAAATAGAGTTTTCTGAGAAAGATGGGTTTCTAGAGGGTGGAGAGAAGTGAGCTGTCAGCCAGTCCCGTGCGGCTCAGACCAGTTTCCCCAGAGCCACTCGGCGATTGCAGTGCTACACTGTGTGCACAGAATATCCCCGGGCAGGGTCTTGAAAGTCCAGACTCCAGGACCCGCTGGCCTGCCCATCTCCCTCCACCCAGGGGCCTGATCTTCACGCACACAGGCTCTTGGATCCAGAGGACCCCACAATGCCAGCCTTGGTAAGCAACCCCACCTCTCTGCAGCCCACATGCTCCCAGCACCTGGGCCACCGGCTACCCCAGCACAGAGCCCCTCCTGCCTCCGATCAGAGCCATTTGTACCCTGGACTTATTTTCCTCCTGGAGCCTGAGTTCTCTGAGGTCAGGGAGTTGGAGGCGCTAATCCTAGAAGCTGCCACTTCCTGAGCACCGTCAGTGCCCCCAGCCAGGTCTCAGGTACTCCACCTGAGATCTCCACCATCCGATCTCCCGGCAGCTGGCTGGAGGGGGCTACCATACTCTGAGACACAGCTTCTGCTCTGCGGTGCTACAGAATGTGATGCCAGAGTTTTAGTAAGAGCTTCTGGGGGGTGGGAGGCGGGGCACTGGTGGGAATAAAAGGGTCTCATTAAATGTACACGTGTGTCATAAGATGTCCAATTTCAAAAGCACATGCCTTGCGATGGCGGTGATGTGGCACTGGTGAGCTTGCTGGGCGAGGAGACAGGGCAGCAGAGAAGGAGGTAACCTGCGCACTGAAGCTTCCCTGCAACGCCAGCTCCCCTGCACGCAGGACTTTCAGGGACAGTGTGGCCGGGTGGCAGAGCCCTCACACAGACTGTGAAGTAAGACAGAAATGGGCTGCGATGCCAGCTCTGCCCTCCTTAAGCCACGGAGCCTGGGAGAGAGTCCGTTAAACTCCCCCAACCTCAGTTTCCCTGGCGTCACTTGGCAGGGGGTCCGCGTTTACCTGCCGTGCTAACATCCCAAAAGCTCTGAAAACCAGAAGTGCTTGTGGAGCTCGTGTAATGGCAAAGCCTAGCCTGGCCTGACCTGGGATCCTTTGGCGGCAAATCTGACCTGAGCTTCCTGAGGTTCCTTGTCATCCCTGACTGACCGGGTCAGCATGAATGACGAATGCTTCGCTGCAGAACTACCGCTTACTGTGTTGGATTACGGCCCTTGTCCCTGACCCCCTGGGAGTGTCACATAAAGTGCTTTACGTGCATCATATCACCTTTTAAATGTTGAAGAAGGCTGAATTCTAAATGTATCTGGTTCCAAGGGTCCAGGCATAGGTGGACCCTATTATCTTAATTAGAGCTCCATCCAGCAGACCGGCCAGGGGCTGTCATCTCCATCCAGCAGGCTTCCATCTGTGCCTTGCCCCTGTTCCCACCATTGGCTGAAACAGCCAGGACTGGGGCATAGCTCTTTGGGTTCTGGTCAACGTGTGTTTTGGGTCCCCGAGAGCATTTGGAAGCACCTTCTAAGAAACGATGTGATGGTGGGGAGGCTGCATCCGAGAACCATCCCCAAGGTTCCCTTGGCCACCTGGAAGGGTCTCACCCTCTTAGGGTAAAACAGCAGACCAGGGATGAGTACGCCAAGTGGAGGAGGTCCAGGTCGGAGACTCAGGAGTTGGGGTCAGAGGTCGAGCTAGCACAAGTGTTACTAAGTAACATCTTCATGAGGATGTCTCTTCCCAAGGCGCAGTCTGCTCACACCCAGGGCGGGGCCGCCTTGAGCTCGGCCCCGGGATTACCTTCCTGCAGCCGACTTGGAGCTGAAACCACGACATCATTTCTGGGATCAGAGCCTCCAGCTGGGACTGAATCCCTTATGACTCATTTTCAATGCCCTGGCTTCTCTATTCTGTTTGATATTCTTGTCTGTTTCATTTGCTAGGACGCAGAGGTAACTCATACCTCATCCTTGAAAAAAAGAAAAAGAACAGAAGAGAGAGAGCAGCTGCGTGACTGTGGACAGAAACGACCAGTTGTGAGCGCGTCACAGGACGCCCGTGTCGGCAGTGTTTCCCACGGCTCAAACCCTGGGGACTCGACGGCACTGAGACGCAGTAGCAGGGCCTGAAGGAAGATTCTTTGTGCAGAACATCCTGTCTCTGAATCTTCGATTTCATTTGCTCTCCTGATGCTCCATCAGCCTCTCCTCCGAGAGCCCCTCTCCCTTGCTCGGTGCCCCTGGATGCATGAGACCCGATCTGCCTGCTCCAGGCCTGGGCTCCACCCACTGCCCCAGCACAGCATTCAGCATCCAGCATCTCACCTGGGCTAGGGGAGGGCCTGCATCTTTGCAGGGGATCCCACACAAAAGGCCACCCCCAGCTCTTTGCCCAAATATAAGGAAGTGAAATGCGTTGTTTTCGGTGCCTTTCATCAAAGTTTGGCGTCAGACTAAGACAGACTTTGTATGCTGCAGCTTTCTGTCAACGAGGCCTTGGGCAAGTCCTAAATACATCTGTCCTCAGGAGAGTTATATATTAATTAACCATTGCTGCATAACAAATTACCCCAAATGTATTCAAAAAGTAAACATCGATTGTCTTGCAGTTTCTGGGGTTTTGGAATCTTCTACCTCAAAACCTCTCACACTCAAGGTGCTGGCCTGGGCTGGAGCCTCATCTGAGGGCCCAAGGGGAGGATGTCCTCCCAGCCTCACGGAGTGGTTGTGGGCAGGATTCAGTTCTTCAAGGACGGGTGGGCTGAGGGCCTCAGCTCCTCCCCTGCTGTCGGCCAGAGGCCTCCTTGCCACGAGGGCCTCTCCACAGGGCACCTTGTGTCATGGCAGCTGGCTTCCCCCCAAGTGAGCAAGGGAGAGAGTGATCACAAAGAAGTCACCATCTTTACTTAACCTTATCTCAGAAGTGACCGTCCATCCCTTTGCTACATTCTGTTTATCAGAAGCAAGTCACCACGTGCAGTCCATACTCAGGGGAGGAGATTTCGTGGAGGAGAGTACCACCAGAGGCCGTCTTAGAGGCTGCCTGCCCCAAGCTAACGGGGAATACACACACACAGACCCACACACACAACACACACAAACACAAATACAC
>NC_060285.1:2686804-2698009 GCF_021613505.1 Equus quagga | reverse complement strand
AAATACACACCAAACACACACGTCAACACACACAAAACACACACACATTTTTGGGGCACATTATAAGTATTCAATGGTAACTAACTTTTCTTAATTACTAAGACCAATTAACATTTGACTCATTCACTGACAAGTTTTAGCTCCTTGAAATTAACTCATCGTTGTTAATAAGGGTAAAACGTCTGCAGTTCACCGGGTCTGCCGCTGAACCATCGTGTGACCTGAGCACATGGCGGGACGCCTGGGGTCCTGTTTCCACACCTGTGTGAAAGGGAATGTGAACACGAGCCGCGTGGACGGCTGTTCGGGAGGCTCTGCCTTTCTCACTGGGTGGGTGCCGTCCCCCCACCTGGACAGCAGTGCTCTCCTCTGTGGTTTCACCAGCTCCCGCTCGTCTCCCTGGCTCAGTGGGTCACTTCCTCTGGTGACCTTCACTGGTGCGCAGCCTGGTGAAGTGGCCTCCTGATTCCACCACGTCCACCTTCCCTTGACAGTGTTTCCTTCCTCCCTGTCTCTCCAGTGTCCTGGGTCTTATTTTCCTCCTGCTGCAGATGGAGCTGCTCAGGGGGAGGCCCGGGTACCAGCCCTTCCCAAAGAACCCACCCAGACCGGCGTTCGGAGGGTGTTGCTGGCCCGCATGGAGGATGAGATGAAATCCCACATGAAGTCAGTATGCTGTTCCTGATGGGGCCTGGGATTCCTTCTGGGAAGAGAGTAGTTTTGTAGTTCTGTGTGGTGGAGCATGGATGGGGAGCTGCGGCTAGATCGTTTGGGGCTCTGAAGGAGCTCTCCCTTCCTTCTGGGAGCCCTGGGGAGCCTGATGGCAGTCCTGCCTGCTGACCTTCACGCAGCACCTGCAATTACAGTTAATATGTGTGAACGCCCCAGTGACGTTTCTGGATGCTCAGCGCTGGCCAGGCCCTGCTCAGCACTGGACATCTGTAATCAATTTGAGTCCCACTGCAACCCTGGGAGGCGACCACTGCTCTTCTGTCCCCGCCACAGGTGAGGAGCCTAGGGCGGAGGGGTGAGACGACGCACTGGAAGCTGCAGAGCCCACGAGCGTGGAGTCAGCTGCATCCCTGGGCCCCGAGTCCTGGCTGCTCTGCGATTCTGCCTGGGGTGATGTGGCCGGGTGCCTGCAGGGGCCTGGGGAAGGCCGGCGGATGGGGTCCCCTGGCCTGAGAGGCAGGATGGTGCTTCCAAGGCCACCATGCTGGTCTAGAGACAGGAGACCCAACAGGAGGCATGGGCATCAGAGGGCAAGAAGAGTTGGGGATGACCAGCAGACCACTGAGGAGGCCAGGGTGGACAGGAGTTAGTGTCCAATTAACTGGGCAGGCCCAGAAGTTGTGAGCACGGGTGGCGATTGCACTGGATATAATGGGTGACCCCCTGCCATACGGCTCAGACCATTACCTTGGGGAGCAGGGCTGGCGTCCATCAGAGCCCGTGACGAGGTCTGGCCACTCTGGGTGAAAGAATTCCCTGTGGCGGTGTCGATTATCCCCAATTTGCCTGAGTCTAACAGTGTGTGCCCTTTAACCGCCGCTCATTCTTACCTGCTAAGCATCTGCTTCATCTGCAACTCCTGTGACACCCTATTTGGGGGTTAAGCACCCATTGTGGGTACCTTTGCCATCAAGCCGAACACAACATGATTTTGGTCTCTGTGCAGAGCCACCAGTTAAGGACCCTGCGTGTTCAGATGCCGCCATGGTGGGAAGTGCTTCTCTCCATCCCTTCGAGGGTTTCCCTTCTGGTCTTCAGGGTGCCTCAGAGCCAAGCAGGTTGGAGGGGTCAGCCGTCCTGTGGCCATCAGGCTTGGATGTTATCCTGGGGGCTTCACAGCAGAATTTCTGGGGGAAATTCCTCGGGGACAAAGGCATGTTTCGTTGAGCCCTATGAAGTTGGCAATTCAGAGAGTGACCACTGTGACTTCGTGGGGCAGGAAAGAGCCCTTCATTTATGCGACCTGCACTTACTCAGCGCCTGTCTCCGCGTGAAGAGTGCAAGGCTTTCAAGGATGGATGAGAAACAGCTCGGCCTTGGGGAGCTGCCCTCAGCCCCTTGGGTCCTGTGTGACCTGGAGAACAATGAACTCGGGTCACTCACTGACCTTGGGAGTGTTTTAACCTGCTCTGCGCCAGCTCAACTGTGCCAGAGGAGCACACTGTGACTCGAGTCTTCACAGACGCTTCTCCCAGAGGGGAAAACAGGCATGGGGGCATTTCCTATTTGCCCTTCCTGGATTTCCATCTCATTTCTTCTTTTTTGCTTTTTTGGTGAGGAAGATTGGCCCAGAGCTATCATCTTCCTCTTTTTTCTTTTCTTTTTTTTCTCCCCAAAGCCCCAGCACATAGCTGTCCATCCTAGTTGTAAGTCCTTCTAGTTCTTCTGTGTGGGACGCTGCCACAGCATGGCTTGATGAGTGGTGTATAGGTCGGTGGCCAGGATCAGAATCAGCCAACCCTGGGCCACTGAAGAGGAGCTCACGAACTTAACCACTTAGCCACGCGGCCCGCCCCTCCACCTCATTTCCTATTGACATGGTATCCAGAATCAGTGTGTCCAGAATTCCTGATGTCCCTGACTATGCACTGCGAAGTCAGAGTGTCAATTCAGCATTTTGCTCTTGAAGACAGGGTGCCACCACAACTGTACACACAGAGGATGCCGGAGAGGGGAGGGTCCGTGTGTTCCCATCACGGGGCCACAACACATAAAAGGCCAGAAACGCGCCACGGGGAGCCGTGGACAGGAAGGAGCCAGCGGTTTAGAGCCACAGAGGGGAGTCCGGGTGGCTGAGCAGAGAGGACAGGGAAGGGATGACAGACGTGGCTGGGGAGGTGGGGACAACATTCTGAGCTTCCTGAGCCACAC
Source organism: Equus quagga (assembly GCF_021613505.1). Lineage (NCBI taxonomy): Eukaryota > Metazoa > Chordata > Mammalia > Perissodactyla > Equidae > Equus > Equus quagga. The sequence continues at coordinate 2,695,126 of NC_060285.1, read as the reverse complement.
TTAGGGTTGTCCCGGTGCACCGCTGGGCAACAGTCAAGGGCTGCAAAAGAGGGAGAGACTCCATCGTGCTTGACCTGCCCTGGTCCATTTCCCCACCCTTCTGACCACCGTGGCGTCCACTGAGGCAGAGTCCAGGAAAGTCACCTTCCCCGATGAAGACTCCTGCCATTGCCTCACCCACTTTCACAAGTCATAGGAGCCCACGAGTACTTCTTGAACAGCACCTGTGACCCGGGAGGGGACGCGGCTCCTCAGGAGAGAGCACGCTCCTTGAGGGCGGGCATTTTCATCTGTTCTTGGAAGGCTGACCCTCTGCGTCTGGAAGTTGGGGACCCTCAGTTGCTGGGTAACCATGGAGCCGTCCAGCCTCGCCTCCTCCCTCCCACGCCTGCCTCCCTGTCACAATCCTTCAGAGCTGAGCGAGGCCGCGTGTCCTGGGTGCCCCCCCCCCCAGGTTCAGAAGCACAAGGACGCAGCTGTGGGCGAGCTTGTGACCTCACAGACCTAACAGGGGCTAAGTAGCTATTATTTAGGGAAAAATATAATTTACAGCTCCTTCAAATGGTGCGAAGTTCAAAAACAGAGAAAGAGAGAGAAAAAATAGAAGCCGCAGCACGGCACTAATTTTACCAGACCCTCTTTGGTCTGCATTTTTAAAACTTGCATTTCAAAGGGATTTGAACTTCTTCCCAATTCGTGGAGCTGCTGCTTTGCAAACTCGGCTTGATTTCCCAGCTCATGATGAATTTTATGAATTTTGTATTTTTACACCAGGGCTCTTTGAAGTTTTATCCTTAAAAAGCAAAAACAAAACCTAAGAGCGGCTTTTTTTTTTGTTTATAGAAAAGTGTATGCAGCTGCTTCAAAGTTCACATTCCACCGCGGATGGGTTGAAACAAACTTGAAAGCAAATAGCTTAGTGGAAATTCACATTGTGCTATGGTGGGCAGGCCGTCATTCAGAAGAGTAAACTGGAGCTCTGACAGGCGATGCGTGGACTTTGACCAGGCATTGCTGAGCTCCAAAAGCAAGATGCTGAAAGGTGTGTCTGATAAAATTTATTTTTGCAAAACGATGACAAAATATAATGGCAGCACATTTATGTACCGGGTGTCTATATGCATATGTGTATCTACACACATAAGTATGTACATTTGTGCAGGTGACAGACGTGCTGTGTGCGCATGTATGTGTGGATGTATATAAATATTGATATTTATATATACATAATTTAAATATATATGTATATACGTATATATATGAATTGGGGAGAGTAGAGAGGATGGATTTCCCAGGGCTGGAGTTGGGGGTCAGTGGGGATTATGGGTGAAGGGAGGAGAGTGGAAGGGAAGGCCAATAAAGAAAATAAATTAAAAAATATGCATTTAAAAAAATACATGGCATGTTTTTATGTGTTTATAAAGTAGGCATATGAGCATGGGTTGGTATCTAATAATTCAAATTTAAAATAAAGAGAAAATGAGAGTTGGGTAACCTCAGAGGATGACGCAAAATGAAATAATGTCTAAGAAAGTGCTTCCTAAGTGGTGAAGTGGTGCTCTGGCTGAAGTTATTATTGCTGATGTCAAAATTGCTGTTAGTATTATTAAGGACTCAGCTCAGGCGGGACGTGGCTATCCTGGCCTCAGGTCGGCTGTGAGCAAACACGACCACCGAGAGTTGCTCTGCTCTGGTTCCACTTGGTTAGGCTTCCCAGCTGGGCCAGCCCTGGGGCCCGGAGGTCAGGGGAGGGTGCTCTGTCTGGTATCCCCAAGCACTCATTCGGCCATCCTTGTTCTGGGGCGCTGCCGCTCCATTAATCGGCCCACTCAGTGTGCAGTCCACTATCCCTTTCTTCCTGAAAACCTATTTGATATGACCCTGGATTAGCCAGTGACCCCTTCTCGTGGCCGGAGGCTCAAAGCTCCCTCTCCCAGAGGAAAGGCTGGCTCCCCTGCACAGGACTGCTGGATGTGGGTCAGCAGTGGGTGAGGCGTGCTGGGGACAGGCCAGGAGGTAACTTCCCACTCTTCCCACTTCATCCTGAACTTCCATCTGACCACTGCCTCGCCACTCAACCCAGCAGCGTGCCCATCTCCTGGAGCTGGACGTAGGTCTGTGCTGCCCCCAGGACAGGGGTTTGCCATCGGTCCTCAAGCGTGTGCAAAGCTGGAGAGTTACTGAAAATCTGTGCTGCGTAAGAGCACAGCACTCTGTGGAGGTGGAGGAGAGAGAGGGCCATCCAAACTGGCGAGGAAAAGGTGAGAAAACTCCCCATGTTTCCCCGAGGCCAAGAGTAAAGAAGTCCTCAGGGATCTGGGGAAAGCATTTGGAGACGATGATGGAAAGGTAGACTGAAAAAGTCATTCAAGGCCAAAAATAAGACCAGAATCATGCTTTGGGGACAACAGGAGCCACCAAGTATTTTAGAGCAGGGAGCGGTCGAAGAGACCCTACTTTCCCAGCAGTATGGACAATGGTTCGGAGGATCCAACCTGCAAGAGACAATGAGCCGTCGGGTCCTAACCAACCCGTCAAGACATATTTGTTTGGCCCCCAGCCTTCTCATCTCTAGGGTAATAGGATTTCTCCCAGGAACTTCTACCTGAAGCAGTCCGTGTGAACGCAAGATGACCTTGTCATCATTGTCATTAGGCAGAAAATTAAAAGCTGAATTAGAAAAAAGCCACGCCATCGCTCTGCTCCCAGCGCTGGCCTGACAAGATTCTGTGCCACCCCCACATGCACACCTGTTTCTGCTGTATCCTTTTCAAAACTAGTCTCAGGGTAGGACGCAGAACAGCAGTATAAATATAGAAATACCGAGGAGTTTCTGATGGCACATGATGGAGGAACAGGACCAGATTAACCTTCTCATTTAAAATGACTGAAAAACTAGATGAAACATATGAAGCAATGGTTTTCAAGACATGAGCATTGGGCAGCATCCGACAGAGATTCCCCAGAGATGGAAGCAAGTGCAATAAGCCTCTGATCGCCGAGGCCCACTATTCAGATGAGTGTCCAGGCTGCAGCTCAGGGAGGATGTGCCCAGGCAGAGATCACCCAGCTCTGAGCGTCAAGGAGAGGGGACTGACCATCCAGGAAGGCCAAGGCAGGAGTTGGCCCAGCACAGTGTCAGAGAGAAAACTCCTCGGAAGAAGTACGGAAACTCCTCCTCCAGGCTGAGTACTGATCTGCGCATACACAGGAGGAAAATATCCAATGCCACAGGCAGTAAAATGAAAGGATCGGCAAGAACATCCCAGAAGTTCACACAGGGCGCGGAATGGCTCCTGTTCCTGCTAGCCAGAGGAGAAAATCGCATATCTAATAGAGCATCCAGTACAGAACGCAGGAAAACTTTGACGTAGTAGTGAGAAGAAATATCAATCCATAAAAACAGACCTAGGATTGGTAAAGCTGCTAGAATGAGTGAACAGGTCTATTAAAATGCTCCTTATATCTATAGTCCACATGTCTGAGGGACTGCAGGGAAGAGTACATTCAACAGAAACATGAAAGATGTAAAAATATCCCAAATCAAACTCTTAGAGATTAAAAACTACAATGTCTGATAGGAAAAATATTCCATAGAGGATTAACAGCAGATTAGATGATGCAGAAGAAATGATTAGTAAACTGGAGGCCACATCTGTAAATCAATCTGAAAGACAGCCGAGCGTCAGCACGCTGGGGGACAACTTCAAGAAACCTAATGTATGTGCGATGGGCATCCCCAGCAGAGAGAAGACAAAGGAAGGGTAGGAAAAATATTTAAAGAAATGCCAGCTGAAAAGAAAATTTAAATTTGATGAACACTATAAACCCACAGACCCAAGACGTTCAAAGAACCCCAAGTACAAGAAACAGGAAGAAATTCCACCTGGGAGTATCAAACCCAAATGGCTTCAAAGCAGAGGCTAAGATTCATCCTACAGTAGCCGGGGAAGGAAACTTCACTTCTGAGAAGCAGACATTAGTTTTCTTATTCTTGCTGCTAAGTGCACCTAAAAGTCCAGGCTGGGACGTAAAAGACAAACGTAACGCAATTCTGAAGGTGAGGAGAAGACAGACTGGCTGGGGACCTCGGGACCAGACAACAGAACGGCTGTGAGTCCCTGGGCTTTCTTTCTGCCTCTGTATCCCAGACTGAGTACCGGACAGGCAAGCCAGAAGCACCAACAGGCACGGACAGACAGTCCCAGTGAAAGTCCGCTCTCTCTAACCAAAGAGCCAGGAGGGGGTGGCCTCGCAGAACAGAAGCCTTTAGACGAGAACTGCTCTGTTCCAGCAAACCCCATGGCAAAGGCCGCGACCCCAGCCCCACCTGTGCCAGCGAAGGATGAGAGCTGGTCCTAGACTTCCACGCCTGCCAGGCTATAACAAGGTGTCCAACACTCTCTCCATCCCACTGGGGTCGTGGCTGGGAAGGCTGAGTAGGGAGACTCCCCCTCCCCACCCCCCCAGTGTCAGTGGGGAACCTACACCCACCCAGTGGTAGTGAGGATCCCCTCCCCCTCCCCAATGAGGTGGTGTCAGAGAAGCCTGGCAGAGTCAGACTTTCCCACCACTGGGTGGGATGGAGGCCACTCCGCGCACACACAGGTCAGTGGAGGGCATGCGGGGAGCTGTAACAAGGCAGCCCATCCCCCTAGCAGCCAGGATGGCGTCAGCAGAGGCCCGAAGGAGAGCCTAAACCCCGTGCCCCAGCAGCGGGGACCTCCTTGCCCCGAGTGTCAGTGGAGGCCAAGTGGAGAGCCTGGACTTCCACCGAGTCCTGGGGTAGGATCCACTTCCCCCACCAGAGCGGTTTCCAGGAGGCCGACTAAAACATAAGGTTTAAACAGACGCAGAATCTCATAAAATAACACCAAAATGCCCAGTCTTCAATCCAATGTCACTCACTGTACCAAGAGCCATTAAGATCTCAGCTTGAAGGAGAAAAGACGATTGGCAGCCGCCAACATGGAGACGATACCTGTGTTAGAACTGCCTGAGAAGGCTATTTAAAAAGCCATCATCACAAATGCTTCAAAGAGCAATTTCAATCATTTAAGACACAAGTGAAAAAAAAATAGAAAGTCTCGGCAAAGAAGTAGAAAAGTTCAGAACTGAAAATTTTAGAAGAGAAAATGGAAATTATAGAATTGAAAAATAAAATAACTGAAAGTAAAAATCCTCAGGGAGCTAAGAGGACAGAGGAAGGAACCAGTGCGCTTGACCCAGAGCAGCAGAAATGACCCACTCTGAACAACAGGAAAAATAACTAAAATAAACAAACAGAACCCAGCAGAAGCTCAGGGATGCGCAGGACTATCACCAAGGATTGGGCACCTGTGTCCTGGAGTCCTGGCAGGCGAGAGGAAAGAGGGTGGGGCTGAAAAGTATTCAAAGAAATAATGGCTGGAAACTTCCCAGATTTGGCACAACGCATGAACCTTCAGTGTCCATAAGCTGAGCAAATCACAGCAAGATGGACCAAAAATGGCATCTCCAGGCCTAGATGTTTTCATTGGGGAATTTTACTGGGCAGTTAAAGAATGAATACCAATTTTAGACAATCTCTTCCAGAGGATTGAAAAGGATGATACACTTCTCAACTCATTTTCTGAAGCCAGTATTATCGATACCAAAATCAAAGAAGTAAAAAAATAAAAATAAAAAAGTAAAAGTTGGAGGCTAATATCCAAATGTGAATGTAGGTGCAAAAATCCTTAACAAAAATATTGTCAAGAATGCTTAACAAAATTCAATGATATACAAGAGAATTCTACAGTATGACCAAGTGAGGTTTATTCCAGGGATCAAGGGGTCAACAGCAGCTCATGTGAACATCCATTTGACCCATTTGAATATCAGATCAATATCTGAACTTCAATAAATGCAATAAACTATATCGACAGGCTAAAGGAAAAAAACACAATCATGTCAATTGATGCAGAAAAAGCATCTGACAAAATTCAACATCTACTCATGATTAAAAAAACTCTCAGAAAACTAGGAATAGAGGCAAACTTCCTCAACTTGATAAAGAGCATCTACAAAATACCCTCCAGATAAGGTCGTACGGAAGGGTAAGAGGCTGAATGCTCTTCTCAGAGTGGGGACAAGCCCAGGATGTTTTCTGTCATCGCTCCTCTTCAATAGAGTGCTGGAAGTGCTAGCCAGCACAACAGAAGGCAATAAAAGGGAATAAAGACCGTAAGAATTGGAGAGAAATAAATAAAATGGCTGCCGTTGACAGATCACACCATGGTCTACATAGAAACTCCATATGAATCCACCAAAAAAATGATAATCTCCTACTTTTAATAATTGAGTCCATCAGTGTCACAGAATACAGTCACATACGAAAATCAATGGTGTTTCTATGCATTCGTAACGCATGTGAAAACTGAAACTAAAAAGCAAAATACCATTTAAAATTGTCCAAAAATAAGATATTGAGGTGTAAATCTAACACAAAACATGTACTGGTGAATGAAATCAAAGCTCTAAACAAATAGATGCACCATGATCGTAGACCGTGACCCAGCACTGGGAAGTGTCAGCTCTCCCTAAAACGGACTATTTTAATCCAATCCCCATCTAAATCCTGGCAAGAGATTTTTTTTTGTAGATACATACAAGCTTATTCAAAAACTTGTATAGAAAGGCAAAGAAATTAGAAAACAAATGATTTTGGAAAAGAAAAGTAAAGTGGACCACTCATCTACCTGATTTCAAGACTTTTCCTATAGCTCAGTAATCAAGACTGTGTGGTATTGGCAGAAGGATAAACACATAGATTAAAGGAACAGAACAAACAACCTAGAAATAGCTCCAGGCAAGTACAGCTGGTAGATATTTGACAAAGGTAGAATAGTGCTGGAGAAATTGGAAATCCACACGCAAAAGGGAAAAAGTCGCCTCAAACTAAACTTCACAGCTTACGCAAAAATTAACTCAAGTTAGATCACAGATTTAAAGGTAAAATGTAGAATCATAAAACTTTTCGAAGATTATTTAGGAGAAAATAGTTGGGACCTAGGGCATGGTAAAGAGGTCTTAGAAACGACACCAAATACATGATTCAACAATGAAAAAAATAATACATCGGCTTCCATCAAAGTTAAAAACTTTCGTTCTGCAAAAAAGCCTGTGAAGAGGATGAAAATACAGGCTAAAGATTGGGGGAAAATATTTGCAAACCACGTATCTGACAAAAGACAGGTATCTGGAATTTATAAAGAGCTCTCAAAATACAATGTCAAAAAAATCTATTAGAAAATAGGCAAAAAGCATGAAGAGACATTTCATTGAAGAGGACACACAGAGGACAAGCGAGCACATGAAAAGATGTTGAACGTCACTTCCGGTAGCGAAATACAAATGAAGTGCATGATGAGATCCTGCTACACCCTCACTGAGACAGGTGAAATTTTACAAAAGCGATGCCGCCAAATGACAGCAAAGATGGGAGAAACTCTGTCACTCATGCGTTGCTGGTTGGATGAAAAATGGTCCAGCCATTCTGGAAAATATCTGGCAGTTTCTTTAAGGACTAAACATATACATACATTTGACTCAGCAATTACACTGTTGTGTATTTCAGAGAAATGAAGACTTATGTCTGCATAAAACATCTTTACAACGCCTTGGAAACTGCGTTCCTTGCTCATTTAGCTTTTCAGCAGTCATGGAGCATCCACTGCGCTCCCAGCATTTCTCCAGGCAGGAGGGTCAGGCCTCAGGGGAAGCCAGGATCCTGCCATCTGAGACAGAGAAGCCCTCCCTGATGGGGTGACCTAGGAGCAGAGTCCCGGCAGGGGTGAGGGAGACGCCTTCCTGCAGAGGGTCCTGCCATGTCTCTGAGGCAAGGCATTTAGGCTCAGAGGAAGGCTGGAGGTCGGGGAGGGAAAGGGGGAGATAGGAAGACAGATGAGGGGCGTGTTGGACTCTGTGGACCCCGTGCCGCACCATGGCCCCTGGCACTTTGAGCCGCGCCTTCCTGTGCCTCCTTCCAGACTTGGTGGAGCTCCCTGGGGTGCACTTTGCCCCGAGGCCCAGCACTGCCCCTCACACACGGAAAGATGTCCTCCCTTCATAGATCACGCATTTCTCTCTTATAAGAAACTGGGTTTGGAGCAATTATTTCTATTTCTAGTTGTTTCTAATTACAGTTCCCTATCTGGAATCAGTTTATAGTTTTGATGTTTTGCGCTTGGCTCTGAATCCAGCCCACGCTGGGCCTGAATTTCACTTTGGCACCAATTGAAACGGATCGGGCGTGAGGACGACCTGAAGGCAGTGCGTGCGTGTACGTGTTGTGCGTGTGTG
>NC_060285.1:2674306-2686794 GCF_021613505.1 Equus quagga | reverse complement strand
GGAGAGCTCTTCTATGTTCCAGAGTTTATGCCCCTCCGTGAAATCGCTAAGGATGTCAGAGCCAGCACTGCTCCCTGTGGGCCTGCGTGGCGCGTCTCCTCCCCCGCTACACACACCCGCATCGTGGAAGTCTCTCTCCTCATGGTCCAGAAGTCTCCCTTCCTGCCTCTGAACATTTGCACGGCCAGCCCGACTCAGCGTTCGTGGTCCTCCAACCTCAACACCGGGCCTTTCTCCTTTCTCTCTGTCAGCCCAGACTCTACGGGGCTTACAAACTCTAAATAAATAGCAGATGAATTGATTTGATTATCAGATTTATTTTATTCTCTGTGCTCTAATGAAGAGCCCATATTATGCAAATGCGTATGATTATGACAGCAAGTTTTTTAATTGCAAATTCGGTCCCCAAGCCCAAAATAAACTTTTGCCATGCCAGGGGGCTGCTGGAACACAGGGCAGATAGCAAAACTCATTTCAGAGAGAATGCATCCTAGGGAAAAAAAAAATAATTAAGCTCCTTAGAATTAATTTGAGGCCTTTCATATTTATCTTTTCTGACTCATTATTGAAAGTTAGAGGAACCAATCAACCCTATTCCTTTTCATTCTATCAAATTAAGGAAAAAAAAGGAAGAAAGAAACAGTAGCCCCAGTGGGAATGAAACACCATTTGTATTCAGGTTCTTGGGACCCTGCAAACCCGGTCGGGCGGTGAGCCTGGCCTCCTGGCCTTCCAGCCATGTCCATCAGTCACAGTGGGAGAGCGGGGGCGGCAGCCCTCCTGCAGGGGAGTGGCCCCCCTGGGGGCTTCACCTTGGGGAGGAGCACTGACCTGTGTGGAAGCCTCTACCCTTCCACGAGGGAAGAGGGAATCAAACTGGGTGATTACTGGTGGGATCAGTTTTAATGTCTGATCCATCAGTTTAGGTATTTTTCCTCCCCTATGGAGGAACAAGATAAAGGCAGAGCAGGAGGTCACGGATACCGCCCCAGCCCCTGCCCTGGGGGACTCGAGGCCCAGGGTGCAGGGTCTCCAAGCAGTGGTGTTGGGATCGGACCGACACCCCCGCAACCCTGCTCTGTCCTCCGGACCCAGGTGGCTGGTCCCTTCCTCACCAGCGCCTCCCCACAGACACCCTTCCTTCAGTCATCGCGCACTGCAGGGAAGGCCTCCCCTTTCCGGGCCAGGCTTCCTGTGGTTCCCAGGAGCAGGGGAACCTCAGGCCCCGAGACAGAAACGCACCTCTTCCTGTGCCCTGTGCTCAGGCGCACCCGGAGAGGGGTTCTCCAAGCACAGACTACGCCCCAGTGACGCCTCTTCACACTCACCTGCTCGGACACACACTCACCTGGCACGAGGGCCACTGCACCCCAGCACCCCAGTGTTTGAAGTGGCAGTAGCCCGACCCAGACTGACCGCAGCCTAAACGAGGAAGAGAGGAGTTTGTTGGGTCAGCTGCTAGAACATGAGTGGTCGCCGTGGGTCAGGAGTTTGAAGAGCAGGTGGAGATCTATGTCCCTGGGCTCACCTCCGCCTTCCTGACCCTGGGCCTGCGGCAGGGACGCGGGTGTGAGGAGCTGGGGAGGAGGTGCCTCCCTCTGGCGGCCTGGCCACAGCTCAGTGAGGCTCCCGACGTCTTGGTGGGAGTCCAACGCTCATTGTCGTTGTGTGACCATCATCATCATCTATATTCACACGTGGTTTTGACTCACTACCGCTCTTCTGGCAAGACTCCAGCAAGTCCACTGTGTCTGCAGGTATGGCTGCGGCCGCCCTCGGACATCATTGAACCTTTAGTGCTCGTTGCCCACAGTTGGCCTGCTTGTGTCTGAGTACGTCACTCTGGCTCACTTGTGCAGGTGGCATTTTTTGGAAGGGGTGCTCGTTCTCTCCCTCTCTCGGCTTTGCCAAAGAACAGCACCACGCCTGGGACGTTGGGATGGAACTATTTTCTTCAAACAGGTAGCACCTGTCTGAGCATCCAGATGTCAGAGGCCACCCGCCCCTCGGTCTGTTGGGCAGGTAACCTTGTCTGTCTTCACTCCCAACAGGTTCTCATTTCTAACCCTGAAATCTGATGGCCCCGCGCTATATGCTAGGTGTGGTTCTTCTTCATCGAGTTTGCCTGATGTTTAATGAACGCCTTTGATATGCAGATTTGAGATTTCTTGAGCTCCAGAAAGCGTTCTATTTATGTCTTTGAAGATTGCTTATTTCCCATTGAAACCGTCATCGGTGGTTTGTCCCATTTGCAACCAGAGTGGAATCCATGTTCCTCATGGCGGGCCAGGGAGCTCAGGCTCAGCCCTCCTGCCCATAAGGAGACTGGCCCATCATCGAGGAGGCCCTGGCCCCTGAATTCTCTCTGCCAGGAACACCCCCCCCCCAACTCTGTGTGGCCTCCTCCTTCTTGCTGCTTAGGCCTCAGAACTTTCCAGACCATCCTAGCTGAAGAGATGCTTGCCCCAACCCCAACTCCAACCACATTGTTTCTCGTCTTCACCACGTGCATCAGTAACTGAAGGTTTCTTGTTTATTTGTTCCAGTGTTTTTTGCAGCCTGGACCACAGCCTTGGAGACGGGGCTCTGTCTCCCACCCTCAAGCTCTATCCCGGTGCTTGAACCCCGTCAGGGGCACAGCAGCCCTTGACATGCAGGGTCGGCATTACCCTGAGCTCTGCAGCGGAACCACAGCTCTCCCACGTGGCGGGTCTCTGCCGTGGTCCTCCAAAACCTGCATGTGCACCTGGTGTAATTCTGGATTCCTCTGAAATGTGTGCTATTCATGTTCTCCTGGGCTCCTCTGAAGGTTTGAGTCTGCTCGTTGCTATTTGACAATTCTGGCACTGCTGGGTTTCTGGGAGAATATCCCTCCCTTTGCTCAGGGTGCCCTGTATCTGTTCTTGCCTCTCCTCCTGTTCCTGCTCCCGTGTCCTCGTTAAGAGCAGTCTAGTCGGCGGCAGCTCTCTGGTGTCTCGCCTCATCGGTCTTTTACTACACGTGGTCTTCTCCCATCTCTCGCAGGACTTATTCTTTTCGGTGTGTATCGGGTAGTGGGTTGGTTTCCAGGCTACCCCAACCGGAACAGTCTTTGCTGCTTTTCCGAGCGCTCCTTCCTCAGAGCGTTAATTCCTGCCCCACATTGACTGGTACGTTCATTTTATGTCTCCGTTCCCCGCACCTATCCGACCCCATGTGGAATAGGTACGTGAGGGGGCTGCGGTCCTCCACCGTAGCTACCACAGAGCAGACTCCTAGAGAGCACACCTCGTGAGTATTTGCTGAATGAATAAATGAACAAACATGTGAACGAGAGCTTCGACGGTGGGTAACTCCCATCTTGCCATATGAGATGCTTCCCCAGGGTCCTGTGACTTATGTCCCCATCAAGGGCAAAGCTCTGCCTGGCCTGTGACAGGGGGACTGTCCTCCCCAGCAGCCACACTCTGCCCTCCAGGCGGCTTCTAATAATGAGTGAATGAATGAATGAATAAATGAATGAGCTGTAAATCCATGATTAATAAGGAAGAACATCTTCTTTAGCACCTCGCTTACATCTTGGATTGTGTCTCAGACCTTCCATTGACTCTCAGGCTGTTGCCGATTTGCTGGCTGAGCCGACAGACCCTCCAGTGGCCCCCCCACCCCCACCTCTCGGTGTGGTGCCTCCCCTCAAGTGTCGGTGAGCCTCTGACTTGCTTTTAACCCATAGGACACAACCGAGGTGATAGGGTGTCGCTCCCACGATTACATTGTATAAGATTGTGGGGGACGCTCTCTTTGCTAGCTTGTGGCCCCTAAAGAGCCGGCCACATGGTGGGGACTGGGGGCAGCCTCCAGATGACAGACAAGAGACCTATGAGGGACTGAGTGCTGCCAACAACCACGTGAGCTTGGAATCACCTTCCCCAGGAGCCTCAGATGAGACCCAGCCCCGCCTGACACCTCTCTGCAGCCCCACAGACCACCCAGCTCAGCTGTGCCTGGAATCTCAACCCACAGGAACCACCAGGTAATAAACTATTGTTGTTTTAAGGTGCTAAGTTTGTGTGGTTTTGTTGTGTGTCAATAGATAACTACAAAAGGAATGGGAGCTCCCCAGACTGGGCCTTCCCAGCCAATGCCCACTGGGTCTGTGGTCAGCCCAGAGTGGCCAGTCTTCCTTGTGCTCTAGAAGAGCCCTTCCTCGCTGCTCAGCGGCTGCTTCATCACCACGCCTGGACTGCTGTCGAGTGGCAAGCACCCATCGGAGCTGCACCTGCCACCGTTTCTGCTGTGGCTGCATGAGGTCCTCATGCAGGCCTTGGGCAGGCACTCCTGGCTGTTCCCCTGGAGGCCCGGGACCGAAGACAGACGCTCGCTGGGATGAGCAGTGTCCGCGCTGGTTTCTCAGGCTCCTGTCTGAGCCCTCGGCGCGGTACCCTCCCTGCCCACCTGTCCTGCCATCCACAGGCCCTGAGAAAAGCTTTCCTCTAAAGCAGCCCCTCCCCCAGTGCCTCTTTCCCTCCAGCCCGTGTGTCTGGGCTCAGGCTCTCCTCCACGTGTTCATGCCTGTAAAGGGTCGATTTACTAGTCTAGTCTGCACTCAGCAAAAACACCTCAATCCTTCAGCCATTGAGATTACACAGGGTTTCACATACTTGTATACTTTCTGGGTAACATTTTTTTCCACCATTGGGCAGAAGAGGAAAGGATCAAATATGTGTCTGCAAGAGTCTTCCCAGAACTTCAGGAAATCTATGCAGTGTCTAGTCTAAGAACAAAGAGATAAATCTGAAATTAAATACTGAAAGAATCAGGCTCTGAACGACAAACACCCAAAAGTGGGTGGAACCAAACCTTTCACTATTGATTCCCTCCTTATTTGCATATTCTGATTGGGAAGACAGTTGTGAGGATAACAATAATTATTATCATCATTCTCGTTATTTTGTACAGCATGTTTTGACCATTTCCTAGATGACAGAACCTCTATGAGGGTAGATACATCAGAGGATTGATTTTTTTTAAATCCCCGTAACAATTTGGCACAATTCTATAAATACACGCTTTATAGACTTCCGGAAACTGCCAGGCCCTGTGGATTTATGGCTCACCACTGACCTAATCGCGTGTACTGGGAAATTACACCCGCCGTCCGCTGACTCTGAGTGGAGAGCCCACCTGCACCACAGCCCAGCCTCGGGGACAGACACATTTGTCCTGAGCTCCAAACAGCCCCAGACTTATCGATCTTAGAACCAAATGTCAAATACCCTACTTTCCACAATAAATGTCTCTCTTGAAAGTTCTGTGTAAATTGAATTTTTATAAATCAAATCGTATTGTAAAGCCTGTAAATGCTGTTTATGGGAAACTTGTTTGCCTTCCTTTACAAATGGAAGAAAACCATGCCACGGATAAGGGACTCGGTTAACTTTATTTTCTAAGCCTTTTTAATCATTTTTACTTCTTCTTTTTTTTTTTTTTTTTACAATATCAGGTTTTTGAAAAAAGGAGGATTACTGGTTCTCTGATTTCATGTTTGGAACAATAATGAAGCGGTGAACTCGAGTGTGTCTGGAGTCAGAAAATTTAGGTTTCTTATGCCCCAGTGAAAGGCCTGGAACAGTGGAGATTTCCTTTCCATCACTCATTATACGTTTATCGAGCACCTATTGATGCTGAGGCTGCTGGTCCTGGCCACACTTTGAGGACCGCTGCACCGCGGAATAAATTGAAATCCTTCCCTTCCTGGCAGTTTGCGTACATTCTCCACAGAGCTGAGTGTTCCTTCTCTGGCCGTCGATTATTAATTGGCAATGAGCAAGGAGCCAGACTTCCCCAGGACGCAGCATGCTAATCCATAATGAGGGGCTGGCTTCCCTTCATTATGGTGCTGCAGGGGTCTGGCGCTCCGCATGCAGAAGTGTCTCAGGAAGAAGAAGATATTTATGATCTTTTGACTTTGGAAAAGATGATTGACGGAAAGTCAATCCAATTTGCTGTAAACACCGAGGAAAGAATCTGTATAGATTCCACAGATAGAGCACCTACTACGCACTGTGGGCTTCGGGAGCCACTAGGACTTCAGAGGAGAACACTACAGATGGCGTCCCTCCTTCATGGATTAGAAGGTCCCAGAAAAAACAGGTCTGAGGCCAGTAATCAGACAACTAATTTTAACAGTGATCAATGCTGGGACAGCATTCATTGGAGGCCTGACTCCCCTGAGGGATCAAATCACAACATACTTTTTGCCTCTCACTACCCGTCTAATTATCAACAGAGGTGGGATGCTCCCTGATCGCTCCCCCCCCCCCCCCCCCCCCCCGCCCAAATACAACTCAGGTCTCCTGACTTTTCTGATCAGCAGAAACGACCTTACACTCTCTTTAAGTCACAAAACACAATCTTGATTTGGAAATTAACATGGTCAGTCTGCTCATTATTTAACACTTTATTCGAAGCTGACATTTCTCCTTCCCTGCATCTACTCCCACGCTAGGGCTGCTTGTGCTGGGCCCCTGGGAAAAGGAGGCATTCATCAGGGGCCAGTCAAAACCAGAAGCCCTCCCAGGTATTTCAAACCGAGGATGATTAATACAGAGGAAGGACCACAGGTCCCCGGGTGAGTTGACCTGCGTCAGCGAAGACGTCACGTCTGGAAGAGAAGCTGGGATTGGGTTCTCTCCGGTTCAGTTTTGAGATAATTTGACTGTCGTTCTCCAAGGTCCCTCCATCTTCTGTGCAGGACAAACCAGCGAGTCACATGGAGATGTGGCACCGTCTACACCTGTTTTCAGGCTTCTAATGGTGACCATTCTCAGCGGTTCTCCAAGGGCTGAGGCACTGCTTCCTTTCATTCCCCCCAGGGCCTTTTGCTTAGTTCTTCCCTCCAGAAAAGTCCCCAACCAGTAGTCCAGGGAGCCACGTGGGGCTCTGCTGATGGTCAGGAAAGTCTACTCATCACACACTGAGGAACTGGGACAAGACGATAGAGCCACTATCTGGCCAACCAGGCCCGTTCATCCCCTGACCATCATAACTGGGAGACTGCAGTCCCAAGAAGTTAACATCAAGCCAGAGGCACCGTCTAATACACAGAGAAACCAGCTCATTTCTCTTTACCCAGCGCACTTTCTCCAGTCGGTAACTGCAGGGCCCTTGGAGAAAGGCTTGGAGGAGCAACTACGGTATACACCTCTAGAAGTATTTTAAGGCCCTCTGCCCAGGACTCAAGTGCCCCTTCAGCCAAGGAGCTCTGAGCCTAGGAACAGGGTCTGGTTGGAAACTGGGTGAGAAAGTGTGCCTCTCCACTGTGGTCTCTAAAGTGAGTCTGGGCCCACCAGAATGCAGAGTTTTTCCAAGTTTTATGCGTTAGGTAATCTTTTGTGAGCTTTCCATGTATTGCATCCTAGAGACACTGTGGTCGATAGGCACCACTAAAGATGCCTGTAGGAAAAAGTATTCTGTGCTTTGTCCCTTCTGTCATGTGGCAACGTCTCTGTCTCTCAAGTGTTGCCTTCTGGTCTCTCCTTCTCAGGATTCCATCGACCCTATTCCGTGATGACCTACTCTCATCCCCAGCTGGCCAAGAGCTTTTCAAGAACACCTCTGCTCCTCCAGCGAGTGCATTTCTCAGCGAGGGTCTTCTGGGCTTTCTCAGGGACGGCCCTGGCGAAAGGCAAGACACGCGAAACGAACCCACTCCAAAGTCCCTGGCGTTCTTAGCCTTTATATTCCTTTCTCTACATTATGCCAGGCTGGCACCTCCAATAAATGGAGGTCATCAGTGGTCCAAGTTTTAATCAATCAATCAATGAAGAAAATTGTTAGAAAGTCTTTCAGCTTCTTGAGCTAACGCATTGGACCCGGAGTCTCTGGTGAGTACACTGGAACTGGCAATTTTGGCCTGACGCCAATGCATCTCCCGCCATCTCCTTTGGTCTGACACCCCTCAACTTCATTTCCACACGTATTCCTTACATTTCTGCTGGTGAAAATGAGCAAGCCCTCATGATTCTTTCATGCTATAAGCTACCTCCTCCAGGCCAGACGTTACACTTGCCCCTCACTGGAGGAGGGAAGGGTCTGCCTCTAGTTGCGAAGGTCCCTCTAGTTGTGAACTCTAGGTTGAAGGGGAAGGAGGGTGGGTCTGGGAAGGACAGACATCCTTTTGCAAGTCACCTCTGTCAGGTGAGCGTATTGCAAGATCTCTACGCAAGACTGAGTCAACTAGAGTCCCCAGAGACAGGAAGAAGAGCTACTTCTGCTGGCCAGGGACCCTCAGAGAGATCCAGAAGTCCAAGATTCTCAACTTCATCACAGTCCCTCCAGAGGTTCCCACGGCAAGTCTCAAAATCCCGTTTCTTCCCAGCCCATTCTCATCTTACACATGAAAGAGTCAGCAGCTGTGTGAATTCAACTTATGTTATGATTCTGCAACTTGCTTAATAATATTTTGCTTCTGATTTTCCACAAACTCATTGCTGCAGCTGCAAGAAAAAAGAGATTATTTTAAGGCTGCCCTGAAATTTCTTCGGTTCTCTGACCATAACTTAAAATGAGCCTTGATAGCTGTGAGTTTATCATTTTTTCTAAAAGCTCCCCAGCGTAACAAAAGGACAATTCTTACCCCAGGATCTTTGCATCACCATTACCATGATGATGGCCAAGTGAAGCAACCGCTTGGTACCCTGCAGCGCTGGATTCCACAGGCGCCGTGTCCTGATCAACAGCAGGCAATTCTTCCATTGTGACACTGTAACACACCGTAGATTTAATAGTGTCTGATTGCCTGATGCTAATAAGCTCAGCCTTGCATTCGGAGCCAAGGATGTGACCAAACACATCCCAGAATCCCATCTTTAAGGGTCTATTTCCTAGGCTGAAACTATCTTTGGTGCTAAACGCTATAACAGCCAGGATTCGGTAAGGGAGATGCAGCCTGCACGGCATTTCAACAGATGGGGTTTAACACAGGGAATGGTACACAGGTGCTAGAGGCCTGAAAGGAAAGAAAGAGAACGCTATAGCAAGTCATAGATAACAACTGAAGCTAAGAAAACTACTCCTAGAGCTGTAGGAACAGCAAAGAAGAGGCTGAGTTAGCAGATCCTGAGAGCCCTGAGGAGCCGTCGAGCTGGGGCTCAGAATCTGGAGCATGGAGTCTGCTACTGCCACTGCTGCTAGACCTCTTGGGGGGACCCCACTGCCTCCCTCCTCTCCTACCGCAGAGTAGAAGATAGCACTTGCTTGCCTCGTTCCTGGACGTATGTATGCGCAGAATGCAAGCATAGAGAGGAGAAGGGAACCAGAGAAGCCAGAGAGGGTGACGGTCCAAGGAAGTGAAATTCGCTCTCCAAAGAGAAGAAAGACGAGCTCAGAGAATTAGGGTAATTTGGGAGTTGGAAGATGAGGATGAGAAAGAGGGTTTGAACTTAGGAGCCCATTAGGACAAAGATCTTGAGGGCGGCGGAAGTGAAGAGAGCATTTTGAAGGCACTTTGCGGCGGATTCAGAATATGCATCCGTCTCTCTGATGCTCTTCGAGAGGAGTAACAGCAAGGATTTGAGTCGAATTAAGATTGTTGTTCATTTTTTTCTTTTGGGGTCTCAGGTGCAGAGAGGGCTCCTTGTGTCCTTGGTTCACAGATAGCTCAGTACCACCCTGGGTTCAGGCAGGACCCTCGCCTTCATTTTATTCCATTCTTTGCTCTTCCACGGCCGAGCCTCACAGCCACCTGCTTGTGCTGGCATCTGCACGGATGTGTTTGATATCTGTAATTAGACAGACGTGCAACTTTGAAAAATAGGCAGTGTGTGTATATATGCATATATATAAATATATTAAAAATTTATGCAAAATAATGTGGTATAAATCTCATTTGGTTTCTTACATTTTACACAAGGCACCATGTATTTAAGCTCTTTCTTTCTTGCTCTGTAGCTCATAATCATAGGTTCTGGCTGCTTCATAGAATGACATCTTATATATTCCGCAACATTAGTTAGTCAGGCCCCAGTGACAGACATCCAGGCTTCCTCCAAACCCCCGATATTACCAAGGGCCCATGTGCATTTCTCTAGGGTTTGTATCTAGGAGGGTAATAGAATGTATTATATTTTCCTTTATCAAATTGAGATATAATTTACATGCCATAAAATTTACCCTTATAAATAAACAATTCAGTGGTGTTTACTATATTCACAAGTATATACACATTACCACAATCTAATTCCATAACATTTTTATTACCCTAGAAAGAAGCCCTGTACCCATTAGCAGTTTCTTCCCATCCCCCCTCCTGCCCGAGCCAGACCAACCACTGATCTGCTTTCTGTGTGGATTTGCCTATATTTCTTTCCTTTTAAAAATTTGGTTTATTAACTTATTGGCTTTCGGATAACAGAAGATCATTAATTCACATCTTAGTCCATAATGCATGAGCCTACATCTGTCTTTTTTTAGATAATCCATTTCCTCTCTGATCTCACCCCCCTTCCCTTTTGCTGGCACCTATTCTGATGTCTTGGGTTAACTAGGTTTGATGTTAACCATGATATCTAGTTATACTCATGAAATATAGAATATTATTTTTTGCACGTTTTAAAAATGCGCACAATCGTAATGCTCTATCATTTCTCACTTTCTTGCTTACCTCTACAGATTGGGAGTCAGAGAGATGGTGTAATGTCGTGGTTGAGACTAGTCTGTCCAAATCCCATTTCCCATGGAAGGATCCAGAGATCACTGCAGAAATTGCTGATTTCCACGTCTGGGGCAGAAAATGTTCAGGAAGAGACTGGAATCTCTCTTCACACCCGGCTGCAGGAAATCTGTCAAAGGCAACCATGGTCACATGAGATTTACTCAAAAAACAAATTTGGGGTCAATCAAGATATTAGCTGCCACAAAACATCAGACAGACTTACACTGGTGAGGTCATAATAAGATCAAAAAAAAACCAACAAAGCATTGATCAGCTTTGGAGGGTCCTCGGGGACAGATGCACCTAACCTGGGAATGGGAAAGGATTGGGAAAGCATGACAGTGGCCGTGCTGGCCCTGGGTGAAGTTACCTCGGGGCAACCAGGTAGTTGATGACAGGAAGTTTCTCTTAATAACACTGTTCCACCTAATGAGTAAATAAGAAACTATGAAATTTCAACATCACAATTCTAAAATTCTAATGGATTAATGGATGTCAGCAATGATCGTCAATAGCTGCCTATATCCTAAAATGAGGGACAAGCAGACACTGTGTAGCCCATGCTAGAAATGCAAATATTATCTATGAAATACTCTTGCAAAAATCCAAAAAACCTAAATCTCATCAAGCTTCTAGAGCTATCAATTTCCAGAAATTACAGAGAACATCTGAGCATCCTAAACTGTGTCATCAGGATGCAATCAACAAAATCCAGACTATGGGAAACACTACAGGACAAACACTGTGGTTTCTTTAAGTCAGATCCACAGAAGGAAAAAAGGTATGAGGGAAAACCCATCAAAAGGTTAAAAGAGACTTAAAAGACAGATAAAACAACTACAGTGTACATATGTGTATAGACATGCACACGTATATCCACATACAACCAAATAAGTTGCTAAAAATCTTTCACAGAACCAAGAAAATGTGAACACTAGCAGTATATTTGATGATGGTAAAAATTGATTGTTGACAATTGTGCAGTGGGATTATAGTATTGTGAGTGTATTTTCAAAAAGGGAAAACCTTACATTTCTGAATTATATACTTAATGCTTAAAGATGTAGTGATGCTCCCTTTGGAATTTGCCTCATAAAGAATACAAAACAGGATGGAGGTGAGGGGTGGGGCAGAGAGGAATTCAGCTGTGAACTGATGATTGTAAAAGCTGAGGGATGACCACAGCGGGGTTCACTATATTGTTTTCTCTCTCTTTGTGTATATTTAAAATTTTCTATAGTCAAAATAAAAACAAAGAAAGCGCCACTTCTGGAGAGAATCCTGGTGTCAATTCTGCCCTGCCTTTCTGCCCTGTGTGATGTGGGCACTTAAATTCTCAGCCTTCAGTTTCTTCTTCTGTGAAGGAGAGTGATGACCATGAATCTCATAGGTTTGTTTGAGAACATTTAATCAACGCACACAAAGCACATGGAGCAGTGCCTGTCTGTTGCTCTGTGTATGTCCAGTTCATTGCTCCTGGCTTCTGCAAAGTGTTTCATCGAATGTCTTCAGTGAGTTTTATTTGTACATGCCTCCATGGCCACACCACAGCCGCGATCAATGAATATTCTCATTTCTGTCCTCATGCATGGGAGAGTTCCCGAGGGATAAACAGGAAGGAGGAATGAGATTTCTGGATCATGGGGCAATTGTGTACCAAATTTGCCTGATAACTGCCAAATTGCCCCTATGTCTGGATGTCCACAGAAAGTCCTGTCTTCCCACGTCCTCACTATCAGTTGGAATGATCTTCCGTTCTGTATTTGTCATTCTGGGGTCTCGATTTTTTTTTTTT
>NC_060285.1:2657037-2674206 GCF_021613505.1 Equus quagga | reverse complement strand
ATAGTTGTGTATTCTTCGTTGTGGGTCCTTCTAGTTGTGGCATGTGAACGCTGCCTCAGTGTGGTTTGATAAGCAGTGCCATGTCTGCGCCTAGGATTCGAACCAACGAAACACTGGGCCGCCTGCACTTAACCACTCAGCCACGGGGCCAGCCCCTCTGGGGTCTTGATTTTAAGTAGTTTCAGCATCTCTTAACCTATTTCTTGGCCATTCAGTTTTGCCTCTGTAGGAATTGTCTGCCATATTCTTTGCCAATGTTTCTACTAGCTTTCTTGGCTTTTTTCTTGTGGATTTTCAGAAATTCAAGGTGTTATTCCATTGTCAATTTCAGATGTTATAAATAACTCCTCTCAATATTTCACTTTTCTACATTCTTTGTCTAGGACGTCATTTTTGAAAGAAAATCTAATTTTGATGTACACTCAATCTATCACTTTTTACCTGAAAATTTGTGCTCTTCAAGTCTTCATTAAGAATCCCTTCAGACCAAAAGATTACAAATATAGTCCCACCATTTTCTTCTATTAGTTTTATATTTTACATTTAGTGTTTTTTAAATCCGTCTAGAGTTTACTTATGAATATGATATGAGGTAGATGTCCAACTGTGTTTTTCTCTGTATTAGTCTTGTTCAAACACAATCTATGAAACAACCCATCTTTTGCCCACTGGTTTGTGGTGATGTGGACATGGACACATGCATACATTTGTGAAGATGGTAGAGTCCGTGTGAGAGGTTACCCCAGGCATACAGAGTGGCAGAACTTACATCTTTGTCATATGCCAGCTCCCACAGAAACTCATAGGTATGTTTTTTGACTTCTCTATTTTGAATTGCATTGTCCTCTTTACCCATCCTCATGTTCACACCACGGTCACCTTGCTGTTGGTGTTTTTACACTGGCTCTGGAGACTATTGCTATGCCTAATAGGATAATAACCCCTCTTGCTTTCTTTTTCAAAATATACTTAGCTATTTGTTGACTTTCATTCTCCCACGTAGATTTTAGAACACACATATTAACTTTATAAAACTAATTACGATTTTTATTGGAATTGCATTGAAGTTTAGTGTAAGGTAGGAAAAATGAAGCTTTATAATGGTAAATTACCTCATCTTTAATCAAGGTTTTTATCTCCATTTATTGAAGTCTTATTTTATATTATTTAATTGAGGGTACTTATATTACTTATAAGTTTTATATTATTTAATTTAGTTTTTCATGAGCATCCCTTTGAGAATAGCTCTAGTTCTTCAAAATGATAATTGGTACTGTGAATGAAATCTTCTTTCTATTATATTATTAGGTAATTATTTCTGATGTGGAAAATATTATTCATGTAAATAAAGTCATCTTCAAGCTTGCTCCAAAGTCTCGTAATAATTCTAATAGTTTAAATTTTTATTCTGTGTTTCCAGTAGATGATCATGTTATTTAATAGTTTGTGGTTTGGCATGAGTTTATTACATAAATTAAGACTGAAGTTTATCAAATTGTTTTCATATATTTAGTGATGGACTGTGTGCTTTTTTTCTCTGTTAGTTAATTATTATGATGTATTACCTTAGTAGATTTTTGTGTGACTAGGATACACCTTATTAATTATGTTGTATTAATTTTGACACACTTCTGGAGTTTATTAGCTAATATATGTGTATGTGTCCAAGGATGTATATTCAATCTCATTAATCTACTTATGAAAATACTCTAATTTTTTTTTACCTTTTTTTGATACTTTAGCTCTCAGTTTCTGAAACACTAGTGTTAAAATATTCAAGTACAATTATCGATAAATTTATTTCTCCAAACTTTTCCATTGTTTACATATATTTTGAAACTATTTTATTAAATTCATGTATGTTCATGATTATTTTAAAATCTTAATTGTTAGTGTTACCAATACATAATTTCTCTTTTCCTTGGAATATCTTTAATCTTAAACACACTACTTCCTATTACTCTGTCTTTTTTTCATATTCAAATATTTCTGTATTATTTAGTTATACTTTACTTATTTGTATTTTGTTATTTGGTGCATTTCTGGTAGACACATATTATTAGATCATGTTTATTCTCTGCATTCTGATAGTCTTTTATTTCCAGAAATTTTAGTCCATTTACATTTATTGTAATAACTGTTCCATTTGCACTTATTTTAGCAATATTGTATTTTTAAAATTTTACCATATTATTACTCAGATTTTTATACTTTAACATTCTTTTTTGTTGTTGAGTAGAATTTCATAGTGTGTATATACCACTAGTTGTTTATCCATTCATCAGAGGCTGAACATCTGTGTTCTTTCCAGTTTATGGCCATTATGAATAAAGATGCTGTAAACATTCACATACTGGTCTTTGAGTAAACATATGTTTTTCTTTCTCTTGGGTAAATACATAGGAGTGGGATTGTTGCCACTGTTTTCCAAATTGGTTGTACAATTTGCATTTTCACCAACAACGTATGAAAGTTTCAGTTGCTCCAGATCCTTGCCAACATTTTGTTAATTTTAGTCACTCTATTTAGGTTTATAGAGTTATTTTATTGTGAGTTTAATGTACATTTCCCTAATGACTAATGATATTGACCGTCTTTTCATATATATACTTGCAATACATGTTTCTTCTTTGGTGAAACATCTGTTCATATCTTTTATACCTTTCTAAATTAAATTTTATCATTTCTTATGTTTGTGTTATAAATGCCCTTTATATACTGCAGATGCAGGTCCTTGATCAAAATATGTGTTTTATAAACATATTGTCCTAGTCCATGACTTGCCCTTTCGTTATCTTAACAGGGTTTTTTTTTTTAGGAGCAAAAGTTTTTAATTATTATGAAATCCAATTTTTCAATATTTTATTTCATACTTTATGCTTATTGTGTTTCATGTATAAAACCACTTTGCCTTCTCTAAATTCACAAAGATATTCTCTATGTTTCCTTCCAGAAATTTTCTTCTCGAAGTTTTAATTTGTTCTTTTTTAGAGTTGTTTTAGCTATTCTTTGTCATCTGTATTTCCATAAGTTTTAGAGTCAGCTTGCCTATTTCTAAAAGAAAAAAGCCTGATTTTGATTGGAATTGTGTGGAATCTATAGTTCAATTTGGGCATAACTCCCATCTTTGCTTTCAAATGTAGGTTCTTTTATTATTCAGGTATGGTGAGGCCCACAGATCAGGAGACAATTGCCATTGGGAAGACTGTTACTCAGTTTCCAAGAGAAGGGAACACACATGGGCACGTGGGGGCACGTGGGGTGCGTGGGGCACATGGGGGCACGTGGGGGCACGTGGGGTGCGTGGGGCACGTGGGGCAGCACTAGGGTCAGTCAGGAGGCAGAAGGAGTGAGGGGGAAAGCATGGGCAAGTGTCCACGGGAAAGACAATGCAAGGTGCACAGGCTTAGGATGGCTGGTTTAAATAATTTCAGTGGGTTCTGGGGTGTAGATGCTGATGCTAGCCATCTGGGCTTAGGCTCTGGGATGATCATGGCGGAGGAATATTGCCTTCTTGGCGACATTGGTGTGGAAGAGCCAGAGAGAGGTGGCAGTTCAGATCATGGGCTCTGGCTTGGTTAGTTTTCATAGGAAAGGCTCTCTCTTAGCTGAGATGTCTCTTATCTCTAGGAATTGGCTAACCCCAGGAAGGCCAGTCTTCCCCCAGTCAGCAAGGCCCCAGATGCCAGAGCCTCAAGAATAGAAACTAAGAAAACAGAGTCATACAACCTTTAAAATATTGAGTCCTTCAGTCCATGAATGTGAGATTTCTTTATTTATTTAGGTATTTCTTATTTCTCTCACTGGTGCTTTGTTGCTTATAGCATACATATCTCGCTCTATATTGTTAGATCTACCCCAAAATATTTCATATTGTTTGGTACTATTTGAATTGGTATTTTAAAAATTTCAGTATCAATTTTTTGCGAGTATATAGAAATAAGATAAATCATGGCATATTAACCTATCCTAAATACTTGCTAAATTTAATTACCAGTAAGAGTAGCTTTCATTTTTAATCATATTCCGCTACCTTTTAATCATATTTTCCTCTACCTTTTTGTGCACATAGAGTATATTTATAATAGTTTTTTTAAAAAATGTTATATTATTGATTTTATTACCTGTGTTATTCCTGGTTCTGTTTCTGTTGGCTTATATCTTTTCTCTCAGTTTGGATTCATATTTTCCTGCTCACTGCAAGGCTAGTAATTTTTCATTGGATTATAGAAGTTGGGATTTTAAGTCATTGGGTGCTGGGTTTTGTTGTACTTCCTTAAATATTGTTGTGCTTTGTTGTGGGATTCAGTCGAGCTCCTTGGTATCCATATGATTTCTTTTTTTATGTTTGATTTTTAGCTCTGTTAGGGTACAGGTACATAAATTTTTGTACAATCTCCCCAGTAAATATTATGATGCTATGAAAGTCACAACTGCAATGTCTAGTAATGGGTTGGGAATATGATTGCTGTATAATGTTATGTGTAAAAAAATTGTAAGTGCATACAATACTCCTGATTTTAAGTTGAGATAATGTGTTTACAGATAAATTTTAGGAAAAATTTTTGTTCATCAAACATTTTTTTTTTTGAAGAAGAAGATTAGCCCTGAGCTAACTACTGCCAATCCTCCTCTTTTTTCTGAGGAAGACTGGCCCTGAGCTCACATCCACGCCCATCTTACTCTACTTTGTACGTGGGACGCCTACCACAGCATGGTGTGCCAAGCAGTGCCATGTCCGCACCTGGGATCCGAACCGGTGAACCCTGGGCTGCCGAGAAGCAGAACATGCACACTTAACCGCTGCGCCACAGGGCCGGCCCCTAAATGTATTCTTTAACTTTCTCTGTTTTTCACATTTTTCCTCAATGCATGGATATTATATGTTTTAGAGAAAAAGTTAATACTATTAATAATAAAATGCCTGGACCCACTATAATGGTTAAAATGAAAATGATGGACAACACTGAGTGTTGGCAAGGATGTGGAACAACTGGAACTCACATATAATGTTGGTGGGAGTATAAATTGACATAGTCGTTTTTGAACCCTTTAGGACTATTCACTAAAACCACACATACACCCTGTGAGCCAGCAACTACATTCCTAGGAATATATTCAAAGGGAAAATACAGGCAGGCAGGCATCAAAGTCATGAGCAAGAATGTATGTAACAGCATTATTCACAGTTCCCCCAAACTGAGAAGAGCCCACCATCAAGAGTAGAAAGGATAAGTTATGGTGCATCGTGCAATGGAATACCATGCAGAAACAGGAGTCCTGAGTCACCAGGACACGGAATAACGGCAGTGAATCTCACAGACACAATGTGGAAGAGAAGGATCCAGCACAAAAGACTGGGCATCAAGTACAAATCAGGACAAAACAAACCCTTCATGTTTGAATTCAGGATTCTGGTTGCCACTGGGGACCAGAACCAGGCAGGAGAGGAGGCTGTGGGGGGCTGATAATGTTCCGTGCATATGTTTGTCACTTCTGCCCACCTGGAGCCAAACTCGGTGATGGCAAGAAAAGGTGCTTAATAAATCTTTGTTAAATGAATGATTGGGTGCGTGGTGGATAGATGACGTGGTCTTTTTGCTCAAAACTGTGGTTTTCTGTCTCTCTGATTTACTCTCTCTGCCTTTACCATCACCA
The DNA here is from genome assembly GCF_021613505.1 of Equus quagga. Taxonomy (NCBI): domain Eukaryota; kingdom Metazoa; phylum Chordata; class Mammalia; order Perissodactyla; family Equidae; genus Equus; species Equus quagga. The sequence goes on along the minus strand of NC_060285.1, from coordinate 2,668,548 downwards.
CTGAGGTGCTATCAGGATCTCCAATGCTCCCTGGCTTGACCAGAATAACTGTATTACAGTCGAATCCAGTCTGGTGCAGCTACGCTCCCCATTTTGCACCAGCCTGGACTCACGAATAAGCTCCTGAAATAACACCAGTAATAATCATCTACTCCTCTCTGCTTGAGGTTTTACTGTTTAACCATATCTTCTTTTATGTAAAACGTGTCAAGACAAAACACCAAACAAATGAGTTACCATGAAAGGTGATTCAAAAGACAAAGTCTCCTACAGTGGAGGGCAAAAGAGGGAAAACAAGACCCACAAGACCACCCCAGGTGTGCTCCAGCTCGCCTGAGAGCACAGACATTTTTGCTTAAAAGTGGTCAATAAAGGAAAAGCTCAGTGTGGCTGGGGGTGACCATGGGGGGGCCTTCCGGAGAAGTTAGCACCTGAAAGGTCTATGTAGTCAGGCATAGATTCACCCACAGAGAGGTGAGGAGTGGAGTGTAAGTGGGATCATGAGAGGCATTTTGAAGTTGTGGCAAAGCAAACAGACAGAGTGGTGGCAGGGCTGGGCTTCCTCAACTCCAGCAGGGCCACACGTGGGCAGTCAGCCACCACGAAGGTGGTTGGGAAGAGGATGAGAGTGCCAGCTATTTTCCTCTCACCAAGCAATTGTAAAAAAAACTCAAAAGAAGTAGAATTATATGAGAGTTGAGCTAGAAAGTGCCTTCAGCAAATTTTGGTGTCGTTTTACAGGTTGGGAAACTGAGGCCCTGGTGGGTGGAATGGCTTGCCCAACGTCTGTGGTAAATTGCTACAGAACTCATATCTTAACTCGGGTATTCTGATCCCAGATCAGTGCTGGCTGCCCCTCACAATGAATTGGTAAGTCTTTTCGAGCTATAACATTATATGAGTTGATTTTCTCTTCCTTAAACAAAACCTCGGGAAAGGTCAGTTTCATTGACGCTCTGTTTAGACCACCCTACTGTTTAGGAGGCTTATGACTGCCCTTGAGATCCAGAGAGTAAGGCAAAAATGAAGCATTTCTGCTGCTCTCCTTGAAGTTGAGAAAGGCCCAACCTCCGTCCACTGTTTTGGGTATAGAAATGCACCCCTCATGGGACATCTTCCTATGGACATGGCACTGCTTCCAGGGGTGCTGGCTGGCAAAGGGCCGTGGGTGTAACAGGAAGGGCGCAGAACCAGAAGTCAGGAGTCCTGGGCCTTTGTCTTCTGCTTGTGGGACCCCAGATGTGTCTCTTCCACTCTGCATTTTATCCACTCCCAGGTGAGGCCTCTGCCTGCTGGGCTCTCCTCTCCTTTCCTGCCCCCATAGCCTGTGCATCTTGGGATTTCTAGAACCCCTGCAATCACTCATTAGCAGACATGCAGAGACGGCTAGAACGTTTTGAGAGATATCACTATAGCCCGATAGAAAAAAAGAATGTCAGATGGCAGAGGCAATTAAGTTCCAAGACAACTTCAATGATTTGTGTTTGAAACTTTCGATTTATCTACATCTCGATTTGAGTCCATTTCCACTGACTCCAACAATTGTCTGATACAAAGCAACTGAAGAAAAACCTGCAGGAGCCTGAGATGGAAACAGATGGCCGTGGCAGGCTAGAACAGTCTACATCTGCTCCATCCAATTGTTCCCAACGATGGCAAAATGTCATTAAAAATGCACTTAAGAACGTAGCTTTATATTGATCAACGGCGAGGTTATGGGAGATGTCGAATCTTGAGAGAGCAAGAACTGCAAGATGAACCAAGTGATTTTTTTTTTTCTGATGGATTATTAGAGAAAGCACTGTCATAATATAATTTTCCAGACAGTGGATCAATGATGTCAACTACTACCCCAAGTTTTGAATGATGACTCAGGTTTGGGAGTTCTGTGTTAATGGATGGGGCAAACAGGCACGTCCCCCCTAATGGATTACATAGAAACACCCAAAGTGACCCCAAGGAAATTATTTACCATACAATTCCTGAAGTCAAAAGCAATAGTCCATCTTTCCTGACTTGGAGTCTCACTTTTTTTAAATGTCAGTGCATCATCAAGAATTTATTTTATGCAATGAAAGGCAGCCGTACTGAGGTCATCTGAGAAACGCTTTTCTGTGCAAGGAGTTGTCAGTGACAGAGAACTCCGGGTGAAGCCGGAAAGAAGTTAGTGGATCGAATGCACAACATGGTGGAGGCTAGCCCAGAAAAATGTCTCTTTTGTCCCTCTCTTCTCCATCCCCAGTGCCACATTCATTGGCTCTAACCTGGACACTTGCTATGCCCCCCTAACTCATGTCTTCGCCTCAGTATTGTCCCTCCAAGTCTTCCTGACACGGGTGACAGAAAGCCTTCCTCCGGGAAAACCTGACCGCTGCACCCTCGCTTAGATCCCTTCAATGGCTCATGGTAGGAGCTCCAGACGTGCTTGTTGAACATGTAGACAGGTCTCCGTTTTCTAAAGGACGAAGTATGAGCACCTTGGCACTGGAGGTCTGTAAGTTCACCCTGCCACTGCACCCTGCGCTGTCTCTCATCCCCGCCGGCTCTCTGCTCATCTCAGGCTCCCACCATGCTCTGTGCTTCCGGCCTGGCAGTGTCCTTCCTATCTACGTGTAGCAGATTTACATCCTACTGCGCTTTGAAGACCCACCGGGAAGAGTCCTGTTGCATGACATTAGATGGCATCGTGTCTTACCACGCCATGTCATTCCACCACCTGTGTGTTCTGGAAAGGTTGTAGGGCACCTTACAGTGCCATGAAGGAGGGGCTGAATCCGTCTGTAGGGCACAATAAAAACCACCCAGAGCCTTTGGCATCAAGTTGGGATTCTGAAAACTTAGGGTCTGCTCCTGAGTTTACATACACGACCCTTTCCAGCCTTAAATGGAACTCCCTGTGTGGCCCCACAACCTTCCAAACATGCATTATATCCTCCCATGGCCAATGGCCACATCAGCTATTCAAATCCCAACAGGGGACCTGCCTTAGTGGGATGGAAATGTGCTCTCTGCAAGGCAGATGCCAGACAAGCACACGCTCCTCTGTATTTTCTCTGTCTGACCTCATGCGGCTCTTGTGCCCCTTTTCCAGCAGATAGGGAAAGGGGCAGAGGTCAAGGGGGAAGAGAGAAGCTTGGCAACGAGAGCTCCCCCTCTCTCGTGGTGTAACTATGTGTCTTTTGGTTAACTCACTGTCTTTGGAGTTAATTCTGAATTCAAAATTCAACTCTCCTATTAAGACTTCTCCCCTGATTTATCTCTTCCATCTTTGCCCCTTCACGCCCGCCCCTGGATGCAGGGCAGGTGCTCCAGGTGGTGCAGAAGATGTAGATGATGCAGCTGGTGCTGGTGCTGCAGGTGCAGGAGATGCTGGAGAGGCAGCTGGTGCCTCCTCATTGATTGGGGCATGTTCCCTGCTCCCAACAGAACTTTTGGCTAAGCTTGCCCACCCTGGTTTTCCTGGTGTTGACCTCATGTTGCCCCACTGATATCGACCCTGATATCAGTTTCCCCACATTAAACCCAGCATATATGGGGTTAAAACTAAAACACTCATTCCCTGCTTTCTCTCTGGCTTCCTGCCTCCAGAATCCGCTGTCCTCCATGGAGACAGACACCGCCAAGGACAAGCACCTGGACCATCTCCTCCCCACAAAGAGATACGAGCTGGTGGGAAAGCTGCTGACCAGCAAGGTCACGGGCTCCCTCCTCTCTGCAAGTGTCTCAAGGCCAAAGACAGACTGGTGGGAAAGCTCCGACCAGCAAGGCCATGTGCTCCCCCTCCCCTACCTAAAGCCCCAAATAAAAACCCTTCCTTTTAGCTTTTCGGGGAGTTTGGGATTTCAGCGTTAGCTGCCCTCTCTCCTTGCTCAGCGCTGTGCAAAAATAAAGTTCCTACTTTCTTCCACCACCCCCGGTGTCAGAGATTGGCTTGCTGCGCAACGGGTAAGCAAACTCACTTCAGGTTTGGTAACACCACCTGCTCGAGTGCCCACAGTTGTTACCCCCTTGACTTGTGGTCTTGGCGAGGACACTGCAGGGGAGAAGCCTTGACTCAGTTTCACTGCACACAGACCCACTGAGGCCTGGTTCCAACCCCCGTGGGATCCCCAGTTTGGGGTCCACCTTGCGCCCTGCAGCTGTGGGATCACCGCGCCCCTCACCTTGGCTGGCAACCACCTGGCAAACTTGCCTCCCTCCTCCTGCACAGTAACGCGGGAAACTCTGGATACATTGTTGACTGTGATATCCGGTAAGTCACGATTAAATGAACCGATGCCTGTAAAATGCTGAGAGCCGGGCCAGACACACAGGAAGCAGTTGGTCTGGGCTGGTTCTTGCTGTTATTCCCCCTCCTGCTGTAACTCACGGGTCCCCTCAAGACATGGCTGCCTCTGGAGGAATGGAAGGAAGCCAAACATAACAAAGTGAGAAGTAAACACCACACGCACGTACACACACAGAGTTCTGAGTTGAATTGTGTCCCCCCAAATTCATACTTTGAAGTCCCAAGTCCCAGTTCCTCAGAATGTGCCTTAAATTGGAAATAAGGCCATTGGAGATGTAATCAGTTACGATGAGGTCATAGGAGAGTAGGGTGGGCCCTAATCCAACACGGCTGGTAAAGGGGAAATCTGGATACAGAAACACACATGCGAGGACACCGTGCAAAAGTGAAGGCAGAGACGGGGGCGATGCGGTGGAAGTCAGAGCGCCAACGAGCGCCTGCAAACCCCAGAAGCCAGGAGAGAGGCCTGGAGAAGGTTCTCCCTCCGAGGCTCAGAAGGAACCAGCCCGTCTGCACCTGAACTCACTTCCAGGCTCCAGACTGTGAGAGGATAGACGTCTGCTGTTTAAGCCCCTCGGTCTGTGGTCCTTTGTTACAGCAGCCCCGCAAAGTAACACACACACACACGTGCGCACATGTTCTAATTTCACTGATACATGGGGTGTATTCAGTAATCATTAATTTTTATCATCATTGCTCCCCAAACCTACCTTCCTGTGGGCTTTTAGTTGCACAGTCACGCCCGCTCAGGGAGAACCCCTCCTGCTTCGGCACCTGCCGCGTGCCGATGCGTCATTCATTGATTGTCCCCCGTCAGTGTGTGTTTACCGTGTGTCCACCCTGTGCTCAGCCCAGGACCAAGTGCCAGGGAGGCAAATACAAAGCCAGCCCTGCTGTCCAGGGGCTCCAGGCCGCCTGCAAGCTGGGCTCCAGACGCCCCCACTGGAGATCTCTCCTGTCTTCCCCTCCCAGCGCCCAGTGCCCCTCCATCCCAGCCCGTACTGGGGCCTCCTGGAGTCCCGTTTCATGGTTGCCTCTGCCACCAGAGCACCAGTCTTGGAATGGCAGCCTCTGTGTCGCTCAGACCGCTGTCCCCTCCACTGTCCTCGATGGAGGACTGACATACAGAAGGGGCTCAAAAAATGCCCAGTTGCCTTGGCCAAAGTTTCCACTGGAAATCTTGTATCTTGACTAATGAATACTCCAGTCTGAAAAATAATCCTGAAGAGCTGCTGCGTGTCAAAATGATGGGCAGTTAGAGGCGCTCAAGGGATATTCGCTCTATTTAATGGAATTGAATTTCCGAAGAGCTGAGTGCTTCCTCAGTCAGATATCCAATATATCCCAACCACGCGCCACAGCTGACACGGCCTCCGGCTCCGGGTTTGTGGCCAGAGATGGACTCAGTTTGTTCATGAACAAAGCCGAGTTGGGAAAGGGGCTTTCCTGAAGAGCAATTTGGCTTTTCATTAGCGCAGCACATTCGAAAAGCATCTTGCTTAGTATCGAGAATGGAATAAGCTGGGTGTCCAACCACCCTTGAAATGTATTCACTGAGATGCTTCCCAATGGTTGCGAGATCACACTTGCTTTTCCCTCTTGTTGGCAAAACCATGGTTCTCAGCAGGAGGCTGCAAAGACAGAGACAGTGACCCACCTGCCCATCAGGTGCAACTGCTGAGGTTAAGCGAGGGTCATCCTCAGGACGTTGGCCTCTGTTTCTTCTAAAGTGCTACCCACCTGGGAGAGAATTGATGAAAACCCAGAAAACCCATGTTGGACAAGGCAGCCTTATGCGGCGGTGCCAGGAGGACAACAACCAGTGTCTCTTCGCTCAGCTCATCTCTGCACTCAGTCTGGGTGTTACAGAAATCACTATTACAGCTGATTGTTGAAATAAGCAAATAGTAGAGAAAGGCGGCCTGCAGTCTGCATGGATTCAGATTCGCTGAAAATGTCCCCTACGGGTCTCTAAGAGTGGGGATTCCAGAGAAAATGGAGGACACGCAGCTACGTTTGAATTTCAGATAGGTAACAAATAATGTTTTAGTGTAAGTATATCCCCAATACTGTATTTTTATTTGGCTAATTCTGGAAACCCTAGTAGGCACAATGTGCTGTATTGATTAGAGCACTGCCTTTGGTCCATCGCTTTGAGCAAATGGTAGGACAGTGACTGAGGCCTGCTTTCCTTGTGGGACGGGCCTGTCTCCATCAGCCCTTTACGCTCACAGAGGCGGCACCATCTCTCTGAGCCCCGCACAGCACTGTTGTGAGAATGAATGGGGGTGCGAGGAGGTTTAAGAGGCCCACGTGACCCCCTAGCGTGTCCGTGCACCAGGTGCCCACCCACCCTTCCTCCCTCCTTCCTCCTGCCATCCCCCCTCCAGTTATTCAGAACCGGATACCGGTCAGTGCTGGGCGTTATTGCAGGTGCTGAGGAGGATGCACTCCCTCTCGTGCGAAAGGCGCGTAATACTCTGTAACAAAACCAACCAAAATAATGAAAAATAACTGCCTCGGCTGCTCTCGGTGCCCTGCCCAGGTTCACTTTCCTGGCTGATGACAACTCCCAGGTGCCCCTTCTGCGGAGGATTGCCTTCCAAGCAGACGAGGTGGAGCCTCCTTTTCCACCCCATCCCGTCGTGCAGACCTCTGCCAAAGCCCTGTAGACACAGAGGACGGAATGCCAGGGCCCTGGCCTCGGAGTGGGGTGAACTCGGGAGAGCAGACCCTCCCCAGAGATTTCCTCTGGGGCCATGTTCTCGATCAGCTTTCCGCCTTGCCCAGTCTGCTCCCTAGCCCCTTCAAGAGCAGCCCCCTTCTCTCCACTGTCCCTTGAAGGAGAAGTGCTGGCTGTGCTTCTGGGAGAAAAAAGGCCACTTTTCATTTCCTTGACTGTACCAGTTATCATGATTTCTTCCACCCCATTTGCATTCAAGAGGTGGGCAACAGAGATATATGGCGCTCCAATTATATGAGTAAGAAAGCTGAACCCAGAGAAGGTAAGGAATTTGCACAAGGGCCGCTGCAGGTCAGGTGAAGCCAGAACAAGAATCTGAGCCTATGACCCCAGGAAGAGGTTTCTCCCCGTGAGTGAAAAACCCTCCACTGCAGGCAGTGTGATCGCAGACCCTTCTTTGGGTGGGTGTCTTCCGCAGCCCCCAGGAGCTTCGCACAGCACTCCCATCCCCTCTGCAGTAATGCCTCCTTGCGAAGAATGGCTCACCACCTCTTGCCTGCTCTGGGTGGCTTCAGAGCTAGACAATGGGCCCTCTATTCCGAGCTCTCAGTGAAAGGAGCCATTGAAATACAAGGCTTTATTCTGCTAATGTGTCTGAGACATAAATTGTTCTTATCTCAAACAGTCTCCAAAAGAAGAAGAAAAAATCTGCATTTCTCTGAAGACAAAGAATGAGAGCTCAGAGGTGGGGTTCAGAGCCGCACAATGGGGTGTGGAGAGGGCCAAAGAATGCAGCCTGAGCCGCCCGTCCTGGGAGGACAGTGATGGAGGCCTTATTGCCTCCGGAGGGGGCTGCAGAGGAGCGAGGAGTAACCAGGGCTTTGTACCTGCCAGTTCTCTGCTCCCCGCTGGGTACCTGGTTTTATGATTCTCGGCAATGGAGTCCAGCTAGGAGAAGCAGCGTGGGCCTCCCACTGCACAGGCCTGGGGTGTGTGGCAGTTGGGTCACTGCTCAGCTGGGAGGCCTGGATCACTTCACCTCCCCATGCCTCAGTTTCCTCTTCTAAATTTGCATTGTCCCATACGGAGCCACTAGCCGTATGTGGCTCATTAAATTTGAATTAATTATAATTAAAAGAAACATAGTTCTGTGGTCTCGCTGGGCACGTTCCAGGTGTTCTGTAGCCACACGTGGCCAATGCCGAGTGAAAAAAGGATCCAGACTTAGTAAGGAGATGCTTTATTCAGAAGGATATTGATGGCCAGGGAGTGGGGTGGAGAAGGGGCCACTGCAAGGAGCGGGCACCTCTACCAGCAGGGAGAAGGCTCAGAGCAGGAGGCCTGCAAGCTCTCCAGAGTTGAGCAGAGGGTGTTTCTCTTACAGAGAGAAGCAAACAAGTCTAGAAAGAACCAGGTGTGGGGCTGAGAGGAAGGGGTGGCCTGAAGGGACCACAATAGAGAGGGTTTTATTAGGAGGCCACCCCTTCTCGAGAGGGGAGCACGTGCTGGCTGGGCTGAGGACGGGCCAAAGTTCAGGGGCCCAAAGAAGGGGAAAGTCTGAGCCAAAGATTGGTGAACAAGCACTTTATTCCAATTGACCAATGGGGACAAAATAGTCAGCTAATCACTGATGCGACCCAGAATGCAAACTGCAGGGTCTGTGCCTGGCCCGGCCCTAGGTGAACAAGGGGGCTCCCAGGAGTCTCGTCTCAGTCGTACAGGGGTGGGGAGTTTCCACGGTAAGCTGTTTTCTGGAACAAAAAAGTAGGGGTGTTTCTTAATTTTCACTGTTTTCCGGGAGCACAGGGTTCGGGTGGAACTCAGCATAGTCACTGGCGTCTGCCATATTGGACGGCACAGACGAGATGACGCTCCTGTCGTTGCAGAAAGTTCCTCTGGACAGCGCTGCTCTGTAAGTGACGGCAGTGATTTCTCCCGTTCAGATTTGTTGTGAGACACAACACCAGAACCCTTCCTGGCCCAGAGCAGATGCCCAACCAGCCATTACAATATTTTCCCGTCTCACCAGCTGCATCCGGCAGCGGAGCTGTTTTAATTTATGTAAAGTTTTCTGAAATCCTGACATGGGACCAAATTCTACTGCAGAACCAACTCCCCAGAGGTGGTCCTCCTCGCTTTTTCCTTATTTGGAGTGACTTGGCGCCCATAAGCCCTGTAGTCATCCCAGACGGATCCTCTCACTTCCCATCAGTTGGTCACGAAGTTGGTCGATCCTGTTCTCTGAGATCCCGGCTCTCAACCTCCGCAGGTCCGTGCTCCACGCCTACCTCAGCCAACACCACTGGGGCCGAGCTCCTGAAGCGTGGATCCCCGTCAGCACAGAGGACTTGTCCCACCACTGAGCCAAGAGAGCTGACCAAACTTTAGCCTGGCTTCCACTTGCACCAGACTGAATCCCTAGAGATGTACGTTTGCTTAGTCAGTTAGCTAGTTAGGTTAGTGGCGGGATGAAAAGCAGTGGGCGGAACGTGGAGGTGGTCTGCTGCGCCGTGTGCTGGGGGATGCTTCCAGGAGGCCACACCTCCTTCCATGCTCTGTTCCCTGCTCCCGCCAGGGAAACCTCGCTCTGGAGCTTCTACCATGGAACCCCCTAGGACCTAACTGTCAATCAACCTGACTCCTTAAGGAGCAGCACCCGCCCTCCTCTTGGAGTCAGAGCAAAAACGCGTGACAGAAGCCGCTTGCCTCCGCGGCTCGCTGCGTCTGAAGCTGGGCGTACCTGCCGCTGCTCTCCCTGGGGCTCCCGACACGGTGCTGCAGGCAGATGTCAGACAGTTGTGATCGGCGCCTCATCCTTCCATTGTTTCCCTAATTTCATTTCGGAGAATGACTGATGGGGAGAAAGACTCAGAGCAGAGACTAATTCATAGCTAATTTTTCAAAACAGTCATGACTGGCTAAGCAAAATGTGGTGCATGCGTTTTATTTAATTTCCAAATTTGCAATTAAGGCTGACAGCAGCCGTTGGTAGCTGTGGCTCCTTCTCCAGATCTCTGATTCCACAGTCACTCGGCCTAGCACAGGGCAGTGGAGTCAGAAACCCGATAGACATGGGAGGTGCTATAAGCAGTCAGCTGGTTGGGGAGACTCAGATCAGCCCAGCACACATGGAGGTGCCCTCAAGTGCTGCTGTCAACCTTACACCTGACACCCCGCTCAGACCACCGGGTTGTTGATGTGTTCCTGTGACAGGAGATGTGGGATGCTGGACAGAAGGTAGCATTCTCCAGTCTTAAATGTCGGTGGTCACTGGGCTCGCCTGTTTAGGGGACCTAGAGCAGGTGACACCTGCTGTCCTCATGGTGGAGAGACACGACAGGCCACGTAGAATATAAACAAACAAGCATGATTTTATTGCTCTATAATTACTTTAGAGGAAATAACTAAGATGCTGATAGAGAGCGACAGGTGGGAGTTGAGGAGAGAGAACCGCTGTTCAGAGGAGGCCTCCCCGGGAAGACGACCTTTGAGCTGGCTGTAAGTGAGCGTAAGTGAGGCCATCTTGTCACACTACTGGCCCCGGCCCCTCCTCTGTGTGACTGCTCGCTGCTCTGCACGTACTCTAAAAAAGTCACATGCTCTCCTGATTCTCGCTTTCTGCTTACATATGTGCTCCCCAAGAGCTGGATAAATTAAAACTTTGTTCTATGAGCTTCTCTCCAGGAACAGGCTGACCACAGGCGGGAAACACACCTACAAGGTGTCCATCACAGCTGACAGAGGACGGAACAGGGAAAGACCCTGGAGTCCGTCAGGCCTGAAGAAAAGCCCCTCCTCATGCCCATCTTCCCTGTATAACTACCTCAAGGTTCCGTAAATTTTGAAGATGGTTTTTTGAGACATTAGTCTGCCATCTTCCCGATGATGCCCGCTAATCGAATTTAAACTTCCTTTCTTGATCTCTAACTCGTTGTGATTAATTGGCTTAGATGGCGGCCAGGAGAGTGAGCCCATTTCTCCGTCACACGATGACCACGGGGGCTGCAGTGGTTAGTTTCATGCATCTACTTGGCTAGGCTGTGGTAGCAGTCACTCAGTCATGTCCTCAACTAGCTGTCACTGTGCAGGTATTTGTCGATGTGGTTAACGCCTACCATCAGCTGACTTCAGGTAAAGCCGGTGACCCTCAGTCAGTGGACGGGTCATCCAATCAGTGGAAAGCTTTAAGGCATAACTGAGATTTCCCTGAGGAAGAGGAGACGGTGCCTCAAGGCTGCAGCCTCAGCTTCTGCCTGAGAATTCCTGTGACCGGTCTGCTCGACGGGCTTTGGACTCACCAGCCCCCACCATCGTGTGAGCCAATTCCTTGCAATAAATCTTCTTTTTTTTAAAAAAAATTATGCTTCTTAAATTTATTTTTTAATTTTGTTATATAATAAACAAACACACATATAGAATATCCTACTTGTTCTGTTTCTCTGGTGAACTATGACATCCTAACGCAGGGTCAGAATTGTGTATCTTGTCTCATTTTACTCCAGGCAGCTTTGGTGGGATCCTGTCTCAGTTTACTCCAGGC
>NC_060285.1:2536476-2657027 GCF_021613505.1 Equus quagga | reverse complement strand
CTTTGGTAGGATCCTGTCTCAGCTTACTCCAGGCAGCTTTGGTGGGACTCATCCACACATGGCTTCAGCCACTCAGATAGGTTGAAAACATCCAAATTTCTTTGTACAACCTGACCCTCTCTCCTGACTTCCTAGGCATAAACCCCACAGATGCCAGATGGACATGGCAGCTTGGATGGGCTCAGATGTCTCAGCCTCAGCATGTCCACTCTGAATCAAGTGAAGATGCTCTCACTCTAAGTTTCTCCTGCATTCTTTGTTTTTTAAATTCCTAACTAGTCTTTGACTCTAATGTAACATATGCAAACATGAAAGTGCACAGACTGTGTGTACTGTGTATAAACTTCAACAAATTTTCACCAGACAAACACACCCATGAAATCCCCATCCTGATCAACACTATCGCATCACTGGGATCCCCAAAACCCCCAAAGCGTTTTCCAGCCATTACTGCCTTCCTCTTTGCAAAGTTAACTACCTTCTGACTACTAACCTCTAGGTTGGTTTTACCGGTTTTGAATTTTATAGAAATTGAATCATATAGTATATATTCTTTTGTGTCTTTCTTTCATTCCATATTATGTATGTGGGATTCTTCCCTGTGGCTTTTTAGATGGGTAATTCATTCATTTTTATGATAGTAGAGTACTCCACTATGTATTATACCACAGTTTATTTACACATTCTGCTGTTGGTGGACACTGGGGCTGTCCCCAGTTGGAGGCTGCCATGTGTGATGCTGTGTGATTATTCTATGCATGCCTTTGATGCATGTATGTGTGCAGCTCTGTGGGGTTCATATCTAAAAGGGCAATTGCTGGATTCCACCTTTTGTATGTGTATCTTTGGCGGATACTGCCCGATCCTTTCCCAAACTAGCTGTAGAAATGAACACTCTTGCCAGCAGAGTTTGGGTGTTCCAAATGTTCCACATACCTGCCAACATGTGGTGTTGTCTGACCTTTAAACTTTCATCCTTTGGGGGCATATGTAATGGTAGCTCATTGTGATTTTTATTTGCATTTTTTTGATTACCAATGAACGTGAACACTGTTTCACATGTTTTTTTTGGCCTTTAGGACATCTTTTGTGAAGCACCTCTTCAGATCTCTTGCCAGTGTTTTTACTGAGTATTTTTGTTTGTTTTTTCTTTGCTGATTTTGGAGTCCTTTATTTTACATATTGTAATTATCTTCTCTCATTCAATGGTTTGTGAATTTCCTCTTTTTGGTGTCTTTTGATAAACATGAGTTCCTAATTTCAATGTAGAAATTTATCAATCTTATGCTGTATAGTTAGAGTGTTTTGTATCCCATTTAAGAAATCTTTGCCAATGAAAGATCACTAAGATATTCTTCTAAGTTGTCCTTCTTTCACATTCAGATTTACAACATCTCTGGAAATAAATTTTGTGTGTGATGTGAAGAGGACATGATTTATTTTTTTCCATATGCATTTCCAATTGACTCAGCATCATTTGTTGAAAAGATATTTCCCCACTGTTCTGGAGCCTTGCCTTATAAATCATTTGTCTATAAAGTGTGTATCTGTTTCTGGACTCTGTTCCCTTCCACTTGTCTCCTTCTCTGCCCTTTCTTTACAATCACTGTCTTAATCACTGTAGCTTTACCATAAATCTTGATTTCTGTTAGTGTGGTTTCTCCAGCTGCACTCTTCTTTAAGATGGCCTTAGCTCTTCTTGGTCCTTTGACCTTTCATATCAATTTTAGAATCAGTTAAAATGATTTTTAGAATTACTATTTTCAAAAAATACTGGCTAAGATTTCGTTTAGGATCACATTAATCCTCCAGAACAATTTGGAAAGAATTGATATGTAACTATTACGTATTTCAATGCACTGTGTTTGTTCGATTTCCCTAAATAAAGTTTTGTAGTTTTCTGCATGCAAATCTTTGCACATATTTACTTATTCCTAGGAGTTTAGATTTTTCAAGTCATGGTTAATAATGTTCTTTTAAAGTCGATTTTATTTTCAATTGTTTTTGATATACAGAAATAAAATTGAGTTTTGTATATTGACCTTGTATTCAGTGCCCTTGTTAAATTTAGTTATTAATTATCCTGGTTTGTCTGTAGCTGCCTTGGAATTCTCTATATACAAAATCATGTCATCTGAGAATAACGACAGTTTTATCGCTTTTACCCAATCTTGCAACTGTAATTTCTTTTTCCTGCCTTATTTCATCGGCTAGAACTTCCAGTACATTTCTCAGTAGACATGATGATAGCTTATCTTGTTCCCAGTATTAGGTAAAGTGTCATCAACACTTTGTCATTGACTGTGATGCTCATGGTGGTTATTTTTAAGGTTTATTTTTCTTAGATTAAGAAAGTTCCCTTCTATACCAAGTTTACTATTTTTTTTTTTTACCATGAATAGGTGTTGAATTTTATCAAATGCTCTTTATGTATCTATTTATTATGTGATTTCTCTTCTTTATTTGGTTATTATGGTGATTTACAGTGACGGATTTTCAAATGTTACCTTTGCATCTGGCATTCCTGCAATAAACTCATCATGATGATAATGTGTTGTCTATTTTTATGTATTATGAATTTGATTTTCTAGTACTTACCTTGGGAATTTTTGCATCCATATTTATTAGAGACATTTGTCTTTATATTAGTTTCCTATTGCCACTGTAACAAATTTCCATAAACTTAGTGGTTTAAAAACACAAATTTATTATCTTTCAGTTCTAGAAGTCAGAAGTCTAAAATCAAGATGTTAATGGAACTAGTTCTTTCTGGATGCTTCAGAGGAGAATCCGTTTCCTTGATTTTTTCATCTTCAAGAGAGCACCTGCTTTCTTTGGCTCATAGCCCCTTCCTCTCATCACTCCATCTTGTTTTGTTCTTCACAACTCCTTCTATTAACTCTGATCATCCTTATAAGGGCCCTTGTGATTACATTAAGCCCACTAGGGTAACCCAGGATAATCTCCACATCTCAGATGTTCAACTTAATCACTTCTGTAAAGTCCCTTCTATCATAGGGGTAACGTGCTCATGGGTCCAGGGATTAAGCTGTGGACTTCTTTGGTGGAGGGATGGGGCAATCTTTATCTATAAAGTACGCATACGCTTTTGTAATCCAGATGTTCTGACCTTACCAAGACAGTTGGGAAATGTTTCCTCTCCTTCTATTGTCTGGAAGAGTATTTTGTATATTCTGTTATTCTGCGAATGTTTAGAAGAATTTAAAGTCATGTTAGCTTTGGAAGATTATGTTTTGGAATGGAAAAATTTTAATTTCAGGTTTAATTATCAAATACTTTAGTAAATATGAAACTTTAGATTTTTCTATTTCTTCTTGAGTCAGTTTTAGTCAGTTGTGTTTTTGACTGTAAGTTTTGCTTTTTCTCTCTCTCTTTTTTTAAACTTGTTCAGTATTGGCAGGTGTTTATTTAATGCATCATTCCCTCTAATGAGCCAACACCTCCTGCTGTTGATTTATTTCATTAGAATAGCTTACTGCTATTTCTTTAATTCCTGATTTCATCTTTATTTCATAATTCACTATCTTTTTAATTTAACTATTCTTTTCCCTCAACCACTTGAAACGGATATTTAGATTGACCTTGAACCTTTCAAATCTTCTTGAATATATGAATTAAGTCCATAAATTTCCCTCTAAGCACAGCTGTACTGTAGCCTACACATTTTTCACTGTAATTTTATAATCATATATGGCAAAGTATTTCTGAATTTCCCTTGTGAATTGTTTTCTTTAATCCATGGTTTATTTAGAAATGTGTTTCTTGTTTTTCAGATATTTGGAAATTATCTACTTACTGTTATTCTTTTTTATTGTTGGCTTCTAACCCAACTCTGCCGTGCTCAGAGAATAAGCCATGTTTAATTTCAATCATTTCTCGGGACTTGCTTTATGGTTCAACATATGGGTAATTTTCATAAATTATCCACATGCACATAAAAAAATCTACATTTGGTGGATGCAATGTTCTAGATATATCAATTACATTGAAGTTTTTACATAAATGATTAAATTAATCATGTCAAAACCTTCTACACAGTAACTGATCATTTTTTTTTTGCCTTTGCTTTTGGTTTCAAAGTGACGTACCTTAGAATTTCCATTATGATTGTTTCTTTGTCAATTTCCGCTCGTTGTTCTACTGGTTTTGGTTATGTCGACTTGCAAGTCATAGTATTGTTGGAAATGTTTTATTTCCCCAGAAGAGTGACCCTTTAATTTCTATGAATGTTTCTTTTTCAAACTAGAAATTCTTTCTGCATTTCTGCCTTTTGATTGGAAATCCTTTTTGCCTCCTTTGTTTAGTATTTGATAGCTACATCACTTTGTCCTTATGATTAACATTATTATTAATGTTACTATTAGCTAATATTTCATGGTATCTTTTTCCTTCTTTTAATATCAACCTTTCTGTATCTTTATTTTTAAGATGTGACTTTGTAAGCAGTATATAACATATTTTTTCTTTAGTTTGAAAATCTTCGTATATTAACGAGTGTACTTAGTTCATTTATATGTAGTATAAACACTGATATTTTGGGATTTGAACTTCCGGCCTTAATATTTCTACATGTCACACCTGATCTGTGTTTCTATTCTCTCTTTTCTTGGTTAAATTTTTTTTGGTCCAGTATTTTTTGTCACTATTTTTCTCCTTCTCCTAACTCATTATTTATGCCTCCTTTTTCTTATGCGTTTGTTGGTTACTTTGTGGATTACAACCTCCATCTTTGACTTGCCAATTTCTAGAGGACTTTATCACTTCTTGAACATAAAAACTCTGGGATACTTTACCCTCCTTTCTTACTTTTACGCCATTATTGCCTTATATTTTAATTTCACATATTTTTAACTTCCATAATTATCATAACATAGTTACAATTATAAATGTAATTATACATATTTACTTATAAACAGATGTAATTATATGGCTATAATTACAATTATATATATATGCATACATAACAATATATACATTTCCTTTCTGTGTTTTTATCCTTCCACTGGAAGTTACTTTTTGCCTGAACAACTTCTATAGTTTCTTTAGTGAAAGTTCTCCTAGTGTCTAATTACTTCAGTAACTGTCTAATTATGTCTTCATTTTCCCTTCACCTTTGAAGAACATTCTTTCAGCATATGGAATTCTGAGTTGGCTACTGTTTTCGTTCAGCCCTGGGATTGTATTTTGGATTCCAATATTCCTGGTGAGTCTTCTTTCTTATTAGTGGTCTTTTTAAGGTAATGTATTTCATTTAAGATTTTTCTCTTTTCTTTTGTTTTTTAAAAGTTTGACTCAAATATCTGTGTGTGTGTGTGTGTGTGTGTGTGAATTTTTTTGGTCAATTTGGGAAAAACATAAGACAAATACTACGTCTGTGCCATTTTTTATTTCTTCTTTGTCTGACTCTGCAATTATTTACATATTGGACTTTTTCATCACGTCCTATCTCCAGTGACTTCTTAAGTATTTTCCATCCTTTTCTCTTTGTTGTGTTGGTCTGGATATTTTGTACTGAATTATCTCATTTAGTTATTTGCTCATCCTTTTTTCTTTACTTGTAATATTTCTTAATTTGGGTGTCTAGACGTATTTATGACCACATTGGAAATATCTAGTAACCTAGAAATATTGCTTTTAAGTATTCTTCATCTCACATTTCACAAAACAATTTTATTTAAACTCTTCATCTTCCCCTTGACTTTACTGTCTTTGTCACAACTCAAATAACACTTGAGTCGTGTAAGATGGTCTTCCCAAGCACACTGACTATACGTCCAGCTAAGTTGCTTTCACGTATTTTTCTAATTCGTAGAATATACTATTAATGAAAATGTACCCTAAGCCTCATATAAGCACTTACATACTATTTCATAGAGTTGATTGTTTATTCATCATCTAGATGTATGCTTGTGATCTCTACAAAATCACTCCCTGACTATTGTTTTTTGTTATTTTTTAAACTGAAATATAATTTACATGCAATAAAATTCACCATTTCAATGTGCACAATTCAGTGCTTTTTTTGTATATTCACAAAGTCGTGCAACCATTTCCACTATGTAATTACAAATCATTTTTCATCACCCACAAAGAAACTCCACGCACGTTAGCAGTCACTCACCACAACCCATCCCCAATTCCCAGCCTTTGGTAACCTCTAAAATACTTTATGTCTTTATGAATTTGCCTATTCTAGACATTTCATACAAAAAAATATGATATATGGTCTTTGGTAACTGGGTGTTTACACCCAGTACAATGTTTTCAAGGTTCATCCATGCTGTGGTGTGTGTCAGTACTTTGTTCCTTTATATGGTGAACATTCTATCTATTCCATATATTCTATGTTTTATGGATATATGACATTTTATTTATCCATTCATCTATTGATGGACATTTGGGTTGTTCTCACCCTCTGGCTCTTGTGAATAGCGCTACTATGAATTTTTGTGTATAAGTTCTTGTTTCAACACCTGTTGTAAGTTCTCTTGGGGATACACCTGGGAGTGGAATTGCTGAGTCATCTTGTAACTCTATATTGAACCTTTTGAGAAACTGCAAAACTGCTTTCCATAGCAGCTGCACCATTTTACATTCTCACCAGCAGTGTATGAGTGTTCCACTTTCTCCACATACTTGCCAACGCTATTTCCCGTTTTTTGAATATAGCTATCCTGGAGGGTGTGAAGCAATGTGTCATTGCAGTTTTGATTTGCATTTCCCTAATGTCTAATGATGTTGAGCATCTTTTCATGTGTTTATTGGCCATTCATGTATCTTCTTTGGAGAAATATCTATTCAAGTCCTTTGCCCATTTTAAATTGGGTTATTTATCTTTTTGTTGTTATGTTGTAGGAGTTCTTTATATATTCTGGATATTAAAGTCTTATCAGGTATATAGTTTGCAAATATTTTCTCTCATTCTGTGGCTTGCCTCTTCACTTTCTTGACAGTGTCCTTTGATGCACAAAAGCTTTTAATTTCAATGAAGTCTAATGTATCTAATTTTTCTTTAGTTACTTGTGCTTTTTGTGTCATATCTAGGAAATCATTGCCTAATCCAAGGTCAGGAAGATTTACACTTATTTTTTTAAAAGAGCTTTGTAGTTTTAGCTCTTATATTTAAGTATTTGGTCCATTTTGAGTTAACGTTTGTAAATGTTTGAGGAAGGGTCCCAATGCATTCTTTTGTGGCTATTCAATTGCCTGGTGCTACTCATTTCCCTGTTGAATGGTTTCAGCAGCCCTGTAGAAAATCAACTGACTCTCAGTTTTACTCCATAGATTAGTATGTCTGTCCTGATGCCAGTAACACTATCTTTATTACTGTAGCTTTGTAGTAGGTTTTGAAAGTGGGAAATGCAAATCTTCCAATTTTGTTCTTCTTTTTCAGGATTGTTTTGGCTATTCTGATTCCCTTGAAATTCCATATGAATTTAAGAATCAGCTTATCTGTTTTGGGGGAAAAAAGTCAGTTGGAATTTTTGTAGGAATCGTGTTGAATCTGTTGAGCAATTTGGGAAATATTGTCATCTTCACAATATGAAGTCTCCTAATTTGTTAACACAGGGTATTTTCCATTTATTCAACAATAATTATTTATTAATTTGTTTCAACAATGTTTTGCAGTTTTCAGTGTACAAGTCCTACACTTATTTTCTTAAATATGTTCCTAAGTGTTTTAATATTTTTGATGCTATTGTAAATGAAATTGTTTCCTCAATCGTATTTTTGGATTGTTCTTTGAGAGTGTGTAGGAACACAGCTGATTTTTGTCCACTGATCTTGTACCCTGCAACATTGCTGAACTCATATGTCAGCTCCAATAGTTTTATTGTGTATGTGAATTCCTAGGACTTTCTCACAAGTAAGATTATGTCATCCGCATCTAGAGATAAGTTTCCTTCCTTTCCAATCCAGATAACTTTTATTCCTGATTTTAGTAAATTGAGTCTTCTCTCTTTTTTGTTGGTTAGTCTAGCTGAAGGTTTGTGAAATTTTATGATTTTCCAAAGAAAACCCTTTTCTTTCATTGATTTTTTTCTGTTGTTTTTCTACGCCCTGTTTTGTTTTAGATACTCTGAGTTTTCTTGTTCTGAATTTAATTTGCTCTCCTGTTTCTAGTTTCTGAAGATGAAAGTTGAAGTAACTGACTTGAGATCTTTCTTCTTTCTTTAAGGAGAGCGCTCACAGCTGTACCTTTTCTTCTGAGCACGCTTTCACTGCATCCTTAAGTTTTGGTATGTTGTGGTCTCATCCACGGCATTGGTTTTCCTAATTTCCCTTGCTATTTCTTCTTTGACCCATACGTTACTAAGGAGTGTATTGTTTAATTTCCACATATTTGTGAATTTTCCAAATTTCTTCCTTTTATTGATTTCTAATTTTATTCCACTGTGGTCAGGGAACATACAGTCATCCCTCAGAATCCGTGAGGGGTTGGTTCCAGGACCTCCTGCAGGTACCAAAATCCGGGGATGTTCAACTCCTTTCAATAAAATGGTGTAGTGTTTGCTTATGCCTACACACATCCTCCTGTGGACTTTAAATCATCTCTAGATTACTCGTAATACCTAATACAATGCAAATCTTGTTATAATCAGTTGTTATATGCTACTATTTAGGGAATAATGACAAGAAAAATGTCTGTGCATGTTCAGTACAGATGCAACCATCTTAGGCCTTTCGATCTGTGGTTGGTTGAATCTGTGGATGTAGACGCCATGGATACAGAAGGCTGACTATAACTTCTCTGTATGGACATCTTGTGGATCTGTTTCTAGTTTTTGTTTTTTCTCTTTTCTCTGTTTCTTTGGCTTTGTATTCCAGGCTGGTATGTCTGACAAATTTTCTGTTGAATGTTGGACATTGTATATAAAAATTGTATAGATGAGTTGATAGTACTATTTTCCCTCTAAAAGCTCTTACGGTTGCTTCTGGCAGCCTTTTATGCTGGGGCTAGTTCCAAGCTATGAATTCGTTTATCTAAAGCTGGGTTTCAGTGTTTGCAAATTCTGGTTTAGTTTTGGCTTGCTTGTACTCTTCTGTAGCCCCTCCAGAAATCCTAAATTAAACTTTGCATCATTTTCTAGGGCTTTTCTCTTCAAGGGTCTGAAAAAAAAATTACACTTCCTAGCCACGTAAGAGTTGCAAAAGCTCTGTTCAACTTCTTAGTCTCTCAGCTGCCACTGAAAAAGCTGACATGCAGGCAAGCCAAGCGCAGTGGAGGCCAGCACGGCCCAGCCAAGTGGCCCTCCCTCCCATAGCACACCTAACCCGCCAACCTCTGTGTGGGAAGCAACAACTTATGGGGTGCTGCGTTCTGTAGATTGTGGGATTAACTGCCTGATGCAAACTTTTCTCCAGAAAGAGCTCCTGTTACCTTTGCACCCTGGATTTGCAAGCACCCCATGGACAAGGCTTTTGCTATGAGGCCATTTGCTTGTTCAGCTGGCAGCATGGATTCACTCATCCCAAACATTTGCTGGCTGGTGAACTTCTAAATTTGTTTTGAGATTCAGCTCCAGAAAAGCTCATCCGGATTCCTCAGCCCACCCTCTGTCCTCCCATGGCCTTAGTGCTCCAACCTGTTAGGGCAATTTTCACCTGGTTATCAACCAATAATTTGTATGCCTCCCTCCCATCCTGTATTGAAGATGCAAGCTAGTGACCCGCTGTCTTTGAATCCCAGCATGATGTCTGGTGTTTGTTATTTGCTTAATACATGCTAGGAGAATGAAGGCAACCATGACAGTGTATGAAAGCTGTGTGGTATTTCATGGCACACAAAATACCTTTTTGCCAACATTTGCCAACATTATTTTATTTTGAGCCTCACATTAAGTTATTGAAGCTACTTAATGTCACATAGGTAGACACTATCTTGTACAAGCTTTCTGACCACTCCATAAATGAAGAAATTAGGGGCCAGCCCCATGGCGTAGAGATTAAGTTCACATACTCCGCTTTGGCAGCCCAGAGTTCACAGGTTCAGAACCCAGGCATGGCCCTACACTCTGTTCATCAGCTACGCTGTGGTGGCATCCCACATACAAGATAGAGGAAGACTGGCACACATGGTAGCTCAGCAACAATCTTCCTCATGCAAAAAGAGGAAGATTGGCAATGGATGTTGGCTTAGGGCCAATCTTCCTCACCAAAAAAAGAGAAATTAGACCTTAGTGAGGTTGAATAACTGGCCTAAGATTACAGGCTTTTCTATAGGAGAACTATGATTAGAATCCATGTTCTTTTCATTTTGCCCTATGGCCTCCGATACCATCTGGCTCTTATGCGTGCACTGATGGTAATTTCAACAAGGCCTTTGGCACCAAATTTGGCTTTTTGCCAGTGTTGAGGACTCCCGTTGCTTTCTCAGTCAGTGCATAGCACCTTGAACACTTTTCAAATTGAGAACTTGTCCACTGGATGCCCAGGGTTACAGATTCTAATGCTTGTACTCACTTTAACCAGGAACTTTCACAAAGGAAAGCCAAGTTACAAGCTGTTTTTCTACGCTTTCATGTAAGAGGAATCCTTCTGTTTGTGAAGAATTATGCCAGGAGGCCGCTGGCAGCTTTTGTCAGATGAGACAGAAACATCTGTTCCAATAAAAGTCCTCCTCACAGACTCATTTGCGGGGAACAGGGATCTCCCCCGGCAATACGAGCACAGACTTGGTTAGGTGGCCTTACATGGAATTTGTTCTTTTTCTCTGTCTCCCCTGGTAAGCCTCAGGGGTCTAGAATTACAGGTGACCTCTGATCGAGAGGTCCTTTCATGTGGCTGGGAGCACAGGTGTCTTGCCAAGCTGAGGCCGGACCGCTCCATGGTGTCCTGACCCAAAGAGGGCAAGGCAGCACATCCAACTGAGGGTTGGAGGCAGTGTCTGAGGAGGCCCCACCTCCCTGCCAGGTCTGGAGATCCGGATGGTTTTGGATTATGACAGAAAGGGGCCAGAACACAGAAAGAGGCTTCCGGTGACTGTGCGAGTCTCAGGGAGAAAAGTTCCCTTTTGGAACAGGTGCAAGGGACGGACTGGTCAGTCCTCCACGTGGCTCGGGCTGTTGTGAGGACCCACGTTGCCACTGGTAGTGTGGGGCCCCATCCACACTGATGTGCCACTTAAGGACCCCCTCTATTGGGAAGCACTTTGTAACTCCTGTCATAACTCTTGTGACCCCAGTTCCAAACATCGTGAGGAGGGACCCCTGCTTTGCCTTCACTAGATGGCACCAATCTTTCCTCCCTTTCTTTGATTTTCATCACTCCGCTGAACTACCCTCGACAGTGTGTGTGGCAGAGAGGGCAAAGGCGAAAAGAAGTAATAGATGTTGAAGGACCAAGGATGCCGTCTTCTCATTTGGTGTCCACCAAAAGCAGAATAGAACCATCTGCAGAGCTATGCTTGTGCTCTCTAGACAAGTCTGACGTCGTCTGTCGGTCCTTACCACGGCGTGACGACGGTCCATGCTTGCTGACTGGACGCACCATCCGTCAGCAAATGTGCGCTGGATACCTGCTACGTACTAGGGATTTCCTCTGTCGAGGTGAGAGTGGAGACTCCAGAGACGTATTCATAGGGTTCTCCAGAGAAACAGAACCCACAGGCGGTAATACAAGGAATTGGCTCACATGACTGTGGAGGCTGAGAGGTGCCATGACCTGAGGTCTGCAAGCTGGGGCCCCAGGGGAACTGGTGGTGTAAGTTCCAGTCCGAGGCTGGAGAAGACCATTGTCCCAGCTCAAAAACAGTCAGGCAGTGGCAGCAAATTCTCTTATTCTGCCTTTTTCTAAATAAGTACCTGCTTTTCTACACCCTTGCAAGTTTAGATATATCATCAAACTTTTTGATCTTTACCAATCTGTAGGTGACAGCAGTATTGCATTATCACTTAAAATTTCATTTCTCTTATCATGAGGAAGCTGAGCATCTTTTCATGTGTACAAGATCCATTTAGATTTCTTCTCCTGGGAACTATGTATACTTTGCTTATTTGGCCTATTTTTCTATTGTGGGTTGGTTTTCACAGTCATTTGTCAGGACTCTTGATATTAGCCTTGTCTGGTACATAAATTGCCAAAAAAATTAGGAACCTTGGTGTTCATGGAAATGTCACATAAGAACTGCACCCCTCCACAAGAAACACAGAAAACTTTCTTAACCGTTGGGAGAACCCTGCACACATGAAGTTGCACTCAGGTGAACTAACCTTCCAAAGTGAGATTTGGGCTTAGAAGGTCATCATGCTTTGCAAAAGAATCAGATGTGCACTGTTATGAAACAAAAATAAAATGCATTGTCTCTGCCGTTGACTGTACAGTCTTTGAATAACCTACAAGGATGAAAACTTAATGTTTTATTATACGTAATATAGCTAGCCCGGGTCTCTGTGATTAATACGTGTGAATGTCCACCAGTTCATTTCAGGCACATAGAAAGATGAAAAGTCACCTCTGGTGCTTCCTGCCGCATCTTTCCAAGATTATTACATCATACTGAAATGAAGAATCAGTTCACAGTTAGGTGACCTATCTGTCTCCAGGCTGCACACACAGTGTTCAGCAGAGATCTCTGCATCTCCGGATGGAACGGGGAAGAGCTGGGACTTAAGAAAATTAAAAATTATCTTATTTTCACACAACGTGGAGAAATAAAATGGGTTATTTGGCCCCAAATGCAGCAGAAGACAGCTTTTGAACTAAAAATGGGACACGGAAAACTTTGATTGATTTGGATAAATAAATTTATAGGATGTTGAAGAGAGAAATTCCACGAGGAGGGTGGTGGAATAGACAAAGAAAGGTGACAATGCCCCTCTTACACGCGGAACAGTGGGCACAAGGGCCTAGGTCAGTCCTCTGCCGTGAGCCTGAGCCACGCGAGAGGTGGCTACTAGCTTTGATTTTAATTTACGCATTGATGTTAAATAGTTCATTACTTTTCTGTTCCATTGGGGCCTCCAACGGATTGCACGAGGCCTTCCCACACTGGGGAGAAAGATGCGTGTCACTCAGTCTACAGAATCAGATGTCAACCCCATCTGGAAACACCCTCACTGACACACCCGGAATAATGATCAACCAAATATCTGCGCTCCCCATGGCCCACTCAAGTTGACACATAAAATGAGCCATCACAGTGAGACAATGTGCCCTGGTTCTAACCCAGACTCTGCCACTTCCCAGCTGTGTGACTCAGGGGCGTTCTGAGCATCTCTGAGCCTTTTCTCATTTTCAAAATGAGGATAAAAATGGAAACTACCCTGAGGGTCCTGATGAGGTTTACATGAGAAAATGCCTGTCAAGCGCTTGGACCACGACTGGCCCAGCAGGCACCAACAAAAGGGTGCTCTGTAGGAGACCCGTGACCCTCTCGCTCCTCCCTTCCTCTCACTCCGCAGTGGGAACCGAAACTGTGCTCTGGGAACACTCTCTGAGTCAATGAATGAAGGCTCCAAAAACAAGGTTTCCTCGTCCTCCCCTCACTGTCTGTCAAGCACAGTCAGTTCCAGGAAGTAAAAAAAAAACATCTTTCTCTTATCTGGAATGTCCTACACGCAAGTCTTCTTTTTTTGAGTTGTATGAGCAGAAATTCTTTTTTTCTTTTTTTTTTAAAGATTGGCACCTGAGCTAACATCTATTGCCAATCTTCTTTTTTCTTCTCCTTCTTCTTCTTCTTCTTTTTCTCTTTCTTCTCCCTAAAGCCCCCCAGTACATAGTTGCATATTTTAGTTGTAGGTCCTTCTGGTTGTGGCACGTGGGGCAGCACCTCAGCGTGGCCTGAGGAGCGGCACCGTGTCCGCGCCCAGGATCCGAACCTGCGACCCCGGGCTGCCAAAGCGGAGTGCGCAAACTTAACTACTTGGCCACAGGGCCAGCCCCCCAAACAAATCTTAATTAAAAAGGAAAAATTAAAAAGTTTTCAGCCCAAATGGAAATACATAAACTCCCTACAGAAAGTACTTAATAGCAATGATTACACATATAAATGAGCATGCTAATTTACCTTTCTTCTCCACAAATCAGAGGAAATGGCAGCAGGCCCCAAGCTGCTGGCTCAGGAGCCAGAGAGAGAGCAGGGTGGATGCCGTGGTTTAGGGATGCACAGACCTGACCTCAGTTCACGGCTGGTTGGGACAATTAAGATCATGAATGAAATAGCTGTTAATTGACTCTATAAATTTTATATATGAAAAAAACACTTTATTAATGAGTGCAAATTTGTAATTTAGCTATGTTTTAATAATGGCTTAGAAAATTTAAAAAAAAAAGATCATGTCAGAGCTGGACTCTGTGAAGCTGACGACCTCGGCCTTGTCCTCACAATGGACGGTGAGCCTTGCGGAAGTAGCAGCCTCGCCCTGAAGCAATTCTGCGCTCCTCAGTAGTCAGGGCTGGCCTTGCATGGACATGCCCACAACGGGCTTTCACTCACCAAGACTCTTTCTCAGCTCTTGTCCCATCCATCTCCCATGTAGGGTCTTTCCTTCCTTCTGTAGACTCATTAATTTCTTGAAATGCTTATTGCTTCATTCATTTATTTGCCAAATGTTAATTACATCTTCTCGTGTCCTGGGTACTCTGCTGGGGACTACAGGGTCAATAATGGATGAGACACCCACTGCCTTGGCCTCCTAAGGGTTACTCTGAAGTGGGGGAGAGAGATGTTAAACAAAGGAATGAATGAACACGAAGGGCTGTGCATCTTGACAAAGGCCATCAGAGAGAGCAAGCAGAGTCCTGTGGGTAGGTGGTCCTGGTGGACCCAGGGGGCTCCTCTCTCACCTGACCTGCAGAGTTGCCACTCAGACCACAGGGCTCACTCAACACTAACAGCAGCCCTGCACGGACAGAGTCATCATTTCCACTTGATAATTGACTCAACAGAGAAGAGGCTCACCTGAGGGACACAGCCATTCAGACACAACACACCTCTGAGGGCTGACTGGTCCTGAGCCCCAGGCTCTTTCCACGAAGCCATCCTGCCTCCCGTCCAGGCCGACATGGTCTCAGGGGACCCTCTCTGCTTCCTGGTCAGTCCTGGGGGATCTGAATCCCATTCCTGACAGAGGGCGGGGTAGGGGTGATGACATCACCACCTGGGGCTCCTGCCAGGTGGCCTGCTCCAGTGTCCCCAGTGCCCCTGGCACAGCTCTGGGCTGAGTGGGCTCATTGCCACATGCACCCTTAGACCACCTGCACCTGCTTATTTATCCCCATCAAGCCTCTCACCAGGCTGCACACAACATGTGGTCAACCATTGTCCACGGAATGAACCAGGAATCCAATAACTACATCAGCTAGTTCCAAAGCTGCCACGGTCGAAGGTCTGCTCCGTATGCTTCGCCTTCCCCTCAACACTTTCCCTAATCTGAAAACACGATTCCAGACTCAGCCTGGCCTGAAAAGCAAGTCATCCAAACGCTCCAGCACGAAACCACGTGTTCTCCTTGCAGAGAACAAAGTGGCCCACGCGTGGTGCCAGTGTGGGCAGACCACGGCACTCAACGGGAAGCCCCCGCTCGAGCACCCCGGCCCACGCTCTTCTGGACGCCTCCTGCCCTCCTCCCTGTCAGTGCTCAGTCGCCAGTCTTTCTGGAAAGGAACAACTCGCTGGGCCTGCAATACTCACTTGAAATCTGCAAGGAGATTAGCAAGACTCCCATCCACTCCCAAGTCTCTCCGAGATGTCAAAATGTTGACTCCGTCCCTGCTAAAACGCAGCTTCAGGGGAAAAAAAAAATCACGTCTTTTCAAATTTTCTGCAATCCCTGTCATTTGCAGCATATGTTCGTGCATAATGATGTTCGTAAGTGAAGTGACATTTCAGAGTAATGAGGCTTCAGTGACAATGTGTGAGAGATGTGACAAGCTTTCTCTCATATAAAAAGGAGAGTAGACAAACCAGAATCCTTGGCCGAGGTTGGCTCTTGGCTCAGCCCGGGAGCCTGGCGGCGGCGTGGGCACATCTGCAGCCAGAGCTCCAGCCCTCTGAGTGAGCCTGCTGTGCGCTCGGCCCTGTCCGGTACACTCACTGGAAGGACCCACAAAGTCACCTGCCCACAGAATCAGAGGGAAGATGGGAGGGGCATGGAGGAGGGGGGTTCAGTGGGAGGAGGAGAGCCGGCCGGAATGGGGCAGAATGCCGTCAGTGCTTCACCAAGACATGTCAATCACTTCTTCACGTCTCTGAACGCCGATCTCCTCCTCCTCCAAATTAAGGACAACAGCAACCACCTCCCAGGAAGGAATCAGACAAATTGCCAGAGAAAACCCTCATGGGGTTGGCACACGATGGCGGGGACTGTGTGCTGTAATGGAAATGACCGCTCTCCTTTAAAAATGGGTCGTACCTGTAGCCAACCAAAGCTGAGGGATCCCAGAAGGAGAAAGCTGGGGGGACAGAGACCTTGCTGGCCTCACCTCCTTAGAGGAAGGGTGACCAGACTCCCAAATCTACCTCTGGCCTTCCCTGGCCCCCCGGGGTCCCCAGGATAAGACGCTGCTGTGCAGGGACCCCCCCACAAAGCACATGGGGGCTGCTTTTCGCAGGGCTCCACCTTGAGGCCCCGATCACCAGCCTGCTGCTGGCTCCACCCTGTGAGATCCCGGAGGACATACTCACCTCTGACCCTTCTCAGGCCTCCAAAGACGTAGCCCACCATGAACACCACCTGCCCCGTGGCCTCTCAGGACCAGCAGGGTGGCCAGGGCAGCAGAGGGCAGTGAGCAAGGGGCAGTCCTGGTGGACTCACCCCTGGGGGCACCAGGGAGAAGGGCACCTTCCTTGCTCAGAGCCCGAGGAGTCCAGGACCCACCCTCTGGATGGTGCCCCCTGACTCCTTGGATCACACGAAGAAACATTCCAGACCCTAGACAGCCATCCCTGCCCAGCCCTCCATGTGCATCCTGAAAATTCAAGTTTATCTTGTCGAAGACGGTTCAGGGATGCAAGGAAAAGGCCCCTGTAACGGTGCCCACTCATTCCACAAACACTTGTTGAGTGTCTGCTGCATGCTGTTGGAGGGGCAGCAGACCGACCCTACCTCGGGACTTAGTCAACAGGACAAAATCCGAGGAACCAGCTGGTGCACAGAGGTGGCCGAGAAGGGGCTACTTGAATGCTCTTTGAGACAGGGGAGAAGGAGAAGGGGTCCAGCAGGGAGAGTGGGCGAGGGGATGGGCAGGGCAGAGGGCGCCCTGCCAGATGGCCTCACTGGAGGGCCGAAGCATGTGGCTGGGGAGGGCCGGAGGGAGCTCACCCAATGTCCCTGTGCTCTGGCCTTGGGAGATGGTCTCTCCCCATGAGGCAGCCCCATGTCCTGGCCTCAGGGTTGGCCCGAGGGGAAGGCGGTGGGCCTCACAACCTCCCTCGTGGAGTCCTCATTCTGAGCTCTGCCACTTTGGGGAGCATGGATCTGTTCCGGCATTTACACAAGCCCATTCAACAATCAGCAGTTCTCCACCTGTCCTTCTAGGGCCTCGATGCACACGGCCCGGTGACGCAGAGCCACGCACGCCACACCTGTCACTCGTTAGGCCCCATTACAGGAGTCTAAAGAAAATGAACCTCCCTGAGCTTCCCGCAAGCTCCCACTGACCACAGATCAGGAGCTGGAGACCCGGCGTCTTCTCACCACAATCGATGTGCCTTCTTGGGCTCTTCCCGGGGCGTGGGGACACAAGGCTGGCGCATGCTTGTTTCAGTTCTAAGCCAAAATCTCATTAGGAAACTAGGGACTTGCCATCGAGGTGAGTGTGGGGCTGGGGTTGTGAGTGTCGGGCTGTGATTAATGAGGACGTCCTCACCTTAGGAAAATCAAGGACCAAAGCAAACTCTGACAGTCCAGCTTCAAAACGAGGCCAAACTGGGTGCTGACCCTGAAGAGTTCAGGTGGCAGGGTGTTTGTTTCAGCTTGGCACGGGTTCTCCCCCAGATTCCTCCCTGCCCCCAGGTATGGCCGTCTGCCTTCCTCTGCTTTCTTCTGTACCTGGTACCCAACTCTACTTATTTCACAGCTGACATGGGTTGAACTGTGGCCCCCCAAAAGATATGTCCATCCGGAACCTCAGAACGTGACCTTACTTGGAATCAAGGTCTTTGCAGCTATAATTCAGGTAAAGATTTTAGGATGAGGTCATCCTGGATTAGGGCGGGCCCTAATCCAACGACAGTGTCCTTACAAGAGACAGAAGAGGAGACAGAGACACAGAGGAAGAAAGGCACATGAAGATGGAGCACAGATTGGGGTGATGCATTCACAAGCCAAGGGACGCCAAGGATGCTGGCACCACCGGGAGCTGGGACAGAGGCCTGGAGCAGATTCCCGCTCAGAGTGTCAGAAGGAACAGACCCTGCTGACAACCTGATCTCAGACTTCTGGCCTCCAGACTGTGTGAGAATGAAGTTCCATGGTTTTAAGCCTGCAAGCTGTGGGCCTTTGTTACAGCGGCCCTGGGAAATGCATGGACCAATCGGTTGTGAGTTTCTCTCCTGTCCGTGCGACCGCGTCTCCAGGAGCGTGAGTCTCTTAAGGAACATCTATCCACTTCCAGTCATCTCTGCATCCTCGGGCCCTGGCCCTGAGCTTGGCCCAGAGCAGGGATTCACTAAGAGCTTGTTCAATGGCACTGAGGTCTGGACCCTTGGCCACAGGATCTCCTTGGATGTCACCAGCAGGACCAGAGAAGACCCCTCCCTAGTGGAAGGCGGGAGAAGGGCTCAGGAGGGAGCAGTTGGTGGCAGAGGGAAAGGGAAGTCTGAGGGAGCTTTCAACAGACATTTCAAAAGTGGGCGTGACCTCCAGAGCTGAGCTCCAGTGCGGAGGGTCATGTCAGTTAGTGAGACCCCATCACCAAGCCCTTCTGGTCTTGAAGGAGCGAAATTCGATGCTGAGACACGGACAACGGGCTCTGATGCTGGCGGTGTCGGGGAGGTGTCACCTACCCAGGGCGAGGGGGAGTATTAGGTGGCATTGCTGTCTCCAAGTTGGTCCCTCCTGGGGTGAAGCCATCTCACTGGGATTGTTTCTAAACTTCTTTCTGCCATCTTGGCTCCTTGGGGTGCTCGTTAAACACTCGTCAGGGCTGTTCAGCTGCCAGGATCCCGGGAACCACCACCCATCCCACCGTGATGAGCCAGGAGGCCGCCCTGCACCCTCCAGGCTGGGACAGGTCAGGGTCCCAGTGGAGTGGGACAGTCTGTGCAAGTTCCTGGGGGCATACGAGGCCCCCCGTGAGTCCCGACACCCCGTGACGGGGCAGACTTGTGTGGGGATCTCGCCACCCCTGTCGTGCCTCCTTGAGCACTCGCTGAGCTCCTGCTGTGTGCAGGCCCCCAGGGGCACTTCCCACGTGTGCCCTAGTGTCCCCTGCTGCTGCCTGCAGGGCTGTGACATGGAGCCACGTGAAAACTGACACGCGTGACACTCGCGCTGTGTCCGTCCATTGTGGGAGGTCCGCCACCGCCGTGGGATCGGAACACTCAGAGGCTCCCTCATGGTGTTCGTGTGTACTGTTCTTGAAGACCAAGCCTGGCGTCCTCCACCTGCTTGGCTCCCTGCAGGAGGCTGGTCAGCGCTGTCCCTCCCACCAGAGTCCACGCAGAGCCCTGCCCAGGCCACAGGGTTCTGGTGCCCCTGCAGCGGCTGCAGGCTGGCTCCCCAGCTGGTGCTGCCACTGCAGACACGGAGGGACACGCCCGAGGCCTCTGGCCTTCCCCTGGCTGGGCCTCTGTGTTAGCCAGGATTCCAGGGGTCTCAACTCTCTTGCCTCCCGAGTCCCACAGAGACGGCCTGTGGGCAGCAGCCTTCTGGCTTCGCTTGATAGAATGTATGTTGTCACTGCGGCCCCACGTCCCTGGGCTCCAGCACACCTTCCTTTGAGGGGCGCCTCCACCCCCACCTGGGGGACTGGATCATTGTGTGGCTTCGTCTCTGGTGTAGGTCCCTGAGCTCTTCATATCTGCTCGACCCAGAGGTCCCCCAGTGCTGCTTGGAAGCGAGCCATCCCTCACTGTTCATTCCTAGATGCCCCCCTGAGCGGGAGCTGCACTTGGGCTCTGCTAGGCTCCGGGGCCTGGTGATGGAAGAGGGGACAAGCCCCCCATCCTGATGGAGGGAGACGGAGAAGAGCAGATAAGCAGAACAACCAAAGAAGACGCCACTGCCAGGAGAGAGCACAGCGGGCGCTGCAGGGAGGACCCCGTGCTGGGGGCGGGCCGCTCCCTCCTCCCCCACCTCACCCTTCCCAGTGTGTTGTTCTGAGTTTCTTTATATCTGTATTTATTTAACACTTGTCTCCTCCATAAACCTAGCAAGAACCACTTTAATATTAGTTAATATTTATTTAGTGTTCTGTGCCAGACTCCAGGCTAAGAGGTGACGTGGATTAGCTCATTTCATTCTCACAGCAGAGCTGGAAGTTCTATTTTTTTCTCTATAATAAAGATGAGACAATGGAGATTGGCCACTAGCTGGTGAGTGGAACCGCTGGGATTTGACTTGGGGGGGATGGCTGTCCTGGAAAGGCCCCCGTTCTGTGAGGCAGGATTCTGGTCGGCTCAACACCATGTATCCCAGCTGCCAGCAGAGCACCTGGCAACTGAACACTGAGTGAGTGAGTGGGCAGATGACTTCATTCATTCCTAGTCTGTTCTGTTTTTGTTTTTGTTTTTGTTTTTTTTGATGAGGAAGATTGGCCTTGAGCTAACACCTGTTGCCAATCCTCCTCTTTTTGGCTGAGGAAGATTGTTGCTGAGCTAACGTCTGTGCCAGTCCTCCTCTATTTTATCAAGCCACAGCGCGGCTTGATGAGTGGTGCTAGGTCTCTGCCCAGATCCGAACCTGGAACCCTGGGCCACTGAAGCAGAGCACACAAACATAACCGCTATGCCACCGGGTCAGCCCCCTAGTCTGTCCCATTGAATGTTACTGTAATGGGAACCCAACTCCTGTTGTCATGTTGTTGTGTTGTGCAAACCCCTCTCCCCGATTCCTGATTACTCCAGCAGGGCTGCATGCAACACCCGTCCCGTAAGTGCTCACAGCAAGACACAGGGAAGAGGGACCCGAGCACCTCCTTGGCTCCAGGGCACCCTTGCAGTCCAAGGCATTCTGATCACCCTGCCTGATACCTGGGGAGGCTTCTCGGAGGTGCTGGCTTTATGGTGGACCTGGAAAAGGACCCACTGCATGGACTTCCACCCGGGAGTGCAGGCTCCCAGCCACCCTAAAAGGGACACAGGACGCTTTCGGCTCGCTGACCTGGGGCAGGAGGCTGGGGCCGGGGTTTGGCTCTGCTCCACGTGCTGGTGCTTAGAACCAGTCACCCGTCTGCTCATGGATGGGCTGGGAACTCTGAGTCCTTGTCCTCCTCCTGCACCTCCCGGAGCCACACAGGAGCCCGGCTCCTCCAGAAAGGGCCAAGGTCCCCTTGGAAGACCAAGATGCATTCAGCATGCTCAAGAGATGTTTTCCTCTACAGATGCTGGTTCAAAGAGTAATTTCCAAGGATTAAAGGCTGCAGAAAGCCAGCTATCCTGATGCATTTACTCTGTGCAGGTTCCGGGACTTGACTGAGCGAAGAGCGTAATTCTGTCCACGGTCTCAGCGTGTTGAGAGCTGCTGACTACGACCTCGCCCTGCACTGAGGAGCATGGGGCTTCACCAGTTCTCTCAGGATCCGCGTCTGTCGTCCTGGCTCCTGTCCTCCTGCTTTCTCCTCTTGCTCTTGTGTTTGTGTTCACAGCGCACCTTGCCGCTCATCTACGAGCCCCTCCTTCTGGCCTGTCTAGGATTCCGAAACCTCGTCTCCAAAGTGAGTGCAACACGGGGTTCCTTGTGCCCACAGGGAGGAGCCGAGACCTCTTTTCTGGGGCCATAGGCACTTGGGACATGGGACCGCCGTTCAGCTGCTCAGAGGCCACCCTTGGTCGCCCAAGGCGAGCTGTTGCCTGACCTAAACTCTCATAAAGAGAAACTTTTCTCAGCTGGCCAGGGCTCCTGCCCGAGGCGAGACCTTCCGAGCATGGGCTGGAGGAAGGGAAGCTGTTCCCAGGATGTATTGGGCCCCTTTCCCCTCCGAGGAGCTCCCAGGCTGACAAATTCCACCGTTTCAGCCTTTTATATACTCATTACAGCGGTTTGGGAAACATTTCAAAATTAGACAAGCATTAGCTTAGCTTATAAAATTAAAAATAAACTGTAACAGCTTTAATGATGTTGTATTAAATGCCAGCCCTAATAATACCTCACATTTAATATTTTTTGGCATTAAGCACACTTTTAAATAACTTCTCAATTTGGAAGATTTTCACAACAACCCCATCTGGGGCGAGCGTGGGGGTTTCCGGCCGTCTCGTGCACCGGGCGGCTGGCAGCCTGGGGCCCGGCTGGGCTGGTAAAAGGGGCCGATCTCCCCATCCCCAGCTGGGGACCTCGGTGTAGGCTCCTTGGGACAGAGGCCCCGGGTCTGACTGGGATTCTGGAACCGTCCTGACAGCGTCCTCAGACCCGCGTGCCTGACCTTCTACCTTCCGGCCCTACAGGCCATGGCTCTGCCTGCCCTTCAGCAGCAGTGCCACCCGGTGAGGGATGCTATGGCCTCCCCAGGCCCTGAGCTCAGGAGGGCAGGCCTCACGCTGAACCTCATAGGATGGAACCAGTGGAGGTTCTCGCTCTCCACTCCCTGGGTATGGACAGTGGCTGGCGAAGGGCGGGCCTTGGACCCATCCACACCCGTCTCGGTTCCAGTCTGCCTCTCTCCAGCCGAGGCCAACCCCAACGAGCTCTGAAGACCGCCTGACCTGAAACCCCCCGGGGTCGTGTGCACACCGCCACGTAATTCACAGGTCCCAGCACAAAATGGACATGCAGGTCCTTTGTTGAAAAATGATTAAGACTTTCAAGATAGTGGCCGAGTGGGGCCCCTGTGCAACTGTGAAGTCAGGCCTGGTTTAAAGATGGCAGAGTCTCAGAGGAAGAGGCTCCGGGCATCTTGGAGGGGAGACAGGCAGCAGAGTAGCGGCCTCAGCAGGATTGAGGAGGAGCCCCTGGAGCAGGGCAGGTGCCAGCCCAGCCACAGCTGCTCCCGCCCTTAGGGGAGAAGCCCGGGGTCTGAACCGCCCTTAGGGGAGAAGCCCGGGGTCTGAAACATCCCCGTGCAGGGCGTCTGCTGTAGCCCTCAAGGGGACTGCACACTAGCCTGGGCCCCTGGAACGTCACGCCCCCAGCCATGCTATGCCAACACAGACCTTCCTCTGTGGCCATGAGCACTCCATTCACCAGCTACAAAGAGGGACAGTCACCCAAACCAGTGCCTTCTGGGTTCAGGCGCTGGGCTTGGCGCTCCCGTTGGTGGGCATTATTTTATTTAATTCCTAGATTACAGATTAGAATGCCGAGTCTCGGAGAGCCCGAGTGTCCTGTCTAGGCCACAGGGCATCTGCTTGTGGTGGGACCCTAACACGAAGCCGGATCTCCACCTCCAGCAGCTGAACTCCTCGCCACCCTGCCCTCCTCCTGGGGACTGAGGTGGGCATTTTCACCGAGTGTCCTGGACCCTGGAGTGACACTTGGGTCAAGCAGACTCGAAGCTATACTCTGTGGCTTATTCACTGGGTGGCCTTGGGAAGTTCCCGCAGCTCTTACAGGTGCCTCCTCTCTGTACCTTGCGCGAAAAGCGACACAGAGGAGGGCCTGTTAGGAAGACAACGAGAGACGGGATGGGCTGCTCTGAGCACGTCCCCAGCTCCCTGAAACCTGGTGGGGAGCAGCCAGGGCTCACTTTTTCCCTTCCCTTGTCTGTTTTCTCTCTGCCTTGTCTCTTTGGAGAGGGACCTACGCCCCTTTGGGCCATTTCCATCCTCATGCATCCCGTCTCCTTCCAGTGTCCCTGCTGCCAGATGTTTGCCATCCAGCCCACTCTCTCTGGGCACCCCTGCCTTTTACCAGAGTTATTCTTTGCTTGTGATGACTTGGAAAAGGTGGAGAGAAGGGTGTTAGCTCCCTCCAGATATGAACAGACTCTCATCTCCCCCAGACTCAGCCCCTGCCTCCAGCCCAGGACTGTGGCAACCACCCGCTGGGAACCCAACGGGTGTCTGTCCAGACTCTGCACACATTTTATTAAGACCAGACTGAGGCAAGGTGAGAGATGCATCTCCTTTCATGCTCTGGCTGTGACCTGGGAAGAGCTATATTTTTGTCCTTTCCGCAAGCATGAGACAGAAACAGAAAAATTCAGCATATCTTCAACAGCAATCTGAACTGGTCCTGAAGAGGATAGGGACTCTGAAACCCACTCCGCATGGCGACAGGTGTTTTTATAACATTACCCAGCCGCCAGTTTCTCCAACAGCTGATGGACTTTAAAAAAGGTTTACAAAGGAGGAAGTCAGCTCCCAGTCCTAGCACATGAAGGTTTGTGAGCAATGAGACCCACAGTGGTTTCCACACCCACATGCTTACCGGCGAGGGCAAGGTCCTTAGGGGAAAAAACCAAGAACAGTTCTTGAACCAGTGAGCCATCTCTTGACCACATTCACGTTGTGTGCAGTTAACGTCTGGGCACGGGGTCCCTCAGCTCATCGGGAACTCACCTCCCGCTGTGCCCCTGTAGCTGTCACCAGCCCTGGTACCTCTCACTCTGACCAGGAGCGGGCAAGGAGGTGCTGACCTCCCATTGTTTACAGGGGGACACTGAGGGCCTGGGAGAGGTGAAGGGGCCCAGGAGAGAGGGCATGTGGGGGCCCCGAGTCTGCTGTATCTAACTCCACAGCTGTGCGGTGTGACTTGAGCACTCTCCTACGTAAACCCAGGAGTCATGATACCAGTTTCTGAAGCCAATCGTCAAACAACGATTACCCGAGATGGCCTGTGCATCTCTCCTGGGCATTTCCTCCCACTGGTAGACTCAGCCTGACTCATCAGCACCTCTCTCTGACTCACACCCTCATCCATGCCAAAGGGCAGAAGACCCAGCTCCTGAGCCATCCTGCCCTCAGCAGCCACTGGCCTTGGGTGCAGTTTGTGCATCTGTGAAATGGGCATAGTGGTCCTTTTTGTCCGGATTTTTGTATCATCTCCCTTAAATTTCTTTCTTTGTTTAATGACATACCTTCTGGCTCTAGAATTTATGACCTTCAAATTAAATTTCAGATTAATTTCCAATTACCTGGTGCCATAATTTTTGGACTGTGCAAGTTACAAAAAGAATCCTCATCATTCTTATGAGAAATATTTCACCAATTATACTGCTGGAGGTAAAAATTACAATTTTATAAATATCTTTGGTCATTTTAGTATAACAAGGTACTGCAATGCAATAGACTTTTTGCTATAACAATAAAATAAACAATATAACATTTATTTTGGGGATAAATGATTCAGAATAGGGTTTTAAAATATTTGTGTAATTTTCTGAGCGGTGAAGCAATGTTTTACTCCATATCAGAACGTAGATTTGTTTCAGTTTGTTATAAATGCTTAGCAAATGCTGGCTATTTTATGATTTTTTCCACACCCCAGATCAATATGGTCTTTATAGCATAGGGATAACAATATCATTTGAAAATAAATTTAAAGAAGAATTTTTCCTGAAGTATTATCAAAGTTTAAGCTGATCAAATTTAGTATTAACCTCTAAAATCATTTATTTTTTATTAAATAAATTCTTCCAGCTTTACTGAGGTATAATTAACATAAAAATTGTATACATTTAAGGTTTACAAGGTGATATTTTGATATGCACATACATCGGGAAATGATTCCCACAATCAAGCTAATTAACATTTCCATCCCCTCACACAGTTACCTTTTGTGTGTGTGGTAGGAACACTTAAGATCTACCGTCTTAGCAAATTTGAAGTGTACAAGACAATATTATTAACTATATCACATTGCGGTACGTTAGATCCCCGGAACTTATTCATCTCATAACTGAAACTTTGTTCTCTTTAACCAACGTCTCCTCATTTCCGCCTCCCCCAGCCCCTAGCGACCAGCATTCTGTTCTCTGTTTCCGTAAGTTCAATGTTTTCAGTTTCCACATGTAAGTGAGATCATTCAGTATTTGTCTTTCTCTGTCTAGCTTATCTCACTTAGCACGATGTCCTCCAGTTTCACCCATGTTGTAAATTGGCAGGATTTGCTCTTTTCTAAGGCTAAATAATATTCCAGTGTGTGTGTATTACATCTTCTTTATCCAGCCGTTCAGCGACAGACACACCGAGGTTGTTTCCAGCTCTTGGCTACTGTGAATAACGCTGTAGTGAACATGGGAGCACAGACATCTCTGAGATACTCATTTCATTTTCTTTGGATATATACTCAGAAAAGAAACGAGATTGCTGGATCATATGGCAATTCTATTTTTAATTTTTTGAGGAACCTCCATGCTGTTTTCCACAGAGGCTGCGCCAGTTTTTACACTGCACAAGGGTTCCCTTTCCTCCACATCTTCACCTCGAAAATAGTGTCACAAAGTCTCCCACTTCCCGTTTTCTGGTGATTGAAAAATATGATGCCCTATTCCCTAAAACTACATACTTAACTACTAATTTTGTTAGATTTCAGTGATTGTCTTTTCACAGAATATACTTTGTCCCTTATTTGTTTTTCCTTTTTTGTTTTTTTCCTGGAATTATTACCATTTCAATCTAAAATACACTTTTAATTTTAGAACAGTTTTAGACTTAAAAAAAATTGTGAAGATATGTAGAAAGGTAGAAAGTTCTCATATATCCCGCAATCAGTTTCCCCTATTATTGTCATACATTACTATGGTACATTTGTTAAAATAATTAACCAATATTAACACATTATTATTATCTGAAGTCCATATTTATTCAGATCTCTTTAGTTTTGACCTAATGTCCTTTTCCTGTTCCAGGACCACGTCCAGGACACCATGTTGCACCTAGTTGCCCTGTGTCCTCATCGTTGGTGATGTTGACCTTGATCCCCTGGAGGAGTGTGTTTGTCAAATTTCTGCACTAGGATGTTACTCCCACCCTCTCTATGACGAAGATCTCATACTGTGATCTTTGGTAGGAGGTCACTGTGTGCAGCCTACACTTAAGGAGTGTGGACTTATGTTACACATAGCTACATGAATTATGGAATATCTACATGAACTATTGGAGATTCTTCCGCTTGGAGCTTCATTTCTTCTTCCCCATGTCTTTATTTATTCAATCATTTATTTATATCAGTACAGACTCATGGATGTTTATTTTGTATGTTGGATTATAATCCAATACTACTTTATGTATTTTGTGGCTCCAAACGTTCCAGTGTTCCAGCTTTGACCATTGGGAGCTCCTTCAGTTGGCTTTGACATACTCCCATCATTTGTGTGTGTGTGTGTGTGTGTGCGCGCGAGCAACACCCCTTACTTTCTGGCACAAGAAGCTCCAAGTACATCTCATGTATTTCCCGCCCTCTTCCTAGAATCAGCTATTTCTCCAAGAAGCCCTGGCTCCTTTTACGGAGAATGGTATTAGATGTAGACGGTAGATATCCTCGTTGCTACTGAGATGCCGTTGCTTCTGACAGGTCAAGGGATACATGTGTGCATACTAACCCATGTATGTACACATATCTATAAACGTTTCTATATGTAATCATTTGTATCCATATTAAGCTAAGCAAGAATTCATACTGGTCATTCCAACCCTAGCTCGTTTCCACATGGATTATTCCAGCCTCCTCCCTTTGCTTATTTCTAACCTCCTACTCCAACAGTGAGCAACCATTTCAATGTTCAATTTCAGCATACCCATGTAACAATTTCCTAATTACTACCCCATGTTCCTGAGGCACAGAACTTTAACAACTAAAGTTGATCAAGTACAGTGCTGTCTACAGCCACTGTTGTCTCTAATCCTACAGATTCGACTCTCCTCATTTCCAGTTACTCAGGTCAGCATCTTTCTCCCGCATCCCCTTCTGTGAGGTTGTATTGTTTGTAACACAGTTAGATTCTTTTGCCACATTCTTCATTCCAATTTGACATTTCCTGGATCTCCTAAATGATTTTTTTTAATTTGTATACATTAAGGTTAATCTTTGTGTTGCAAAGTTCTGTGG
This sequence comes from Equus quagga, assembly GCF_021613505.1. Taxonomy (NCBI): domain Eukaryota; kingdom Metazoa; phylum Chordata; class Mammalia; order Perissodactyla; family Equidae; genus Equus; species Equus quagga. The sequence continues at coordinate 2,628,915 of NC_060285.1, read as the reverse complement.
GTTTTTAGAAACGCATGTCGTTTATCCCCATTACCGCACCATACAGAATAGTTTCATTGCCCTGAAAGAACACCCCTTGCCTCACCTGCTCTCACCCTTACTCCCTGACGCGTGGCAGCCACTGATATATTTACTGTCTCTAGAGTTTTGTCTTTTCCAAAATGTCACATAAATGGATTCATACAGTACGGAGCCTTTTCAGACTGACTTCTCTCACTTTAGCAATATGAAGGTACAATTTACTCATGTCTTTTTGTGGCTTGATAGATAATTTCATTTCATTACTGCATAATATTCTACTGAATACATCAACCACACTTTATCTGTTCATCTATCGATGACTATCTTGTTTGCTTTCAGTTTTTGGTGATTATAAAGAAAACTGCCGTAAATATTCTCAAGGGTGTTTTTTTTTTTTTTTGTAGACATACATTTTCAAATCACTTGCGTAGATACCTGGGGGCACATTTGCAGAATCGTATGTAGGACTATGTTTAGCTGTGTAAGAAGCTTCCAAACTGTCTCCCAAAGTATCCATACCACGCTACACGCTGACCATTAGTTACGTGAGCTCAGCCGTTCCAATAGATCTGTAGTGGTTCACATTGTTTTAATTTGAAAATTACTAATGACAAACAGTGTAGAGCATGTTTTCCTTGCTTTATTTGTCATCTGTATTTTTTGTTTGGCAAGATGTCTGTACAGATGTTTTACCTTCTTGTAATTGGGTTGCTTTTGTTTATATTGTTGAGTTTTAAAGGTTGCTTCTTTTATATCTTGGGTATAAGTCCTGTATCAGATTTGTGTTTGCAAATATTTTCTCCCAGTCTGTGGCTTGTCTTAATATCGTCTTTCACAGAGTAGAAGTTTTTAATTTGAATAAGGTCTAACATCAAATTTTTCTTTCATAATTTGTGTTTTTGGTGTTGTATCTAAAAACTCATCACCAAATTTAAGATCACATATAATTTTTCCTGCGTCACTGCCTTCCCCTCCTCTGTGGTTGTCATCTTTGTCTTTGTCTTCTCTGTCTTCCTACGCTCACGGTTTTGCATATTACATTGAGATCTACTATCCCTTTGAGCTAACTTTTGTGAAAGGTGTAAGGTCTGTCTAGGTTCATTTATTCATATGGACATGCAATTGTAACAGCACAATTTGTTGAAAAGACTATCCTTTCTATGTTAAATGTCACTGCTCCTTGTCAAGGAGCAATTGATTATATTTGTAGGGACACTCTGTTTTACTCCATTTATCTGCCTATTCTTTTGCTTATAAAACATTGTCTTGATTATTGTAGCTTTAAAGTAAATCTTGAAATCAAGTAGTATAAGTTCTCCAACTTTCTTCCTCTTCAGTATTGCGCTGGCTATTCGTTCGCCTTTCCATATAAACCTTAGAATCAGTTTGTAAATATCTACAAATTATCTTGCTTGAATTTTAATTGGGATTGTTTTTAACCTATAGATGATTTCAAAGAAAACTGATATCTTAACAGTATTGAGTCTTTCAATTCGTGAACCTGAAATATCTCTTCATTTATTTAGGTATAATTTGATTTCTTCATCAGTGTTTTATAGTTTTCCCCATATAGATCCTATATGTATTTTACTAGATTTATACCTAAATATTTCATGTATTGGTGCTATCGTAAATGGTATTTTTTTTATTTCAAATTGCATTCATTCATTCATTGTTGGTATATGGGAAAATGAGTGACTTTTGTGCATTAACTTTCTCTCCTATGGTCTTGCTATAATTGCTTATTGGTTACAAGAGGTTTTTTTGTTGATTCTTTGGGATTCTCTATGGAGACAGTGTCCATCATTTGTGAATAAAGACAGCTTTATTTCTTCCTTTCAAATTCATATACTTACTTTTTATTTCCTTTTCTTGTCTTACTGCCCTAGCTAGGATTTTCGGTGTGATGTTGAATATGAGTGATGAGAGAGGACGTTCCTGCTTTATTTCTGATCTTTGGAGAAAGGTCCCATTCCTCACCATCAAGTATGAGGTTGGCGGTAGCTTCTTGCAGATGGGCTTTATCAAGTTGAGGAGGTTCCCTTCTATTCCTAGTTTGCTGAGAGTTTTCAATCATGAATGGGGTGCTGGATTTTGTCACATGATTTCTCAGCATTAGGTGAACTCACATGAGTTTTCTCATGATAGATTACAGTGATTGATTTTTGAATGTTGAACCTGAACATTAATACCTGGACTAAATCTCACTTGATCAGGTTGTATAATTATTTTACACACTGTCAGATTTGACTTGCTATTATTTATTGATCTTCTTTGTTATGAGAGATATTGATCTGTAATTTTCCTTTATTGTAACGTCTTTTTCTGGTTTTGGTATTATCGTAAGGGTGGCTTCAGAGGATGAGTAGAGAGTTCTTCCCTCTGTCCTGGAAGAGAAAGAGATTGTCAAGAAGTGGTATCATTTCTTCCTTAGGTATTTGTAGAATTCACCAATCAAATAATCTAGGCCTGGTGTTTTATCTTTTTTGGGGAAAGTTTATTAATTATTATTTTAATTTTTTATGAGATATACGTCCATCCAAGCCTATTCAAATGACCTGCTTCTTGTTGTTTGAGTTTTGGTGGCTTGTATCTTTCAAGTGATTGGTTCATTTCATCTAAAATATCAAATGTGTGAGCATAAGGTTGTTTGTAGTGATCTTTTATTTTCCTTAATGTTCATGAATTCAGTAGTTATGATCCCTATTTCATTTATGATTGGTAGTTTGTGTCTTTTCTCTTTCTTAGCTAGACTGACTAGAGATTTATCAATTTTACTGATCTTTTCAATGAACTAACTTTTAATTTTGTTGATTTTTTCATTGTTTTTCTAATTTAAATTTCATTGATTTCTGCTCTATATTACTGTAATTTTTTTTCTTGTCTTTGCTTTGCTTAAATTTACTCCTTTCTCTAGTTTCTTAATGTAGGGACCTATGATATCAATCCTGATATCAGTTTCCCCACATTAAACCCAGCATATATGGGGTTAAAACCAAAACACTCTTTCCCTGCTTACTCCCTGGCTTCAGAATCCTCTATCCTCCATGGAGACAGATGCCGCCAAGGACAAGCACCTGGATTCATTATCTCCTCCCTGTAAGGAGATACAGGCTGGTGGGAAAGCTGCTGATCAGCAAGGTCACGGGCTCCCTCCTCCCTGCAAGTAGTCTCAAGGCCAAAGACAGGTTGGTGGGAAAGCTCCAACCAGCAAGGCCATATGCTCCCCCTTCCCTACTTAAAACCCCAAATAAAAACCCTTTCTTTTAGCTTTTTGGGGGAGTTTGGGATTTCAGTGTTAGCTGCCCTCTCTCCTTGCTCAGTGCTGTGCAATAATAAAATTCCTGCTTTCTTCCACTACTCCTGGTGTCAGAGATTGACTTGCTGTGCAACGGGTGAGTGAACTCACTTCAGGTTCCATATCACCTAGATTATTGATTTTAGATCTTCCTTATTTTCTAAGATGTGCATTTAATCTTAGAAATTTTCTTTTAATCACTGATTTTGCTACATCTCACAAATTTTGATAAGTTGTATTCTTATTTTTATTTAGTTCAATTTTCAAAACAATTCTCTTAAGATTTCTTCTTTGACCCATGTTTTATCTAGAAGTGTATTGTTTAATCTCCAAATATTTCAGGATCTTTCATCTATCTGTCTGTTGGAAATTTCTAGTTTAATTCCATTGCCTGAGAACAGACTTTGTATGATTCCTAGTCTTTTAAATTTGTTAAGATGTGTTTATGGCTTAGAATGTTGTGAATCTTTAATGTGAGTTTGAGAAGAATGTGTATTCTTCTGCTGTTGGATGAAGTAGTCTGTAAAAGTCAATTAGATTCAATTGATTGATAGTGCTGTTGAGGTCAACTATATCTTTAATGATTTTCTGCCTTCTTGATCGATCTCTTACTGACAGAGGGGTGTTGAAGTCTTCCAAGGTAGCAGAGAATTTGTCCATTTCTTCTTCAACTTTTTACCTGATGTATTTTGACACTCCAGTGTTAGGTACATACACTTTTAAGACTGTTATGTCTTCTTAGAGAATTGGCCCCTTTATCATTATGTAATACCCCTCTTTATCCCTCATAATTTTTCTCGTACAGAAGTCAGCTATGTTCGAAGTTAATACAGCTACTCCATCTGTCTTTTAATTACTGTTAACCTATCTGACTCATTATATGTAAAATGGCTCTCTTGTGCCTAACAGACACTTGGGTCTTGTTCTTTTGTCCACTCTGACAATCTCTGTATTTTAATTGCTATATTTAGTCCATTCACATTTAAAGTGATATATATTTTTAAAAAATATAATTATCTTACTATCTGTCCTGTTTGAAAGTGTTTTCTGTTAACTACACTTGTTCTTTGCTTTTTTTCTGTCTTCTCTGGTTTCTATTGAGCATTTTAGAAGATTCTATTTTATTTCCTCTCTTCGTGTATATATTATACTCATTTAAAAAGTTAGTGGCTGCCATAGAGTCTTCAATACACATTTTTGACTAATGTAAGCCCACCTTCAAATAACACGCTGCTACCACATGTGCAGTGTAGGCATCTTATAACTGAATATTCTTCCTTCCTTCATGCTATTCCTTTTGTCATTTCACTAATCCATATACTATAATCACTCAATGAATTATTACTTTTATTACTTTGAACAGTTAATTTTTCAATCAATGAAGAGTAAGAAAAATAAAGGATTTGGGGGCTGGCCCAGTGGCGCAGTGGCTAAGTGCGCACGTTCCGCTTCGGTGGCCTGGGGTTTGCTGGTTCGGATCCCGGTTGCGGACATGGCACCACTTGGCAAGCCATGCTGTGGTAGGCATCCCACATATAAAGTAGAGGAAGATGGGCACGGATGTGAGCTCAGGGCCAGTCTACCTCAGCAACAAGAGGAGGATTGGCAGCAGTTAGCTCAGGGCTAATCTTCCTCAAAAAACATAAAAATTAAAAAATAAAGGATTTTGTTTTATCTTCATTTGTTCCTTCTCTAACACTCATCCTTTCTTTATGAGATCTGAGTTTTAGATCTATATTATCTTCCTTTTTCCTAAAAGGACTTCTTTTAACATATTGTGGGGCCAGTCTTCTGGTGATGAATTCCCTCAGTTTTTGTGTGTCTTTAAAACTTCTTATTTCTTTTTCATTTTAAAAGACAATTTCATTGAATCTAGAATTCTCTATTTTTTAAAAAAAAATTCAACCTTTTGTATCTTTCCCTCCACTTGCATTGTTTCTGATGAGTATCTACCGAATTTTTCTCCTTATTCCTATGTAGGTAAGGTGTTATGTTTTCTCCTGCTTTTTTCAAGTTTTTCCTGATATTTGAATATAATATGAATATGATATGCCTAGGAGTATTTTTTCTCTTTGTAATTGTACTTCATATTCAGTTGGTTTCCTGGTTCTGTGGTTTGGTGTCTCATTAATTTTGGAAACTTCTTAGCCGTTGTTTCCTATATAAATAAATATACAATCTCTTTCTTCTCCTTTTGGTATTCCAATTACACATACGTGTTATACCTTTTGAAACTGTCCCATAGTCCTTGTATGTTCTGGAAATAGCTGTGGCCCCACCTCTGGTTTTCCCAGCCTACTTGCCTCTGTTGGTCCTTTTTTTCTCTACCCACTGCCTCTGTGTGGCACCTGGCTTGGGCACAACTTTCCTGCGGACACATGGCTAATTCGGTCCCTACTCTGTTCCCACAACCTTGACCTTGTCTTGTTGCCACATGCTCTCCTACCTTGGCCACAGCCTGAAGGCAGCGTGGTACAGAAGAGGAGCCTAGCTAGGAGTTAGGAGAGCTTGCCTCCTCGCCTTCCTGTGTGAACTGGGGACGCTACTAGACCGTCTGAGCCCTGAACGCTGATCTGTAATGTAAGGACCATACATTAACTTCACAGGGCTTTCATGAGGATCAGATATGACGGGCACGAAGCCTTGTGTGGTTGGCGTGAGGTTCGATAAACGTAGCTCACACAAGCTCCCACGCCCACGCCTGGCTCAGCACACCTCTGGTCTCCCAGGTGTCCCTTCTGCACTCTTTCCTCTCATGGGGGCTGGCATTGCCCCAGCGAGTGAGCTGCCAGGTAAATGCTCTGCCTACTTGGTGTGAATTCTAAGCAGCAGAAAGTAGCCTCTCCCTCCCTATCAGGTCCGGTCCAACCGGGGAGCACTGTTTGCATCTGATGAAATGGTCACAAATCCCTTCTAGGTCGACTGAGGAAATCCTCCTCAAGGCTCCCCTTAAACTCGTTTTCATGGTTGCTTCCTCCATTCGGCTTCCAAATGCACAAATAAATTTCTGGGCTGTCTCACAAGCAGGAGAAGTCCCAGGAGGGAGGCCAAAAGAGGACCCACAGGGGAAAATCTACAGTCAAGTAAGTTTGGGAAATGATAAGTATAATTGAACAGATTTTTTTTCAATTGCTGAAAGTCTGAGAACCTTCACTCTAATGACTGAGTCCTTGGGTCTCTAGGATGAAGACACTGGGCATCAAATTGCCTGAACCCAAAGTTTTCTCCTCCCCTCTCCTCTCCCTCTCAGATAAATTTCTCCCCTCCCATGAGTTCATCCTGCAGGAATGTTGCCCCCGTGGAGTCCTCTTTGACAACACTGGCTGCAGTTCCAAAGGCACCGTGGGGAGGGTTTCCTTTCCGTCTGGGTATTACACCTACAGGATTTCCCAGCCAGGGATTCTGCAATACTGCAGCCCACGAGCTCAGGGCTGGCGCCTGATGCCTGTTCATCTGCCCTTGCTTCTTTGTCTAACAAGCCCTCCCCTCAACCTCCAGCCTGATATGGGAACGGCAGAAGCCAATGGCTGATCAGGCAGGAGGTGACCGTGGCTGTCCTCATGGAGGGCACACTCTGGTGTTGGAGGTGCCAGGAGGGGAATCCTGGGCAAGGCAGGACCCTCTAAAGATATTTTCAAACCTAGTATTCAATGGCTCCATTAAGAATTGATTTTCTTTTCCTTTTAAAGCAAAATACATGGGCACAAAGTCTACTAAACGTACATACTGATCAGCACGTGTCTAGCACATCTTTGTTTTGCCAAGTACTCGTACAGCGCCTATTAGAGTATAAGCATTTAGCAAATGTTGCTGAATGGAAGAATAGAAATGACATCCTGGAATCTTGAGAAACACTGTCTTGGGGATGATGGTGAACAGATAGCATAATTAAAGCCAGATGCCAAGGAGATTTTTAAACGTCTCAGGGGATGACATTCCCATCATTTATTTGGTAAAAATTGCTCTCTGCTCCATCTTGAAGCCAGCTCTTTTCTGGCACTGGAAACACAATCTAAATAGCATTTAATTCCAGTGAAGCTTTTCTCACTTCCTGCTCATGATCCAATTTGACTGTAGGCCAGTCTAGATTGGCCCTGTTCGCTGCAAGCCTGTCTCATCTTGGGTTAACCTTGCTAGGCAGCCAGGCTTCTTCTTGCTCTCACAAGTCACACTAAGGACATGGAATCTATGACCTCAGAGCATCATTTCAATGTGCCCTGCTAGGTAGCACATTTGTCCAGCTGGGATAAAATGATAGCTTGGATCAGATGACGGCAGTTGATATGGAAAGAAGGGGACTGACTTGAGATGTTTTTGGAGGAAAGGGCACCAGGATCTGCTGATATTGGGTGTAGTGGGAGGGAGGTGGAGAAGGTGGAAGAATGTGAGGAATCAAGGATTTATATGCTTGGGCCACAGCAACTGGACCACTATGTCACGCATAGAGGTGGAGGAGATCCACAGAGACATTGGGACCCCATAGGAGGATCCCATCAAGAGTTCAACTTTGGACATAATAAGTCTGAGATGACATTAGACATCCAGTGACAAGAAGACAGTTATATTTACTAAGCCTGGAGCCCAGTAGCCAAGGGCAGAATGGAGGGAGTCATCAGCAGGTAGATGGTATTTGAAGCCACAGGATGGGATGGGATCCTCTAAGGCAAGTACAGAGAAACAGTCCAGGGCTGAGTCCTGAGGCACTTGAGGGCTTGGAATCTCAGCTGAGAGGGAGCAGTCATTGGGAAGAGATGACCATGGGAGTATGTGGTGTCCCAGAAGACAAGAAGGTCAGGTAGTCAACTAAATGAATTCATATGTGAAAAAAAAAGATCAGTGATCTTGTATATGCCAACAGGGAAGCCACTGGTGATCTTAAGAAAGGACAGGTCAGGAATGTGCAAGGCAGGAGCTGGAATGAAGTGAGTTTAGAAGAGCCTATGAAGTAAAAATGGTGTGATATTGATGACACTTAGGAGTGAGTTCTGCCGAGAAGAAAAGGTGAAAAATAAGGCAGGAACTAGAGGGAGATGCAAAGTCAAGAGAAGTTTTGCTTATTTTTTATTTTTGTAAGACAGTATACCCACCAGGGCACATATATAGGGGAAAACTCAGTGATTTCAAGGGCAGACAGCATTGCAAGTGCATAGTTTTATCTCTGAGAAGGCCAGCGGAGACAGCGGAAGGAGTGTGCCTTTGATCAACGTGGGTGCCCTCCTGAGGACGTAAAAGGGGAAGGTGGCGAGGATGAGCATGGAGCAGGCATTGAGTGATCAGGGAGAGAAAAGGGGAGGAACTCCAGCTTCCTCCATGAAGCATGAGATGCTGGTGGACTGAGGAGGCTGGAGAAGGTGTGAAATAGTTACTTTGCTATTTGCTATAGAAAGGAGAAATAAACATTTTACAAAATGTGCCAGACTGCTGGGCAATTCTGCCTGCCCATTTGGTAGAGAATTGAAAGTAATTCCTGCGACTATGATTGAGTGTTTTACTGAAGCCACATTTAGCAGCCTAAGTGAGGTGCAGAGCGGGTGGGGGAAGAGGGTTTAGGACGTCAGTCAGAGAGGCAACGGGCTGAGATTAAGAAGAGGGCTCAGAATGGTGGACCACAGGGCGCAATCGGAGCAAAGTGTGGAGCAAGGACGCAAGGGGAATGGAGGATCGTGAGAAAGTGGTCGGTGGTACAACTAAACTCAACATTAAAATGACGTGATGTTGACTCTGACAATGAAGACTTGTGAAGTGGGGGCGCTGGAATGAGGGTGTTGGAGAGAGAGCTGGGAATCCACGGGTGAGATGCTCCTGCAGCTCTGCGGGTGAGATGACCTAGGATGTGACATGGGAGAGGAAGGAACAGAGGAAGAGATCACCAGGTATTAGGAGAGAGCAGAAGGATATGCCCTGTGGAGGCGGACAGCACGGAAGAGGTGGAAAGCAGACATGGAGGCATGGAGACACGGAGACGTGGAGACAAGGCAGTTTCCAGAGTCTTTAATAAACACTTCGAGAAACCTGGACCTCAGATGATGTCCACACAGGATGGGCAGCTGATGGAATGACACACACTTTAAAGAAGCTAGAATTTTGCATAAGGAAGAGGATGAAAAAGGGTTTGCATGCAATGAAAGTGTGAAAGACCCTGCCCCAATGCCAGGCCTGCGGTCCCGGTGTGTGGGTTGAGTATTCCCAAAGTGACAGGGAGATGAGGATGGCGGTGCTCTCAAGGAATGGCTGGATCTCAAGCCAGAAGAAAGAGAGCATCCCCCAAATCTGCTTGCTCTGTCTGTGTCTGCCTCGACTAAAATGCAAACACTTGGGCAGGACAATACTTCTGTCATTATTCCGTCTTTAGTGCTTTGAACAGAGTCTTGAACATAGAAGGCACTCCATAAATACTTAATCAGCATTAATGTACGAATGTTGCCGTTTACGATACTAATGATGATCACAAAATATGCACCTTATGCAATTTCTGCTTTCTATAAATCAGTGATGTTTACTTTGAGTTTCAAAGACGATCTAATTTTATATCCCGTGAATGCTGCAATATTCTATAGAGATAATGTGTTGTATTTCATAGTAACTTTTATATATATCACATTATTTATAATAGTTCAAACTTCTATATCTTTATTTGCTTTTTCACCTACTGATCTGTCAAAGAATAAAAGAATATTCAGCTGATTTGGGGTGTCTGACATTCTCTCCGCGTGTTTCAATCTGGTTTCCTTTATCGGCTTTGATTCTGTATTATTTGGCACATAAAGGTTTGTAACTGTCATCTCATTGTATCAAAATGAACACTTAATCAATAAAACATTGCCCACTTTGTCTGGTTTAATTTTTTTTCCTTGGTTCATACTCATCTTATTATTGCTTTCTGTGCTTTCTCTGAGCTTTACTTGGTACATATCTGTTCATCCCTCACTTGTAATCTTCCCAAATCTCTTTCCTTCAGTTGACTGTCCTGTTAGATAATGCGTAGACAGACTTTGGGTTTTGTTCCAATTCGACAGTCTCTCTTTAGTAAATGAATTTAATCCTTTTAAACTTTCTGCCATAAGCAATACATTTGGTCTGGCTCTTATCCCCTTGTTTTTTGTGCTTTTAATCTCTCTTTTTTCATATTGTTGTCTTCATTTTGTCTTTGTCATATGTTCTTTCTCTTTGTGATTAGTGATTTTGAGGGCGTCGCTCAATACAATGCTAATTCTTCAATTGGTTATCTTTAACACTTTTTCTAAGTCTGACGAATTTCTCTAGTTGTCAGATTGACTAAGTTTCTTTTCTTTTGTTTGTTTTATTTTTTTTGTTTTGAGGAAGATTAGCCCTGAGCTAACATCTGGCACTAATCCTCCTCTTTTTGCTAAGAAAGACTGGCTCTGAGCTAACATCTGTGCCCATCTTCCTCTACTTTATATGTGGGATGCCTACCACAGCATGGCTTGATAAGTGGTACATAGGTCAACACGGGAATCCTAACCGGTGAACCCTGGGCCACTGAAGAGAAACCTGCGAACTTTACTGCTGTCCCACCCACCTGTCCCCTGATTAAGTTTCTTAGTGGCCCTTCCACCTTTGTGAGATTCAGAAGTCTTCACTCTTAATTTCTTCCAACATTCAATTTCCCAACTTTCAGGTTTTACTGCTAAATTCTGGAATTAGACAAACCTCATTGATCTTTAAACATTTTCTCTATATAGATTCTATTTTAAGAATTATTACTGACACGCAACTTGGAACCATAGTTACAGCAAGTATGAATTGTATGTTTAAATGGTTTTGAGTTCACTGTTGCCTCTGTTATACCATAGCTCTTTTCCTCCTGTTTAGCTTTTTTTGACCCATTTCACAAGGGACTAGAATGCATCGTAAGGTGATTTGTCCACACAAGGTAGGCGGGTACTGTATTTGCAAGGCCTTTGCATATCTGAGACTTACTTTTTCTTGACTTCCTTTGCAGATGCCAACAGAGCAGGATGTAGTATAATTGAACCCAAATACTTTTCTCTACGAATGCTTTAGACATCACTCCACCGCTTCCTGTCTTGTAAGGTTGAAGAGAAGGAACATGAGACAGGGCAGCCTTTCTTCCCTCCCTCAGCAACTAGACCCCCCAGGGCCTGATATCTACTCAGTGCCTGGGAGAAGCTCAGTTCACGCCTGCCCATCAGTCACATCATTCCAATCTCTTCTCTGTATCGGTTCATATTTAAAAACCACTTCGCACGAATATTCGTTGAAATATTACAAGTGGAGACACCAAGCTCAAGGAGGTGATGGGAATTGTGAAAGTACAGTGGCAGGATCAAGACTGGATGTCAGGTTTGAATCCAGGTTTCATTGCCTGAAAATGCTGTTCTTCAGGGTGAATTTTCTCTTACCTTCCTCCAGTCTTAATCCAAGAAAGCCTTCTTATCTGTTTATGGGCCGCAGAGCAAACACACCCAGCAGGTGGTAAACATCAGGCCAGAGAAAGAGAACAGAGGCCAATAAGAACACTCCTCTTGGGTCTGAATGTGCTTCTCCCTAAAGAAAGACACACATTAGTCAGCATATTGTTATTTAAAATGACCCTCTGGTTATTCCCACAATTGCTAAGAGTCTGTTAAAAGGGGCTTGGGGCTGGGGTTGACACAATCTCACCAATGTGCATGGTACTAGAAGTTTCTGAATTGTGAAATTGGGGAGAAAAACAGGGATAGACAGATATAGGAAATGATCTGGAACATTGAGCAAGAATTAAAAGACCAAGCCATCATTTCCAGCAATATTAAAGAGATATCCCTCTGCCACACCACAACTATAAATGCTGGATGAAAAAATAAACGTGTGCATGACAGTATAGTAAGGAATTTGAAGTCTGAAAGAGCAAGAAATAAAAAACTCTGGAACAGAAAGCCAGTGCTAGTTTCCCTGAGAAGCACAACCGACCTCTAATCTGGGTATTAAAGGACTAATTGAAAAAGAAGAAAAAGTCCCTAAATTTGGGCATGGGGTGTAGAGGTATCAGTCAGGTTTCTCCAGAGAAACAGAACCAATAGGCTATACGTAGATCTATAGAACAGAAGATTTATTATAGGAACTGGCTGTGAAGGCTAAGAAGGCTCACCACCTGCCATCTGCAAGCTAGACACCCAGGAAAGTCAGTGGTGAAATTCAGCCCCAGTTGGCAGGCTCGAGAATTGGGGACCAATGGTATAAGTGATAGAGTCCTGAGTGGGAAAGCCTGAGGAACAGGAGCTGTGATGTCCCAGGACAGACCTCTCAGCCCATGCAGAGAGCAAACTTTTGCCTCCTCCATCTTTCCCTTCTATTCAGGTCCGCATAGGATTGGATGATGACCACTTGGCACTGCTGAGGGTGATGTTTACTCAGTTTACTGATTCAAATGTTAATTTCTTCTGGAGTCACCCTCACAGACACACCCAGAAATAGTGTTTTACCAGGCATCTTGGCATCCCTTAGCCCAGTCAAAGTGACACATAGAATTAACCTTCACAGCAGGTTATATCAGAGATCCTCTACATTAAACTAAGGAGTGTTTTCAGTGGGTGTAGCAGAAAAGATTCCGGAGAGGGATGGTACCTGACTCAACCCTGGTGTTTCACAGAGCAGGAAGAAACTTGTTTTCAATTCAAGCCCAAGAATTTGAAGCCAGGCACCTGAGGGTTACTGTAAATATTTAATAAGAGCATGATTACCTTTCAACCTTGGTCCCAACACAGACATAGATGAAAAGAAGTTAGTCTTGTTAATTTATTGTTTTCTTGTTTAACCCAAGGAGTGACTCAAAGGTCACAAGGATTTATGAGCTTGTTTTATAGAAGAAAAAGAATGACTTCAAGGTGGTCACATCACTGGATGAGCAGCCCCCAGTGGCCCCAGAAGTTGGTTGCCCAAGGGCTTGTCTGGAGTGAAAGAAACACAGATTACTCCTTTGTTTCTCTGAAACTCCTCCTGCCAAGCTCCTTAGCTCTATGAAACCCCCTAGTTTCCTCTCTTGTTAAGACAGATTTGAGAGGACCTATCCTCCTGCCTTCTCTCTTGGCCAATTCGAATAAACCTTTCTTCATCTCCAAGCATCAATGTCTCAGTGATTGGCTTATTGTGCATCAGGCAGAGAACTTGAGATTAACAGGTTCGGTATAAAATTCCTAACACAAGCTTTACTAGCAAAATTTTGGGTGTGAGATCATACTAACTGTGTGAACTGCAAAATACCACACTGAAAATTTAGCTTAAACGGGACCCTGAGTTTATAGTAACCCAGTGCCCCTGCCGGAAACCAAAACATCCTCACTGGAGGAATAGTCTTTAAATCCAGTCCAAGGAGAAATCCCACGGATAAAGATCAAAATATAATCTCACAATTTAAAAAATCACTAAACACTTCAAGAAGTAACCTATCATAAACTAAAGACAGCAGAAACAATAACCACAGAATGGGACCTGCACAACATGAGGAACTAGAAATTATAAAATACAGAATTTTCAGTAAACGTTAATTAAATGTTAATTACATTTTAATAAATAAGACATTGAAAGTATAAAGAAGGAATGGGAAGCTATCAAAACTGAGCAGACAGATAAAAACAAAATAAAACAAATAGGATATCTGAAAATAAAAAGATAATCTTTGAATTTAGAAACTCAAGTGGATTAAATAGGATCTTGTGCTCGCTTAAATACAACATCAGTGAACTGGAACATAAATAACAAGAAATGACAAGAATGTAACTCAGAAAGACAAGTATGAAAGAGAGATTAAGAGACTTGGAAAATAGAATGAGAAGTTCTAATATACTTCTAATTGGAGTTCCAGAAATCAGGGGAAAATAAAATGGGAGAAAAGTGATATTCCAAAGAGAGAATGGCCCAGAATTTCCCAGAATTTATGAAAGGTAATGATCCTCACAAATCTCAATCTAAAGTAAGGTAAATAAAAATAAGTTCATTCTTAGATATAGTATAGTGATACTTCATAACAACAAGGACAAAAGAAAGATCTCAAAGGCAATCAGAAATAAATGAGACATCACCTACAAAGGAATGATGAATGACAAGTGAATTATCTAAAGAAACACTGGAAGCCAGAAGCTAGAAGAGAATATTTTTTATGTGCTCAGCAAAAATTACTGTCAACCTAACACCATGTTCCTGAACAATAGATCTAAAAAAGTAGAGGACACCAATGTATTCTTACATAAACATATTCTTCCTGCTAGGATTAAGGAGATGGAAATTTCCAGAGATGTTCAAGTTCTGACCAGCCATAGTGAACAGTCTCAATTAAACAACTAGGACATTCAGTTGAATCCCTAGAAGGGACACATTAACAGTGAGAATAACCAAGGAGAAGGAGAATTCTAAACTACCATAAGAAAGCTTATAAACTAGCTTTATAAGGATGGAGCTGATCTGTAAGTAAATTAACTTCCCTGAAGAAAAAAGTCCTACATCCTCTAAAGGAAGACAAAAAAATCCAGCACATGACAACATAAAACACAACATCTAGCATTCAATTAAAAGTTGTTAAACACGTGAAAGGGGAAACTGCTGTGACCCCTAAGTTGGAGGAAAAATCGTGTGTGTTTACCAGTCGATTGCGTGAAACACTAAAAAAGACAAATCTCATCTAAAATGAGAATAATGGAGCAAGGATTGCCTAGATCCAGAAGTGAGAAGGTGATTAACTAGGAGCATAAGGGAATTTTAAGAAATGGTGGAAATCTTTTGTATTTTCACTGAGTGCTGGTTGTTATATGGATGTATGTGTTAGTGAAAACTCATTGAAGTTTACACTTAAAATGGATGCTCTTTATTGTATGTAAAATATATATTAAGTTGATTTTCTTAAAAGGTAGAGAAAAACAGGTTGTAAAAATATTTAACAAAATAGTTATAAATAGTGGATTTTGTTGTAACAGACCAATACTTCCACCAATAACAAGAAGGAAAGCTATACGAAACACCAGATTATCTACTTAAAGATGTTGGAAAACCGTTGAGGCAGTCAAGACCTCAGGAGCATAAGGACAGACAGAGGTAGCCAGAATGAGGTAATCCAACATTCTGCTTTATTCTCTTTCTCTTGGAGTATATGCCAATCGTTGGCTTTTAGAAGAAGCCTGAGGACACTTGTAGATGGATATTGCCCAAATGAACAAACTTTTACCAAGACTATTGTGCCAGAAAACAAAACTCAAAGTTTGGGATCATGCAAATGTTCAGAATTTGAGGGTCCATAATCCTGGGGAGAAGGGGCACATAGGGAAATGATCCTGAAACTCAGTGGTTTTGGTTTCCGAGTATGTGTTGCATTTCTATGTTGCAGAGAGTAAACCTAAGAAGACAAGATAAGATCTGATGAAAACTGAGCAGAGTTTTCTGCAGCCTCATAGTATGTGAAGACAAAAAAATAAAAGTTTACAGAACCCACGAATAAGGAGGGTAACCACTCTCACATCTCAGTTGGGATCTCTTGCTTGCTGAGTTCTAAGAGTAGGGACAAACCAGAGGTAGACTGAGCTTTACAGGGAAGACAACCCATCCTTAAAACATGTCAGTCCATGATGGATCTGCCCCAACGCCAGTTATCTAAAAGAGGACACCCTCCCTAAAGGAAGGTAACATCATCAGATCTCATACTTTAGTATACATTGTCCATCATTTTTAAAAGAAGCTAATCATACATACAAAGACAAGACAAAGAGAAAACATAGAAACCAAAATTAAACGCATAGATGATCCAGATATTGGAGATGTTTGATACTATCTTTAAAATAATTGTGATTAACGTGTTCAAGTACTTTCCTGAGGGAATTTCAATGGAGAACTGAAATCTACAAAAAAGAATAAATCGATATGATAGCCAGAATAACAACCCCTGAAAGACGCATAAGTTCTGATACTCGGAACCTGTGAATATGCTACATCCCATAGCAAGAAGGAATTAAATTTGTAGGTGGAATTAATTTGCTAATCAGCTGACCACAACATAAGGAAATTATCATGGGTTATCAGGATGATCACACAGTCCCTGAAATGTGGAAAAGGTAGAAAGAAGCGTTAGTGTCAGAGTGATGTGATGTAAGAAACACCTGGACTGCTAGTACTGCTATTACTTTGAAGATGGAAGGCAGCCACGAGCCAAGGATTGTGGGCAGTCTGTAGAAGCTAGAAAATACAAGAAAGCCAGCTTTCCCTCAGAGACTGTGGAAAGGATGCAGTTCTGCCAATACCTTGATTTTAGCTTTTTGAGACCCATTTCAGACTTTTCTCCTCCGGAACTCTACAATAATAAATTTGCCTTTCTTTAAGTCACTAAGATTGTGGTAATTTGTTACAGCAGAAATAGGAACCTAATACAGATTTCAATACGTGAGAGTGCAGTGCTGCTGTAACAAATAGCTGAAGATGGAGAATGGTTGTAGAATTGGGCAATGTGCAGAGGCGGGAAGAAGGTTAAGGAGTGTGATAAAAATGGCTAAATTTCCTTGAATATACTCCTGGTAGAAATGTGGACACTGAAGGTGCTCCTGGCAAAGCTTCAGAAAGAAATGAGGAACATGGTAGAGAAAATTTATATTGTTTTAGCAAACACCTAAATTGCCATAAATGCGAAGTTGGTGGTGATAGGAACATTAAAGGCACTGTTGGTGAGCGCTCACAAGAACATGAGGAACGCGTTGTTGGAAACTGGAGGAAAGATGATCTTCGATATATGGCGGCAGAAGCTTAGCTGAATTGTGTCCTGTAGTTATATGGAAATCAAAACTGATACCGAACCTGAAGTGAGTTCGCTCACCCGTTGCACAGCAAGCCGATCTCTGACACCGGGTGTGGTGGAAGAAAGTAGGAACTTTATTTTTGCACAGTGCTGAGCAAGGAGAGAGGGCAGCTAATGCTGAAATCCAAAACTCCCTGAAAAGCTAAAAGGAAGGGTTTTAGGTAGGGGAAGAGGGGCATAGGGCGTTGCTGGTCGGAGCTTTCCCACCAGCCTGTCTTTGGCCTTGAGACACTTGCAGAGAGGGGGGAGCCCATGACCTTGCTGGTCAACAGCTTTCCCACCAGCCTGGATCTCTTTGCGGGGAGGAGATAATCCAGGTGCTTGTCCTTGGTGGTGTCTGTCTCCATGGAGGATAGTGGATTCTGGAGCCAGGAAGACAGAGAGTAAGCAGGCAATGAGTGTTTTGGTTTTAACCCCATATATGCTGGGTTTACTGTGGGGAAACTGACATCAGGGTCGGTATCAAAATTATAAACAATGAATTTGGATATTTAACTGAGGAGATTTCCAAGCGAAGTGTTGTTGGTGCTGCTTCTTTTCCTATTGCTGCATGGAGTAAATGTGAAAGGAAAAAGAACAGATTGAGGGAAGAACTATTAAGTAAAATGGAACTGAGACTTGAGGATTTCAGGCTATCTAGATTGCCAAGACACTAAAATTAGAAGATTCACTGTCAGGAAAGCATGTTCTGGAGAGAAAGCCAAGGGTGTGGCTGAATAACCTTTTAGCTAGTGCCTGGGAAGGATCAAAACATCAGAGCCTTTAGTCATACAGAGGGCTTTTTGGAGACATTAAGCATGCTCCTCCTGGATTCCCTCAGCCACCTCAGCACAAGACAGAAATACAGATGGAATTATCTAGGGAAGGTGTGTGGAGGAGCTGTTGCCTCGTGAGGTGAATGACACACATGGAAGACCCACAAGATTCTTGAGAATGTTACACCAGCAGAAACACTGCCTGCTAGCTTAGACCAAAAGGGGTAGAGAATAGGAAAAGAAGGAAAACCGTTAGACCTCAAAAATTCTACAGGCAAGAAATACATTCATAAAACCATTCATTGGCAGACCTGTGTTACCTTTCATTTAAGAGGAAGGATGGCTTTGAGCCCATCGGGCAGAACTGCAAATCACAGAAGAACATTCCCTAAGCCTTGAAAACAAATGGAGTCTTTCTAGCAGGATTTCAGAATTGTTTAGAAGCAGGGATTCCTTTGTTCCTTCCAGCTTTCCCTTTTTGCATGGAAATATTCTATACCAGTTATCCTGTACCTATCCCACTACTGCATTTTGGGAGCAGATAACTTATTCTTGAGATTCACAAGTTTACAGAGGGAGAAGAACTTTTCCCTAGGATGGATTACATGCAGGTTGTCATCCTACATCTTAAATGATTTAAATGATAAGATTCAGGATTTTGAACTGACGAGATTTAGGACTTGGTTAAGGCTCCGATGGGTTCCTAGTTTTGGGAACATTGGGATAGGGTGAATGTATTTTAAATGTGGGACAGACAGGAATCTTTGGAAGCTGAGGGCAGATTGTGGTCGACGTAAGAATGCCCCTCCCCAAAGATGTTCACATCTTAATCCTTTGGCTCCTTGAATATGTTATGGTGCATCAAAAAATTGTATGATAACAAATTTGTATTATTTTAAGCCATTGAATTTGTTGTAATTTATTATAGCAGCAATAGAAAACTAATGAAAATTTTTGAGTTAAAAATTGATAACTGAAATTAAGAACTTAATAATTGAGTTTAACAGCCAATTTCTTTTTATCAAAGAAAGTATTAGTGAACCGGAGTATAACTCAGTAGAAAATATCCAGACTGAAGCACTGGGAGGAAAAAAAGATGAAAAAAAAAGAAGAAGAGCATTGCTGCTGGAGATAAAAAGAGGAATTAATTAATTAATTATTATTAACTAACTATTTTTAATAAAAATGATAAATTAAGTAGTATGATACTTTTTAGAAAAAGACAAATACCAATCAAGTCAAGAAGAAGCCATTAGAGAACTTGACACAGTAATTTTGCACATCTCTATAAAGGTTCCTCAAAGTCCGATCAGTTTAGAGAAGCACTTCAACCGCTTTAAATAGAGAAAAATTCATTTTTCTCCAACCTCTTCCAGACTATAGAATAAGAGACACTTGACATTTCTCTTTATGAGCTGATTATAATATGGTTGCCAAGCCCCCGAATAGAGAGTACAAGAACTGAAATGACAGGCTAATCCTAATGATGAATCAAATGCAAATATCTTAAACAAAATTTTAGTAGACTCAATCCAGCAACATAAAAACACGTAATCCGTTGTGACAAAAGGGGGTTATTCCTAGAACACAAGTTTGGTACAACATTAATATTAATTTACCACATTAAAAGGTGAAAGTTGGAAAACTACAGGATCTAAAAATAGATACAGTGAAATAATTTTGTAAAATCAATATCCTTTCGTGATAACAAAGAAACACTTGGCAAACTGAGAACAGGCGGGAACTATCTTAACCAGATAAATGGTATCTATTGGAAAAAAAACGCTACATTAACCATCATACAAAATGGTAAAATATTTAAAGCGTTATGTTTGAAGCTGGAGAGAAGAAAAGCATGCTTTCTACTGTCACTAATATTCTTCATTGGACAGGAATTTCTAACCAGTGTAGCAAGTTAGGAGAGAGGAATAATATATTTAAATACGTAAAGAAACAGATTCACAATTAATTGTTCACAGGGAACAGGATTCTTTACATAGAAATTGCCAGAAACTACAAGAAAATGTACATTAATGAGATCTTAGCAACTGGCTGAACATACAATCAAGATACAAAAATCACTCACATTTCTATGCAACACCAAGCACAAAGAAAAGTGAAATTAAATTTGTACTGGCTTATACCGAGAGCTTCAGAGATGCTCTTTGTTCCCTTCCCTGGGCAAGAAGCTTGCTGAGGAAACTACCTGGTTGCAAATGAAGACACCGGACAGCTGCTCTGGCTGAGCTCCCCGCCTACGGCCAGCACCCACTCTTCAGCCGTGTAAGCCTGCCATCTTGGAAATGGATTCCATGGTCCCAGTCAAGCTATGCCTAACTGATGCCGCATGGAGTAGAGACAAACTGCTCCCTGGACACTTTCAAAATTGTAATTTCCTGTGCAAAATAAATAATTGTTGTTTTACGACTCTAAGGTTTGATATGATTTTACATGCTAAAATAGACGAATTTACCAGTTGAATGGAATACAGACCCCAGAAATATAATAATGCAAATATGGCAGCTTGAAATACGACAGGGACGGCATTATACATCCGTGGGGGGAGAATGAATAGGCCGACAATTCCTGGCCAATTGTTTATCCGCAAGGAAAACATATTGGACCTTTACGTCACAGCTTACACAAAAATCTGTTCTCAACATGATAAGGAATATAGTATGAAAGGAAAAACTTCACAATTTCAGAAAAATATAGAGTACAATGTCATTATGATGTCAGGGTACGGAAGGATTCCTTAAATAAGAAACATGCAGCACAAATCATAAGATGAGAAGTTACTTTCCATTACATTAAAATTTAGAACCTTTCTATACCAAGGACAACATTAAGAAAATGAAAATGCAAGCAACACACTGAAAGATTGGTGTTTGTGATCAATGTAACTGACAAGGATTAGTGACCGAACTATATAAAGAACTCCTTCAAATCCACAAGAGAAAGACTCAACAGAAAAATGCTCAAAAAATTCAAAGAAATGTGTCCCAAAACACACAAAAAAAGAATGAAGTATATATTTTTAAACATATAATTATATGTATTATGTTATATACACACACACCCACACACAATACTCCCCCTTTTTCACAGCTTCGTTTTGTGGTTTCAATTACCCTCAGTCAAACTTCAGTCCAAAAATATTAAATGGAAAATTCCAGAAGTAAACAACTTACAAGTTTTAAATCATGTGCCATTCTGAGTAGTGTGATGAAATCTTGCTCCGTTCTGCCCAGCACATGACTCATCCCTTTGTCCAGCGTGCCCAGGCTGTATATGCTCCCCACCCATTGGTCACTTGGAAACTACGTAGGTTTTTGGATCCACGGTCGCGGTGTTGCAGTGCTTGTGTTCAAGTCACTCTTATTTTATTTAATAATGCCCCAAAGCACAAGAGCAGCACTTCTCATAATTCTGATATGCTAGAGCAAAGTTGTTGTTAATCTCTCACTGTGCCTAACTTACATACTAAACCTTATCACAGGTATGTACGTGTAGGAAAAACATAGTATACATAGGTTTGCAACTATTCACAGTGTCGGGCATCCGTCCACTGGGGGTCTTGGAATGTAACCCCCATGGATTTGGGGGAGCCTAGTGTATATATTCTCATTGTTGTAATAATTTTCCATTTCCTGATAACTGAGTAAGATATAGACCTTAAGATATTTTCACAGCATTCAGGTTGACATAAATTAAAGAATCTGACAATGTCAGATAGTGGCAAGGCTGTTGAACATTGTGGATATTATACACAGTTGGCTGGAGTATAAATTGATACAATGACTTTGGAAAACATTTGTCATTCTCTAGTAAATCTGAAAATGTGCATGTCCAATGACAGGTAATGCCACCTCTCATTTTATATAGTATTTAAATATGATTGAAGAGATGAACGCCACAGCAAAACTACTGAAACTGCTTATCCATACATCAAGGAGGCTGGCTCTCAGAAAATGTAATGTTGGCTGCCAAAAGCGTGGAACAGAGGGACGATGATAACAGCAAACCCTCATCGATGCTTCCCGTGTTCCAGGCTCTGTTCTCAGTGCTTGTGATGTGTCAACTCTCCTGATCTCACAGTAACCCTAGGAGGTATACACGACCACGCCACTATTTCACAAAGGAGAAAACAGGATCCTGACCTTGTCTCAGGTCTTGTCGGAGTTCTGGAGGTCCCACATGGAAAGCTGGGATTCACACACAGGCCCCACACTCTCCAGGCTCATACCTGTAGTCTGAGTTCTTTTACAGAGATTTCAAAAACAGGTGAAACTAGACTTTGTTTTTAAGAACACCTTCATATATGGCAAAACCACTAAGCGAAGCGAGGGGATTCCTTGCACGAAATTCGACTTAGCATTTCTCTCTGGGGACGGCGGGAGTCGAGGCACAGAGGCAGATGGTGGCCGTGTTCCACTTTCAAACTCTGGTCCCTCCGGGAGTGTTCCTTTTATTAACTTAAATGCATTCTCCACATTGAGCATACACTGTTATACCCTCTTTACCATGTTTATTGCAAACTGAGGGTTTTAAAAATCTCTAAAGAAAAAAACTCAACGTGGCCCTTTTGGAGGTGGAGCAAACTGTCCTTTCAAGCGACTGTCAACCACAATCTTTCTAGAGGAGTCCCTGCGTGATGTAGGATGCTCACGCCCCCTGAGGCACTTACCACAACTTGCTTTTATATTTGGTGCTTTTTGAGGATGGGAACCCTTTTCTCTCTTCGCTTAATCTCGAAATCCCGCTCAGCATCTAGGGCAGAGCGGCGCCCAGCATTGGCGTCAGATCCCTTGCTGTCACGTGAATAAATCTTTCCAGAGCCAGAGTTATGGTTATGCAGTGTTCGTGCTCTGGACATCCATTGTGGGAACAGGATTTAGACGAACGACGATCATGATGGAAACGCCTGACCAGCTCTCAGAGAACCACTGAGGCTGCAGCTCAAGGGCCAGGCTGGCCACGGCTTGACAACTGGGGAAATCTTGGAGCCTGAGCCAGGTGCAGAGGCAGACAGGCAGGGCACAGCAGGAACAGAAGAGTGAGAAGTAGAGCGACAGGTCCCACGGCCCGAGAGAGGAGCTCTTCCCGGAGTGACTGCCAGTTAGGGCTGGGGCACTTCTGCATCTTAGTTTCCTCATCCGCAAAAGTGGGGTAACGATGTCTAACTCCCAACTTGGTTTGTGACAATTTAGTAAAATTTATGTAAAGTGTATTGCACGTGAAAATGGACCCATAATAAGAAGCCATTATTCTTGTTGTTATATTAGGTTGAATCACATGAAATTGCTGCTATCCTAAGTTTTTGACCTATAAAAATGGCAGTTTCACATGGTGCAACCCGACAGTTCCTGTCTGGGTGTAGACAGGCTGCTCTTGCACCACCGAGGGTCTGCAACGTGCTCAAGTGCCAAACGTCCTGTAAACTGGAACTTCCGATGTAAATATCTTGTATTCTAAGATTCACTGTTTTATCCTCCACATTTTAATATTTCTAACATTCGGATGTGTTTTACAAACAAGGTTTACATGAAGTGTCATTTTCGCTTTTTAACTGGAAAATCCATTATTAAATTGATGATGTGTCTTACAATTCATGGTGTTTCAGCTTCAATTTCAGGCTTAGCATCATGGTATGAAAATGATGCCAGAGAAGAAAAACAAAGCAATGATCTGCTAATATTCATTGTCATTTGATCACTGTACATTTGGCCCAGAAATACTCCCAAACATATTTTCCGAGGCCCTTTGGGGGAAGGACTGCAGAAGGCAGGCGTAGTCTGTGCTGAGCACACCGCCTTCCCCAGCCCCCAGGCACCTGCCATTCCCCACCTGGGGGAACCGGGGAATTACGCACAGATGAGCAGAATCTGAATCTCTAATATTCCAACATTTCAGAAACTAAAGGCAGGATAATTCCCTCTTTTTGTGAAGTCCATGGAGATTGCTCTGAAATAAATGAGGTTTTATGTCTTCATTATACATGAAAGATATTTAATTACATATACCTGGAAAATATATCAGTCATTTACATGAATACAACTGGACTCACCTTCCTTGTCAAGGGAGACGGGTCAGAGTCCATCTGGACAGCCGCGCTCACACTGGCCGTGCCAGGACTCTCCTGGGACAGGTCTGCAGGTGGATGAATCTGACCCCCCGGGCTGCCTGTATTCCGCGGGACCATCTGGAACACCCTTTAATAGGATGACCACATGGCCCAGTTTGCTGAAGACGGTCTCATATTTCTGTCCAGTTGAGCATTGTGTGCCAGATGTTTCCTTCTTAATTGAACTGTTATTAATAGTTGCATTAAAATAAACCAGATGGATTGGTGAGCCTGCCACCTTGCACTTCCAGCTTCTGCTGTGTTCTTTTCTAGCACTGCAGCAAAGACGTTGATTCAGCATGAAACACGTCCTCGTGGGGCTTTATAGGTGAGGGGAGAGGGGAATGTGTGTGGGGAAGGGAGGCAAATAGCCTGGGAAGAACAGTCGCTTGCGCGTAGTGTTTTCACCTTGTCTTTTGCTGTATGGTATAACTCTATAATTTATTTTATCGTTTAAAGACATTTATTTTGCAATAACTTTCACAATCAAGGCACTCAAAAACAAAGCACCTGTTGAGTGAACATTAAGAACTCCATTTCTGCTTCTCAGCAAGTTAGATGGTGAGCACGCGTCTTCAGTAAGATATTTGATATCATCCTCCAAGTGAAAACCAGAAGACACAGATGTCCCGAAGGAGCATCTGCGTCTTCTTCAAAAACTGGTCATTATTTTAAGAAGCGTGTCCTCCAAGATGAAAATTGATCCTGTGCAGCTGCAAAAAGCACAG
Source organism: Equus quagga (assembly GCF_021613505.1). Lineage (NCBI taxonomy): Eukaryota > Metazoa > Chordata > Mammalia > Perissodactyla > Equidae > Equus > Equus quagga. Next base: position 2,604,197 of record NC_060285.1, on the reverse strand, counting down.
CCCTATTTCACTCTGAGAAGCAGGGCTGTTCAATCTGATCAGCTGACCTGTTTCTAATTGAACTTTGCTCATTTTCTATCCCAATTTTTCTTGTGTACCTCGGAAAAGTGAAGCCACAACTATTAAAGTGCTAGGTGAATCATCACAAAGAATGTTGCAAATAAATAACACGAGTCTTACAACAGGCCATCAGATCCTGCAAATAGCAAACCAGTTTATTTTTAAAAATGAAGGTTTGTTTAATGCAGGTAATAAAATACAGCACAGCCTTGGCAAGTCTATTGTGTCAAAAGTCTTCCCACCTTATTGTGAAGATATTGTAAATTCTGTTAAAAAGTTAAACATTGAAGAGAAAACCATTTGTTTCTGTAGAGAAATTTTAAACAAATTTTAACGGAGCACAGAGCTATGGCAAAAAAAATGTTTTATTAGAATAAAAAACGATGGAGCTTAGAATTGATTGTGGTGCATTTGCAATTTCTAACAGCATTCAGATTGTGCTATTCTATCAACCCCAAATTTACAAATATCTTTATATACACATAGTTCAAGTCAACTACAGCGTATTTTTGTAACAAAGTTGACTTTGGATGTGAAAACTATGCCAGGACTTCCATTGTAGCCCCTACACAATTGGGTCTGAAAAATATTTGAAGCTTGAAGTACTGTTTTATAAATCCAGCCCCACAACAGTATTAAACTTTTTGTAAAGAAATTCTCTCCATTTCAGTTACATTTTGTTCAAAAATCTTTGATTTTCAAAATCTTTAATCAAAAAACTCTTCATATGAATTTCCAAAAAGTAATTATAGGTTTAAAACTTTTAGCAATTTGCAATTATTTAGATACTTATCCATCGTAAAGCAAGCAAGACTCTGATCATATGAAATGAAGGGATCTCAACAGGTGATATTTAATTTTGAAAATCTATAATTGCATTTTGGAATATATCATTGATTACGTGAGAAGAAATTTTTGATGAAACTCTTGTTTCCTCACACTTTATTATGGAAAGTTTCAAATACACAGAAAAGTTGAAAGAATTTTACAGAGAACACGCATACACCCACCATCTCTGTGATACCATTAACAAATTATTATACCTGCTTTTCGAATTTCTGTCCTTCTTTCTATTCATTCATCAATCCATCTTGTTAAGTGGATGCATTTCAATGCAAGTTGTAGACATCAACACATTTCATCCTTAAATATTCAGCATGCAGACCACTAACTCTACTTTGTATGTGTTTATAATTCTTTTCAGTTAGAAATAGCATACAATTAGGTGCACAATTTTTAGGGTAGTAATTGATGAATTTTTGTAAAAACACTGACTAAGGAAAAGAGATATAGAATGTTTCCATTCCACCATTTCTTTTTTCCACTCCACCTCCATCCCGAGGCAACCCCTGCTTTGATTTATTTCACTGTAGATTAATTCAATCTGTTGCAGAACCTTATATATATGGGAACCATATGTTATAGACTTTTTTGGGGAAAGGTTTCTTTCACTCATTTTGGGATTAGTCCCTATGGTTGTATGTATCACTAGCATTTTTTTCTTTCTTCATTGCTGAATAGACAACAGTTTATTTATGTTACGAATGTACTATGGTTTATCAATTACCCTGCTGATGGACACATGGGCTGTTTCCAGTTTGGGGCTATCATCATAAAACTGCTAAGAGCATTCTTGAGTAAGTCTTTTTATACACATATGATTGCATTTCATGGGCATATGTTTGTTTTAGAAGAAACTGCCCAATATTTTCCAAAGTGGTTGCAGCATTATAAAACGTCACCAGAACCGTATGAGCGTTCCGACTGACTCACATCCTCACCAACATTTGGTGTCTTCAGTGGTTTTACTTTCAGCTCTTTTGTTATTCCTGAGTGGATGAGACACCTTGTTGTGGTTTAAATTTGCATTCCCTGACCGCTGATGGTGTTGAACCCTTTTTCATGTGCTTCCTGACTCTGTATCTTTTTCAAAATCTCTCGCTCCTTTTTAATTGGGTACTTTGTCTTTTCTTCACTGAGTTTTAGGATTTCTTTAGAAAGTTTTGATGAAAGTCCTTGTCAGAAACATTTTGCAAATATTTTCTTGCAATCTGTGGCTTGCCCATCCATTTTCTTAATGCTGTCATTTAATGAGAAGGTATAAATTTGATGAAGCCAAATTAATTACTTTGTATTCTTTTATGTGTATTGCTTTCTGTATAGTAAGAAAACTTTACATATCCCAGAGTCATGAGGATATTCTTTTGTGTTTCTTCTAGAACATTTATAGTTTTTGTTTTTTGCATATATTGTGAGGTGGGAGTTGAGGTTTATTTTTTTCCTAAAGAAATCTTGTTTTTGCATCATTTGTTGAAACGACTTTCCTGTCTACATTGCATTGCTTTGGTGCTTTCCTTCAAAAATTAATGGACTATGTTTGGAGGCTTTCTAGTCTGTAATCGATCTTTCTGTTCTTCTCCGAGTACCATATTTTCTTAATTCTGTAGCTTTATAGTAAGTTTCAAAGTCAGACAGTGTAAGTTTACTAACTTCGTTCTTCTTTTTTAAAGGTTTCTTTTAATATTCTAGGATCTGTCCGTTTCCTTATAAAGTTCAAACTAAGTTGGCAAGTTATACAAAAATGCCTTGTAGAATTGAATTGCTTTAGGAATTGCATGGAATCTAAAAATCCATGGGAGAAGGGCTATCTTAACGCATGGATTGTCTTCAATCTGTGAAAAAAGTGTATCCTCCCTTTTATTATAGATTGGGGCTATTCAGATTTTCTGTTTCATCTTGAGTCAACTCTGATACTTTTTCTTTCAATAAATTTACCTAGCTTGTTAAATATCTTGGCAAAAAAGCTTTTTACAATACTCCTTATTCTTTTTTAATATCTATAGATCTATAGTTATAGCCTCCTTTTTACTCATGTTATCCTTAATTTATATTCTCTCTCTTTTATCATGAATCATATTAGAAGTTTATCAATTTTTTGATCTTCAAAAACCAACTCTTGGATTCATTAATTTCTTTGTTGTTTTTCTTTTCTCTATATTATTAATTTCTGTTCTTATCCTTATTATCTCCTTATTCTGACTTACTTTGCGTTAACTTTCCTTCCATTTTTAGCTTCTGAAGATGGAACTTCACATTGGTGAATTTATACCGTTATTCTTCTTTGATCGAGCATTTAACGCTATGAGTTTCCCTGAAAGCCCTGGTTTAACCACATCCTGCAGGTGTTGAATGTGTTATATTTTCATTAACATTCTGGTAAAAGTGACAGTCTCTTTCCTTTGTGGTTTGTTTTTTTGGTCTTGATTATTTAGGAGTGTACTATTTAATTTCCACATGTATGGATTTTTCTAGATGTGATGTTGTTGTTGATTTCTAACTTAATTCCATTCTAGTCACAGAACAGGTTCCATGTTATTAAAATACTCTTACCTTTACTGATACCTGCTTTATGGTCTGTCTTGGCCATCACACCATGTGTGTGCTTAAAAAGAATCTGGGTTTGAAGTCATTGTGTGTGACGTTCCATAATGTCAGTTTGGTGAGGGTGATTGATCCTGTTGCTCAGATCTTCCACGTCAATATTAATTTTTGGTTCATTTGGTCTATTAACTGCTGAGCGTGAGGTACTAAAATCTCTAACTGTGATTGCACATTTGTCTATTTTCCCTTTGATTTTTGAGTTTTTCTTAATTTGTAGTTTTAGGCTCTGTTTATAGGTATATTTACAGGTATGACTGCTATGTCTTCCTGAAGAATGTGCCCTTTTATCATTATGAAATGTTCTTCTTTATCTCTGCTAATAGTCTTCATCTTGAGGTATATCTTATTGGAAAGGAAGAGTCATTCCAGCCTTCTTAGACTAACTGTTTGTAAGTATATATTTTCCCATCTGTTTCCACCCTTTTTGCTATCTGTATCATTATATTTAATGAACACTTCGTGTAGAAGGTGTGGATTTGGGCCTTGCATTTTTATTTGTTCTGAAAATACCTTAATTTTAGTTGGAGTGTTTAGTCAAATTACATAAATGTAGTCACTGACACAGTTTGATTTAGTCCATCAATTTACTCTTTAAGGTGGAGCGTATGTTACAGTTGATGAGCCAACGTTGATACAATATTATTAACTCAAGTCGGCAGTTTGCTCCGGGTTCACCCTGTGGTGTACATTCTGTGGGTTTTTACGTAGATGCGATGACACGAATCCACTGTTACAGTGCCATATAGAGTAGTTCTGTTGCCCTAAAAATCCTCTGTGCTCTGCCTATTCATGCTCCCCTCCCCTGACCCCTGACAGCCGCCGACCTTTTAACTGTCTCCACAGTTTTGCCTTTTCCAGAATCACATAGTACGTAGCCTTTTCAGATTCCCTTTTCTTCACCTGGCAATAATATACATTTAATGTTCTTCCATGCCTTTGCATGACCTGCCAGCTCGTTTATTTTTGTTGCTGAAATTCTTGGAGCTCTTACCTATATAAAGAAGCTGCAGATTCACCTGACACCATCACCCTTTTGACAACTGCACATGTGCACAGAGAACTTGTCATTCTACCCACAACCCAAGGAGACGGGCATCCCTGTCGTCATTTGACAGACAGGAGAGGAGGAGCAGAGAGCTGTAAGCCACACGGCTGTTACCCCCGCTGCCAGGATTGCAGGCCAGGTGCCACTGGTGCCATGGATGCCCAAGGCCCGCAGCAGCAGCATCACCAGGAAACCCGTTAGAAATGCAGCATCTCGGACCCTCCCCGGGACCTGCTGCGTCCCCATCTGCATCTGAACAAGGGCCCGGGGCAGCTCTGCCACCAGCTCCGCCCCTGCTATGGGAGCACCAGCCCCTCCTCGGCTCCCACAGCTGCAAGCTTCTGTGGACCTCAGGCACATCAGCCTTGACACACATTTTTTTCTATATCGGGACTAGAGGGGCGTTTTGCAGGATGATAAGGTGAGAGCTTATCTTGGGATAGGAAGATCCATCTCCATTTTGGGGAGTGTGAAGAAAAGGGGCCTTAGACCTCAAGCTCTGAGCTCCAAATGACAGACCCCTCCACCTCCACTCCAAGCATTTAACCCCAGGCTCAGCCCAGCTCAGCAAGAGGAAATGAAAAGGGGACTCGGCCTAGCCAGAGTGGGCTTGGAAGATCCAGAGAGGTGGGAAAGGTGCAGGGGGTCCCCTGGACGTGGAAGAGGGGCATTCCCAGCATGCCTCTCATCCGCGGATGTCTTCCAGGAGCTCCCAGCCTGGGCGACAGCAGATGTGAAGGGGGCCAGTCTCCACAGTCCAGGACACAGACGCACAGGTACAAAGTCAAAACTACAGTGGAAAGGTCTACACAGCCAGGGGAGCACCAGGGGGGACTAGAATCACAGAGGGGTGAGTCCTACGTTTGGAGAAGCACGGAAAGGATGTTTATGGGGAGACGATCTTAAAGCTGAGTCTTGACAAATGAGAAGGCAGCTTCATTCTACACGGCTAGGATAATAGTAGCAACTTTGTTTCTGATTGGAATGTTTGTTACTTGAAACACACAGGCTGAGGTTACACAGGCTGTCAGCAGGAAGGGCATCTGCCTTGTAAGAAGCACTGGCTGAGAACAAGCCCTCTGACAGAGCTCTAGCCCCCATGACTCTCAGGGAGGTTGGAATCAGAATCGCCTTCTTGGGAGGGAAATCTGAAGCCCAGAGCAGGTGCGTGTTGCATCCAGGTCACACAGCTGCACGTGGGGATGTGTTTGAACTGCCAAAGGCATTTGCCAATTTTAGCATTGAATTTGTGTTCCACTGTCTGTTGACACATTTCCATGAAGACCCCACTGATCACCACGGGCTTATATTTACCAGAGTGTGAATATCCAACAGACGAATTGGGCTTAATTAGTGCATGAGCTTTTTAAAACAAATAACATTTAAATGAAGTAAATAATTATAAAATGTTGTCCACAAATGTTAACTCAGTCAATTCTGCTTGAGAAACATCACTCAGGCACCTATCATGCGCCAGCCAGTCTTTTAGGGGTTAAAGTTATCATGCTAAACAAGGTACTTTTATGACAAAATGTATTTATCAGCTAGGTATCGAGAATCTGATGTGCCTGGCTCTACAGACAGAGAAGCGAACCTAGCCAGGACCAGTCCAAATTTTACACTTTGGAGATGGGCAGCTTGCCGAATTCAGCTGTTATTTGTCCTCAGGCTAGGTGCCCCAGCTTCCTCATCTAAGAGGTGGGGATGACGACACATCCTATTCCTTCCTCAGGGAGATGCTGTAAAGACCAAAATCGTCGCAGATGTAAAAGCCCTTCAAAATTTATGGAGTGCTAAACAAACGCAAGCCGTGGTTATTGTGTTTGAGATATTTTCCTGCCTACAGCTCACGGCTGAATGGTCCTTGTAGGATCCTTTTCACCTTTGTGAGTGTTATAGGCAGAACTTGCAAAATTGCAAATACGAGGCCTTTGGATGTCAATCAGCGCACGGCTACAGCTCGTGATGGTGATGGGTCATTTGGTAGAAGGTATCTGGGCTCACTTCCCGTTGTGAGGTGGGCTTTAGGAAAATGAATGATTCAAGGGAGGGTTGATCTGCTGAGGCCATAAATTCTCAGACAAATTTCCACAGAACCTGGAGGCACATTGGTAAATAGATGAGATTGAAAAGGAAGCATGGTGACGCGCTCTCTGACAGACGAATGCCTCTTTGCCGGCTGTCTACCCACGCTGGGACCCTACCGCACCCCTTCCTTGATTTACAGCCGTCACACGGAGCCCTGGATGCAGGGAGAAGGGGTTGAGGCCACCCTGTCATCCGAGGTTGTGTCGAGACTTGACCTCCAGCATCCCGACCCACATCAGTTATCGATGGCTGCAGAGTTAACACTGCGGATCTAAGAGGCCTAAAACACAGTGCATTTCCATGATCCTCAGCTCCGTCTGCTGGTTGCCCTGCTGGCCTCACCTGGGCCCACTCACCTGGCAACTCTGAGCTGGGGGCCGGCTCAGGGTGAGTCCCCCTGATGCTGGGGAGGTTCTTCTCTGCTCCACGTGGCCCCACCCTTCAGGAGACCTACAGTGAGCTTGCACTGTGATGGCAGAAGTGTTCCCAGAAGGATACCAGAGACCACGAAGCGTGAGGCCAAGAAGACACAGAGATGGACCATCACCCCTTCTGCCCTGTCCACTGGGCCCGGCAAAATCACAAGATGTGCCGGACCCATGGAGAAGGGGCCCCCAGGGCGGCTTCTGCCTGTGCCCTCTTCATTCAGACACCAAAGATCTGAAAAGACCAGCTACCTGTTGGGCACTACCAATGATGGGGACAGAGAGAGAGAGGAGGGAGGGAGAGGAGCTCTCACCTCTTGCATGATTTGGAAACCCAGCGGGCCCAAGGTGCCTGGTTCCCCAATGTCAGAGCAAGAGATGTTCTTCTGAGGGTCCAGTCCTGTTCCCGCCGAGCCGCTCCCTGGGCCCTCATCCTCCATGGACCTTGGCTTCACCCTCTGCATACTTGACTTGCCCTCCGAGACCCCTGTCTTGAGAGACTGCAGCTGAGCAGCTCTCTCACCCTTCTTCCTACCTTGAAAACACGGGCCCAGAGGCCTCTTTTCATTCTCCACTGTCGCTGTCCCTTAAAAATCCTCATGTCCCACAGCTACATCCATAATTCTTTTCCAGACAGGCCTCTCTCTAATAAGACACCTTTAGGAGTCTTGGAGGGTCTGCTGGGATCATGTTGCATCTTTACTGGGGCCTAAAAGGGGTCTGCCAGCCCTGCCTTGATTCGGAGCGTGTTCTTCTCCTGGACTTACTCGCCACCAAACATCCTCCACCATGCAATGTCTCTTTTTGCCTTTTCCTCGTTCTAACTGGATCATTTGTTTTCTTTCTGTTGCAATTTGAGAGTTGTTTCTATATTCTAGATACGAGTCCTTCATCAGGCATAGAGTTTGTCAATATTTTCTTCCACTCTGTAGTGTGTTTCTTCCTCCTTTTAAGACGGTCTTCACAGAGCAAGTTTTAAATTTTGATGAAGTCCAGTTTATCAATTGTTCTTTTCACAGACAAGGCTTTTGGTGTCAAGTCGGAGAACTCTTTCCCTAGGCCTCGATCCTAAAGATATTGTTCCGTCATTTTTTTCTAAAAGTTTTACGTACTTTTCCAGCCCTGCCCTCTCTTTCTCTCCTTCCACGATTCTGGTCACAAGAATGTTGGGTCTTCTGCTGCCGTCTCAGCGGCCCTGAGGCTCCGTGGATATTTTCAGTCTATTTTTCTCTCTCTTTTTCAGAATGGCTGATTTCTATTGTTCTACTTTCCAGATTCACTGGTTCTTTCCCTTATCCCTCCATTCTGCTGTTGAGCCCAGCCTCTGAGCTGTTCGTTTTAGTTACTGTGTTCCATAGTTTCATTTTGTTCTTTTCACCTTCTACTTCTCTGCTGAAACTTTCTTCCTATTTCCTGAGATTTTCTACTTTTCATTTGTTTCAAGTACGTTTGCCGTTGTTCCTTGAAGCATTTTTATACGGGCTGCCTTACAGTCTTTATCACAGAATTCTAACATCTCTGCCCTCTGAGTGTTGACTTCTCATCTTTCTTTTTCATTCAGTTTGAGCTCCTTCTGGTTCTTGATATAATGACTGATTTTCTATTGAAACCTGGATATTTTGTATTAAGTTATGAGACCTAGGATCTTATTTAAACCCTTGGTTTTAGCTGGCTGCTTCTGACGTTGCCCCAGTAAGGGAAGAGGGGCTCTGCCTCATGACTGCTAGTTTGAGGGTGGAGGGTCTGCCCCGACTCAGCCTCCACTGACACCTGAGGAAGGGGAGACTCCTTCTGTGTGCTGCGGAGTGAGGTGCCTTATCACTGCTGGATAGTGGGGCATCCAGGCCCCCCCTGGTCTCTACCGACACCACAGGGGTGGGTGAAGGAGGAAGCTCATCACGGTTACTGTTACCAGCCAGTGGGGAGGAGAGTCCCTGCTCCCTCCCAGCTCTCCCTGGTACCACCTGGCTGGGGGTGCGGGGGGGAGACTTCCACCCGCAAAGGTGAAACTCAGCATCTGCACTTGTCCTTTGGGGGGGGGGGGGGGGGGGGGGGGTCACAGCTTTTTCTGTGGTGTTTCCTGGGTAAAGTGGTTATTGTCTGAAAGTTTTCTGTCTTCTGGGCTGTCCTTTCCTGGTCCATTGACTTAAAATTGAGGGTTTTTTAGGAGTTTTTTTGTCCTGTCTGTACCAATTAGCATTTCTTGGTTGAGGCTTTTTCAGCTCCAAGCCTGGGCTGTATGGGGCAGAGAGTAAGCTGAGCATTCGGCTGTGTTGCTCCCCGGTCCTGAGGTCCCTGGTGGGTCTGCCCTCTTCTCTCCACCTCTCAGAGTCTTCTTGTGTGTGTTTCATAATGACGCCCACAGTTTTAGTTTTTTAGTTCTATTTAGTGGGAAGAACGAGGAAAGAATAATTCTATTCCCACCTCCCAAAAGCAGTGGCCATCACGGTGGCATCTTTGGTAATCAGCTGAGGGTTTACTGTGAGGATTGAAGGAATCGTGTGTGTGTGGAAGTGCCCGTCATCCAGGAGATGCTCAATAGATGCTCAAATTCTCAGCCTAAAGTCTGTCACTTTCATAATCAGCCCACACAGGAGACCCATGCCCCATCCTCTCTGAACTCCACAATGTGATGATCAAAGTGCCGGCCCCCTGGGAGCTGGTCTTCCTTTCTTCCCAGGAGCCATTAAAGATAGCAGAGCACGTGACACGGAAGGAGGAGCACGTGCGGCATTTGAAGTCTGTGCTGTGCGTCTGTGAGGGAAGCGGCGGAAGGCAATGTCGAGACAGAACTAGACTCTCGGGCCACGGAGGCAGAGCCCTGCCAGCCCTTGGCCACGGCGATGAGGACGCAGCGACGCTGTGCCTGCCTGGCGTACAGCGCTCTGGTCACCCCACCCCCTCCACTTTCCCCTGATACTGCATTTCTCAGGATGTTTCCAAGACCAAAGCAACCGTGTACATGGCCCAGATGCACTGGGGACTCCCAAAGGGGCTTGGCCTCCTGCACCCTCGTCTTTTGCACGAGAAACAAAGGAAGTTCTGGTCAGTTTCCTGTCAGTTGACTTCAACTAACAAAAGCACTTGACTTCCTCCTCACGGACGTGATGGTCCAGATTCCTGGGGAGACTCGCTCCCTGGATGAACAGGCAGGTTCCTTGCAGCAGCCTGTGATGGTGCAGCCCAGAGACCCAGTTCAGATAAACCCTCTGCAGCTCCATCACTGCCCGGGCATGTCCTGCTGAGCAACATCATTTGAATTCCATGTTTGTCACCCTGCAAAGGAGGACAACATAGCACCTTGCACGTTAGAGGTAAACAGGATGGCGTGTGTCGGGTGCTCAGCACAGAGGTCTGTGCACACGTGCTCCTGCTGGAGGAGGCCGGCACCCACAGTGGGTTCTAACCCCACCCTCCCAACAGGACCCAGGAGGTATTGTGGCTTCTAATTGCTTCTTTCACAGAACAAGGCTCCTCCCCAGTGGACAATAAATAAATAAATAAATGCACCAAATCACCTAGCTTTTCAGTGGCATCAGCAAAGGATCTGAAGCCAGGACTCCTAGAACCCTTCCTGATCTTCCCCGCAATAACCTTGAAGTCTCGGGGCCAAGCAGCAGGTGCACCACCAGCAGAATTCACCCCACACCAGCCATCAGAGGGAGCCTGTGGTTAGCGGAGCCGACTTTTTTAAAAAAAATGTATAATAAATAAAGCACGGCTAGTGGGGCGATGCTGATGCTGTGAGTGTTTGCCGGAGACGTTAGTAATTATGGCATCACTGAAGTGACAGAGAAATGCTGTTTTCCCTTTATTGTAATTAACGTTGATAGTGGTGACAATCCCCAGTCCTGTGTTTATGTGACATGGAGCGTACAAGAACTCCCAGAACTTTACAAACAGTTTATTCATCTGTGCAGCTCACAGAACGGTGGGTGGGAGAAGGCACTCAACCTAGAGCTTGGCAGGAAAACGAGACTGGATGGGGCGCTGGGAGACCAGTTTGCTCTTCTTGGCTCTGCTCCTATTTACCTACATGATCTTGGGTGAAGCATTGGTCCTCTCAGAACCTCAGTGTCATCTTCTATAAAATGAAAGGATTGGATGCCACACTTAGGACGATCTCTCCTGGACGTAACAGTCTCGTGCGAGAGACTAACTGGATAAATCAGATCAGATGAGCCCCTGTTGTCTTAGTTATCTGCAGTTTCAGGTTGAGGGGATCTGACAGATGAAAGAGTTTGATAAGTGCATCAAGCACCATTGCATGACAGTTTCCTGATCTGTAAAATGGGTCTTATAATGACCTTTCTGAGATTCAGAGAGAAAATCTTCAAAGCACCTAGCTCCACATCAGGCACGTAGTAGAGAGGAAACTGAAGACAACTGTCATTTCAGCTGGATGCATGCCCAGGCGCTGCCACCACCTGGCTGGGTGACTTTGCTCACCCTTAAAAGAGGATGAACTCTGTCCAGTCCCCCAGGTCCCTGTTACAGTGAGGGCCCGGAGCCTGGCCGGGTTTGGGAGGCTGTTCAGGAGGTCTGAGCTCTGGTGGTTCCAGGCTTGCTTCTGGGCTCACCTGGCAGGGAGACCTCAGCTGAGTGGCTTCATCTCTCAGACCTCTGCTTTTGCATCTCTCAAATGTCAGCCCAGAGAAAGAGGGGAGGGTTTAAGTGTGACAACAGAGCCCCCTTCCCCACTTCCTGCCATGGAGCAATGGGTTTTCCACAATCACAATGATTTTTTTTCACAAGCATCATTGCTTTCTGCCTTTGCCCCAAATGCCCTGAGGAATATGAGGATACCACAGCAGGGTATAGAACGATGCTGCTTCAGGCTAAGTATAGGCGTCCCCACTCATCCACGGGAGTTCATTCCAGGACCCCCGGGAATGCTTGAAACAGTGGACAGTAGCAAACTCTGTACATGCTATGCTTTTTCCTATACACAGACTTGGGATAAAGTTTAATTTATAAAGTAGGCACAGTAAGAGACTAACAGCAATAGCTAATAATAAAATGGGACAATTACAACAAAAAACTCTAATGAAAGTTACTCGAGTGTGGTCTTCCTCTCTCAAAATATCCTACTGTATTGGACTCGCCCTTCTTGTGACATGGGAGATGCTACAGTGCCTGCATGATGAGAAGAAGTGAGGGGAACAGCCTGAGGCTGCTATAGACCTTCTGACGATAGGTCACAGGAGGACCATCCAGCCGCGACCCGTGTTGGTGGCTCAGTGTCTGAAGCAGACAGTGTAAATGTAGGTGGTTGGGGATCCAAAGAAGGGATGATCCACGTCCCGAGTGGGATGGAGTGGAACAGCCTGTGATTTTGTCATGCTACTCAGAACAGCATGCGATTTAAAACTTAGCAGTTGTTTATTTCTGGAATTTTCCATTTGATGTTTTCAGCTCGCCCTTGACCTAGACTAACTGAAACTGTGGAGATTGAAACCGTGAGTAAGGGGGGACTACTGTATCTGTAACATTTCTAATCTCTGACTTCCATTTTTGCAAATAGCTGCATGCATCCATTTCTTCCCGTTATAAAAAAACATCAAAAACAGTCAACGAAACCCATGACCTTGGGCCTGGGTGCGGATTCAGAGGCCGTGAGTCCAGGGAGGCGACTTCCTGGGTGATGCTGAGGCCCCTCGACAGTGCTCTTCCTGGTCCTCCATGTCCTCCTCACCTCCATTCAGGCTTGGATCCAAGAACGCCAGCCCTCCCCTGGGTGTCCACTCTGACCCGTTTCTGCTCCAGCAGCACTGACCACCTGTGATTCTGGGTTCCTGGGTTTGGATTTTGCGAAAGGGCCCACGGGCTCTCTCAGGGTTGCGTGACTCCGAGCGGCCCCATGACCCGCTCTGGGATTTTCACTTTGGAATGCGTACAAGGGAAGCTCTCCTCAACCCAAACGCTCCTTCATGACTTTTTGTATGAGTTTTAAATTTGATTTTCACTGCCGTCAAGGTTTTGCAATATGATGAAAATTACCATTAAGTGTGGGATGCAGCTCGGGAGATAATATTATTATTAAAAATATTAAAAATATCAGTCTGTGTGTACACACGGCTTTGCTCTTCATAATCCTTCCTGCCAGGAATCTTAGGCAAGATGTATTATTATTATTTTGTTATTATTACTCCCATCTTTCAATTCACAAAACTGAGGCTCAGAGCTGTCTACTCCAGGGAGTGTCTGTCTCCCTGAGGGGGAGTTATGTCTCACTCCTCTTAGTGGGTTGAGTGGTCCTCCCCCCACCAAAGATATGTCCACGTGCTGACTCTCAGTGCCTGTGCGTGTGACCTCATTTGGAAATAAGGTCTTTGCAGATGTAATTAAGTTAAAGATCTTGAGATGAGATCATCCTGGGTTAGGGTGGGCCCTAAATCCAATGACAAAGGACCTATGAGAGACAGAATGGAAGAACACGCAAGGAGAAGGCCACTGAAGACAGAGGCAGAGACTGGAGAGATGGGTCTACACTCCAGGGAATGCTGAGGATTGATAGGAACCACCAGGAGCTGGAGACAGGCCTGGGACGGATTCTTCCCAGAGCTGCCAAAAGGAACCGGACGTGCTGACATCTTGTTTTCAGACTTCTGGCCTCCAAGACCATGGGAGAATGAATTTCTGTGGTTGTAAGCCCACCCCCCCCCCCCCCCACCGGTTTGTCTTAATTTGTTACGGCAGCCCCAGGACATTACCACATCCTAATCCATAGCTGGGAGCATCCTCCCGAGCCCCTCCCACTCTCAGTCCAAAGAGCCTGTTGGCTGGAATACTTTGGGGGTTGGGGCTGCCTGGCTTACAGTGGGGGCTCAGCGACTGCTCCTCCTGTACCAAGTGGATGGACATTCAACTCAGGACAGGCTTGAGATGGAGCCCCACCCCTGGCTCCTGACCACTGATTGTCCTCTATCGTCTCCTTTGCTGACTGTGGCCCCCTCCCCTTTGCCAACCCTGCAGCCTTCCCAGTTGCTGAGCAAAGCCACTCCTAGGTTGGGGACGTGCTGACTGTGGTGGGGTGGCCAGGCCCTACCCTGAGTCCTATCTAAGCCTCAGATGCTTTATGTCCCTGATGGACCCCAGCAGGTTCTCCTCACCCGAAAGTGAAGACACCGATGCAGGAAGAAACAAAATCTCTTTTTAAGGTCATGGGTGGGTGAGTGCAGAGCCACGCTCAGGCCCAGGGGTGTCAGTGCTGAAGCCACGACCTCGGCCAGGCCTGCCCGGCGGGCAAGCTACTTCAAGTCACCTTGGAGCCCAGTATGCCCACGCTCATGTGACGTGCCGGAGGTCAGAGAGCGTGTGCCCAGCTCCTGCAGGAAGAGAGCAGGAAATTTCCTGACCTCTCGCCCAGGAGTAAGGTCCTGGGACATCATCCTTGCCAGCTATGAGAAGGCCTCCCTTTATTTAATCCAAAATACCCTCCTTTGAAAACTCGCCACTGTACTCGCACAGAAAATACACATCCTTCGGTGCTGCTCCCTGCCATGGCTGGGGATGTGTTCAGGAGAAAGACGGCAGAGGTAAAATAAAAAAAGCATACATTTTAGAAAATGTGATATTTAAAAGGCAGTTTGTCCTCAGTCTGAAAATTTGACATTTGAAAGCCACCTTCGATTTTTCTAAAAGAAAATAAAAAGGTCTATTCCTGCCCACAGAGAAAATGTATAAAACTGAGAGAGTCTTGCCTGGAGAAAGTGACATTTTCATTTTCTTTCTTTGAGAAGTTGAGTTGCAAAAGAAAAAGTAAGATTCTGTCCTGTGAGATGCCTAAGCATCAGAAGAGAGTGCAAGGTGAGGAGGGGCCTGGCGGGGCTCTGAACCCCGAATCTCCCAGCCCCATGGGCTGTTCCCTCTGCTGCCGGGTCCCCAGGCTCAGGGAGAGGGGGACACTTGGAAATTATGCAGTGGGTTTCAAAGCTGTGCGGCCTCCTCTCGTAGCTTGAGAGCATGGTGCCCACATTGGACATTTGGATTTGAGAAGAGCATTCGGTAAATTCTTTCCTGCAGACGAGAGGAAGAAATAAAGGTGCCCTGGATGCCGTCACCCGGGACAGCAAGGAGGCACTGAGACATAAGGATGAGAAGGTGTACTTTGCATTTGGCAAATTGGCTTTAGATTCAGGAATTAAGCTGCAGGAGCTTTCTGCCTCACAGCCCCCTCCTCTGAGCAGCGAGGAAAAGGACACCGACCTGTGAGTCACCATCGGGACTAGACGGCCTGTGCATGTCACCTTGCACTGCACGGTGATCAACGAGAAGGAGCTCATGCTATTATCACACTCGAGAGGGACTGAGGGCTGGCTGAGTCCTCACACCAAACAAGTGGATAAATGTTGTCAACTTTGAAAAAATTCCCTGGAAGAGTGGCGCTTGGCTCTTGGGGCTCCCATCCACAAACATGTGTCAAGGGCCAGGTCCATGTGCAGAGGAGAGGCCCCAGCATCGTCCTGGGGCAGGCAGAGTGAAAGGCCTCAGGGAAACATCCAGGCTGAGTGAGCTTGAGAGCACAGAACAGGGAAGGCAACGGTGTGCACCGACACCCCAAAACTCAAGAGAGAATATAGAAGGAATTGCTAGTTTCTGTCCAACCTCTTCATGGAGCACTTGAAGGAAAGCATAGATACAGCATTTGTAAAACATTAGGCTAGAAAAGGCTGCAGGATGTATGAAAAGCTGAATGATTAGATTTGATCACAAAAGCTTTAGCCAGACGTTAGACCAAAGCAACTCTGAAAAAATGGGAAGTGACAGCAAGGAGACCGTGTGACCCAGTGTTAGGAGCACGGACACGGGCCCACACAGCCCAGGTGCCTATGGCCCTCTTGCATCAGCTCTCTGGACCACAGTTTTCCCATCCTCGAGTGGGGATGTTGTTACTGCCTCCCTCCCGGGGATGTTGTTACTGCCTCCCTCCCAGGGATGTGGAGAGGAACAAATGAGCTGATTCATGCAGGGTGCTCAGGACAGGACCTGTTACACGGTGCAGGTTCAAAACCCCATAGTCGTTGAACGCAGATCCCTGCACTGAGACCCAGAAGTGGCCCAGGACGATCGGAGGGAGACTGGGGGAAAGGCCACTTGTCGAGATAAACCTGGGGTCTCCCTGGGCTGGGGCGAGGTATGGCTGCCCTCGTTCAGTAGACCCGGAGGTGGCTGGAGTGAAGGGACCTCCCTCGGAAGGAGTTGTATTGACTCCACCCTGCCCAGCCCACTCTGTAGTCCAGTAGGTGGTCCTGGGGCCCATGTTGCATGACAGATGCCACCAGACTTGGGCATTCAGAGGGGAGCCACTGGATGGTGAGAGCTCTCCAAACAAATCAGGCATAGGAGGGTTGAGGGAGCACAGAAGGAAAAGTCTGGGGTCAGGATCTCTGTGTTCCAAGAATGGAGGATGTCTCAGGGGTTTGTGGGACCCTAAGGAGAAAACCTAGGGCCCAGAGTCAAAGGTTCAGAGTGCAATTCAAACTTAGGAAGAGCTGTGAATGTCTGCTCTGCCCTCCCAGGAACGGCTGCCCCAGTCTCCTCCACGTCATTGGATATGGGGAGCAGTTAAGATGCAGATCCCCGAGGAGGATGCTCCTCCACCACGTGGCGGTGGTGAGACCCTGGGCCTTGTAGCTGAAGTCTCGGAGCCCTTGGCTCCTCATCTCAAAATAGGGTGGTTGTGAAGACTTCCTGAGACAGTCCACGCAGAGCAGCGTGTCGTGCCCGGTCCGTCCTAAGCCTGGGCCGGCTCTTTTAGATCAGACGGAGACTGTGGCCACTTGCCAGGACACGTTGGCATCGACTTCCGTACAGAGAGGGGATCAGATTGCAGGACCTGCCCACACTGAGGCTCTGAGCTTTTCCAGGACCTGACGGTAGCTGCAAAGCACCATCCCATATATGCCTCCTTAAGAATTTTTAGGGTAATCACTCTGAAGGGTTTTCCGGCAAAGCCGACATGGACATTCAATCTTAGGTGGTGAAGATGCATCATGGATGCGAGTCAACATTGTTCTCAGAGGAAGATGTTAAGAAAAACAATCAACTCTTGCATTTGCACCGCTCTCTGTAGTTCATTCAGCAAACTCAACTCGGGTATCTGCTCTGGGATGGAAGGACTCCTGATTCTGTCCCCAGCTTGTTTTCACACTGCCCCTCTGAGTGCACACCGCATCACTGTTCCCTTAGCTCGGACAGCAGCACCAGGCTCCCACCTGGCTCCTCACTCTTCTCCTTCAATGGCTTCTAGAAAGATATTTCTAGATCTCAACTCTGGTCTAGCCACTTCCCCGCTGCAGGGTCAGCCTCCCACACAAGGGAGTCGGAAGTCCTCCTTCTGGGCGACAGGGGCCTGAGCATCTGCTCCTGCCTGTCAGCCTCAGCCCCCAGCGCCTTGTGTGTGTTGCAGCCAGCTCTCTGACCAACTGCTGCCGTCTAGATAACATAGAGCTTTCCAGACTCCTGGCTGCTGCTCCCAGGGCGGCCTCCACTCGCTTCCATCTCACCCTGTTGCATTCTGACCCACGGTCTACCGGGGCTCTGTAACAAAATACCACAGACGGGGGGACTTCAACCTGGACATTTGTTTCTCACGGGTCTGGAGGCTGGAAGTCCGAGACCAGGGCGCCAGCACGGCTGGGTTCTCCTGGTTTGCAGACAGCCACTGTCTCCTGTGTCCTCACGTCATATCACACCCTCACAACCACATTGAGTTGGCGAATCCACATCAGGTTGGTGCATCACTGTGTCCTCAAGGTCTGGCTGAGGCTCGGCACAGAGTAGGTCCTTAAGAAATGTTTTAAAATAAGCAATTAAGTAGGCAGTGGTGAGCCCAAGCCAGGGGGAGGAAGAGCAGAGTGTTCAGCCGTGAAGAACAGAATGGAAGCCCCAGGAGTCTGAACTGCAGAGGGGTTTTTGTATGCACGGCCCCAAACGGAAAACACTGACTCATCACACAAGTACAAAAAAAGGAGAGGTGGGAGCCAAGGCAGGGAAAAATCATTTAGTATGAAATAGGAAGGGAGGTGAATCCAGGAGCAGAAAGAACTGTACAGAAATGAGGAAAAGGGTAAATTTATAGAAACCCAAGTTCATCATCCTGAGAGAGAGCATGCAACTGTCTCGGGAATGGGAGAGGCACGTCCACGGGGGCCCTTTACAGAAGATGCGGAGAATCTGGCAGACGCAGATCGCAGCAGCCAGGCTGTGCCGAGCCCGGGGGCAGGAAGACGAGGGGTTCCCTCTTTGCTCTCTGCAACCTCGGGTTTCCTGAGGACGCCCAGCGCCAGCATTTGCTGTGGTGGCAAGCCCTCACAGTGATCACAAAGGAAAACAGAGATAACTGCCAAAAACACACACTTCCATGTATCATTCTCCAGCTACTGGGGAGTTGCAGAGCGTCCTCTCATCATTAAAAAGAGCTTAGCTTCCAATTGCTCTGAATTCTCCCAGGGGCCTCTTGGAGCAGAGCAGCAGAGGGCATGAGCTCTGTTTCCCTTTGTTGACTGAAGACCAGCACCTGTTCTCACTCTTCATTTCCATCTACTCATTTCATTTCTTTGCCTATAAACCCTCTTGTAGGATGATGCCACACTCAGCATCCGTAAAAAATTATAGGGGAATCACCCTGTGATTCCAAGGGAGTCCAATCCTGGATTCATCACTTCTTTCCTGGACCTCTTTTCTGACATCATCTCCTATGTTTAGGGAGACTGCAATCCTGGAAGAAGGACCAAAGGACTCTGCCTGCGGAAGGCATTTTGCTCAGGGAATAGGCACCATTTTTGAGAGAATGGACCCATTCCCCCTAGGAGAGGCACTAGCTGTAGCCGTGGCCACCTCTCTCCTTTGGTGAATGTGCAAGGAATCTTCTTGGCACAGGAGACAGGCCCACACTTTGGAAAAGTGGCCAG
The DNA here is from genome assembly GCF_021613505.1 of Equus quagga. Classification (NCBI taxonomy): domain Eukaryota; kingdom Metazoa; phylum Chordata; class Mammalia; order Perissodactyla; family Equidae; genus Equus; species Equus quagga. The sequence goes on along the minus strand of NC_060285.1, from coordinate 2,585,223 downwards.
AACACAAGATGTACATATTTCTTTCTTTGCTAAGATGGGGCAAATGCAAGGCTCAGCGGTGATGTGATCAGAGTGATGTTCAGAGTCCTGGACGAGGCCATGCAGTTCCAGCCCAACCCGAATCACCAGGACTTTCGAATCCAATCTCACTTCTTAAAATAAATACTGAAAATGACTTCATATCAAGGGAAAGACAGTTCTTGACCATTTAATTATGGCTTAGAGATTTATGAATGAATAAAATATACTCCGGCTAAATGGTGGAATTATTTTCAAATTTTGCCCTAGAAAGAAATATTCCATTTATCTAACCCGGCACTTAGAATTCTGTCCTAAACCTGTGATGGCTTTGTGAAGGCAGAAGACAAATGACACCAAAGATCTCTCTTGTCCCAACAGGACAGGGACACCTGGGCAGGTGAGAGCTGGCCTCCGCCCTCACCTGTAGGTTGCCCTTGGGGGCTCTTCCTCCACGCAGAGGGCGGGTCTGTCCACCTGGTACCGAGAGCCTGGTTGACGCAAGGCCTCAGATCACATACCTCCATTTTCCTCCCACTTATTTCTCACGATTATGTCAGGAATGGGTGTTCATATCCCAGTTTTACTGCTGGAGAAATTGAAGCCGAGAGGGAAGCCACTGAGCTCACAGAGCCAGGATTTCAACTCAAGCCGTTAGACTCCAAGTCCGAGGCTCTCCCTAAAGGAAAGTGCCTCCTCCTAAGAGATGCACAGCCGTTGCTGTGGTGTCGTCATTCACCGTTCGACACCCTCGTGGAGACCCACTGTGGTGCGAGAACCTGCACGGTGCTGGGGTGCACAGAGGAACCAGCCCTGGCCCCCGCCGTGCAGGGAGCACCATCTGATGAGGAGCTCAGATGAAGACCAGTGCGCCCTGCCACAACGTTAAAGGGCTCCTAAATGATTATGGGAATTGTGTGTCCTGCAGACACCAAATGTGGAGACATTCATATCTGACGGTCGCAGGGAAGTCATCAGTAGCGATGACACTCCTGTGGGCTGGGTTGTGAAGGAACACGGGAATTAGACAGATGGAGGAGGAGGAAATTGCTGCTGACGGTGACGGAGCCGGCAGCGCGAGAGGAGTGGCTGGGGGCAGGGCACTGGGCCCACTTAGAGGGCCTTATTCATGAGCTCATGGGGACCTTCCCTACACGTGGAAGCTCCAGGGGGTTTGAGCATGGGTGCAGGATCCTACGTCAGGCTCCTCAGGAGTGGGTCCAGAAAGCTGCAGGCAGGGCTGCTCAGTGCACGGACCAGCACTCACGAGTGCCTGCAACCAGCCTGGCACCGGGCCTTGGATGAAACGCAGGTGGCACAGAGGGCTCCTTTTCTCATGAGGACGGCAGAGTAAAGCTGTGCACAGGAGGGAGCCCTGGGGCCCGGGGAGGCAGTTTCTGTGAGCCCAAAGTGGGGAGGAAATAGGCAAAGATGAAGAAGGAAATCTTTCTGGAAAGCAGGAGAGGTGTGTGCAAAGGCATAGAGGAAGAAGAGAGAAAAGACAACACATCTGGGACCACTAGCTGCTGAGAAAGGGAAGGACATCGAGGTCCTCAGGAGGTGGCAGAGAGAGAGGGGAGGTTGCGGGGCCCACAGTGCAGCCCCGGCTCTGCCGGACTTGTGCTGCACAGTGGAGGGTACCCGGATCCCTGCAGCAGCCTCGGTGGGGGGTGGGGGGGGGGGGGGGTCCGGGGCTTGGGTGGGGGGGGGGGGGGGGGGGGGGGGGGGGGCGTGATCAGGCATTTGTCTGAGAGAGGGCCGGTGAGAAGGGCAGGACCAGAGGAGGGGCTGTGATGCTGGTCCAGGCTGGAGCCCAGCACTGAGACCTTGTGTCAGGGAGGGGCGGAGATGGCACAGTTCGGAGAGAATTGGGTGAAATCGACAGAGCCCCTGAGTCAATGCCCTGTGGCTGCCTTGGTGAGGAAGAGAGAGTGGGGGTGATGCCTGGGCCCCTGAGGATGGCGGCCCCCTTCCTGAGGGGCCACTGGGAGGAGCGTAACTGGTTTTGGGCTGGTTGAGTTGAGATGCCTGTGTGGAGCCAAGTGACAAAATCACAGGGCAGGAGACAGAGGGCCGCTCAGGGTTGGGGAGAATCCCAGGGCTTCCAAATGAAGGTTTTGCAGCCATCACCACCCAAATGAGAAACTCCCTCAAAATGGCAGGTTGAGTCAAGAGAGAAGGAGGCAGGGGGCAGAAGCCAGCAAACAGTGGTACTCGTGTGGTGGACAGAGCTGGACAAGAAAAGTTGGCTGAGTCCAGACCGAGTACAGATGGATCATGCCCACCACTCTGCCCTTCCTCTCCCCGCCAGCCCCATCACATGAAATGAGATGAAAGATGTAGCTAAAGAGATAGACAGAAAAAGATCCATGAATTATTGGGTACCAACAAACAAAAACTCCACGAGCCGACAGAATGTTTAAAGATTTCTGGAAAGAAGGAGATGGAACTGGATTGCTGGAGAAACTCAATCAGAGTAAAGTAAAATCCCAAAGATATGCTAAAAAGAAGTTATTTTCTTTCCTCTGAAGAACGTTACAGGAAACTGCCAGGGCCAAGGCAACCAACAAAAGGCTGAGCAGGGAAGGGGCGGGGATGGAGGGAGCCGGGCAGGAGCTCAAGAGCATGGGGACCACGAGGTGCCTCCCTCCCACCTGCCCAGGACGAAGCCCCAGGAAGTCCTTTCCCAAAAAAGTACACCCCCTGTGTGGAGAGGACCCATGTACAAAAATGTCAGGGGGGAGAGGGAAGAAGACCAGACCAAGGACAGCCCCTGGCCTGCAAGAGAGCCACCAGGGAGTAAACCCAAAAGGCAAGCCACACTGATCTTCAGCTTGGCTGACCTTGAGCTTGGCTCGGGCCAAATCCAGGAGGATAGTCCTCAAGTTTCAGGTACAGGAGACTTCAAGGGCGGCCTCTGCAGCGGGAGGAGCAGGGTGGTGTCCTCAATGACCTGCAGGCAACCCCCTCCCCCTGGAAGATCCACTTCCTCTACACCCAGTGACTCAATTGTGGGCAGTGGACCAGCAGCCTGGCCTCCCCAGGATTGTGTTAGACCTACAGGATCTAAGCTCCAGCATCAAGACCCTTCCTCCTCCCCAAAAGTCCTGGGCATGCTCCAGCTTGGAATTCCATGCTGACTCAGAAAAAGGACCATGTGCCCAGCGACGGCCAACTGGAACCATTCCCTCCTCCTATAGAGGGGGCCTTGTAGGAGGGCTGAGGGTCACCCGGCCTGGGTGGGAAACCCAGCTCTCCTGTTAGGGTTGTGAGAGCTCAGGAATGTCTCCTGACAGCACCCTGGTGGGGCTGGGATGACCTCATTCCCCCACATGGGTTGATTGGAGAATTGAGAGGGTCTCTGCTGAGAGAGCAGCCTGGGGGCTAGCCCACAGCTGGAGCTAAATACCCCTCAGCAAAGACTAGCAGCTACTGACACCACCCACCTGCCACCCTCACCCCCATGCCCAGCAACCCCAGAAACACAAACCCACTGGCTCCAGGCACCAGCTTCAGGATAATCCCTCCAGCATGAACCATGCTGCCAGATCTCGCAACGTTCAGGGCTCAGCCCCTCACCACCCGCACAAATTCTCCATGAACTTCTTGAAAGCAATGGCTTTGTCTTGTTCCTCTTAGAGTCCTGATGCTTAAGAAATAGTTTACTTAGAGAAAATGGTCAGTAAATGCTTGTCAAACGGATGTCTGAAGGAAAAAGAAATAGCCATCAGCTAATTACAAAACTGTGCATGCACACACAGCTCTCTCTCGGGTGAAGGGAACCCCTTCCTTCCCTCTGTGTCCCTTACTACTTCAGATTCTTAGGATGTTGAATTTTCATCCTTTGCCTGAAAACTTAGATACGTTTCTGCCAACAGCAGCCGTAATGGCAGAGAATCGGGCCGTCCTCTATTCACCTGGCCGCCCACGAGAGAGTCTGCGGGGACTACAGACCGTAGGCCCCCTGCTTCTGCTTCAGCTATTTCATCATTCAGATTTCCATCACTGTCCAACACACACACAAAAATACCCAAATTGATTCATTCTCCACGAGGTTTTATGTATTACAGAGGAGGACAGAAAAAAACCTTGATTTGTCTCTGGAATCCTAGAAAACCAGAGCTAGGAAGAACTTTATTGATTATGGAGTTTGAAAATTTTTCTCATGCTCAGGAGAACACCGTGAAATTATGATCAATGAAGCTTGAGACGCTAAAATTATTAGCTTATGTGAAAGCAGATGCCTCTTACCCTGGATTCTAAGAGCCAGGCAGTGCTGGGCTCCAGAGGGTGTGGATAGATGTGGAGGACCCCAGTGGGCTGAGGAGACCCTGTCATTCCCTTTCTTCCTCCTGTTTGGGGAAATGACCCTCCCTAGGTATTGAGGGTGGAAGCTGCAGGCAGGGGCAGGGTGTCCTTCAGAAGCTGGACTGGAGTTTGTTACCTGGCCAAAGCCCCCACTACAGATTAAGGACTTGTGCTGGTGAGAAGGGAGGAACCCCCGAATAATCCTTGATGGGGTCAGGAAACAGGATCCCCCTCCTACTTCCAGACCCCCACCCCGAAAAGTCACTTCCGTCCATTCTTATGGAGTCCCCACCATGCTCAGGCCTCCTTCTAGGTCCCATAGGGCCCATGGATACCAGTGGAGTTGCTGCATCCTGGGGTGTGCATCCTCTCAGCTGTACCCCCTCCTGTGCTTGCTCCCCGAGAGTGACGGCCCTGATTTCATCCCCACGGCAGTTGGCGAGAGCACGTCTCCTGCATCCTTTCCAGGAACTGATGTAGCCTGAATTTTCATTCTGATGGGTGAAAACACAGCCGTCTTGGAAGCTTAAATGTGCTCATCCTTGATTGCTGGGAGGATGAGATTATTTACAAAAACATGCTCGTGCACACGTTTACTTCTTAGGATGGGGGGGCTGTTCTTTCTCTCTCTCCACCTTGGCAGTTAGCTTGGATCTTAGTTTGTGAACCTGCACACCTCGTCTCAAACTCTGCCTCTCGGCTTGGGGGAGAACAACCAGCAGACCAGCCTGACATGTGCTGGCCTGTGCAGGGGCCGGCGGGCTTGTGTTTGGTTAGATCGCCAAGACAGGAAGGTCCTTTGATCCAGCCTCTCCTCACAGCCAATTATCCTGCCTGCAAACTACACAGACTCCTCAGAAACTGGAGAAGAGGAAAAGCTCCCAGATCATTGTAGGAGGCTGCTGTAGCCTTGATACCAAAACTGGAAAAGGCAAAAACATACATGCATATACATAGGTACATGTGCATCCAAGCATGCACATATACACACATACAGACATGCATACATGCGCCTAATAGAATCAAGGTAACCTCACTGATGGTAATGCTGCAAAAACCCCTTCCCCGATCCTCGCCTTGTTTCAGTGTGACTCTGCTGCTCCTCCACCAAGAGGGGGTCAGTGTCCTAGCCTCTGAATCTGGGCTGGCCTTGGGACTTTCTTGGAAGAGTATGAGGCGGCAGAAGGATCAGTGCCAGTTCTGTGCCAGCCACGAGAGACCCCACAGGGTCTCTTCCCCTCTCTTGGAGCCCTCAGTCCACCATGGGGGCAGGTCAGGCAGGCCCACTGGGGGATGAGACACCACCTGGGAGTCTTGTCTCAGCTCGGGCCCCGACATGGGAGGAAGCTTAAATGGGGTGGGCAGAACCACTGCTGAGACCGCAAGCTCCCCATGGGTACATGGGTGAGCCTGGCTGAAACCAGCTAGGCCCAGCCCATGGTGGCAGACCCCAGCCCATGCCCAGCCAGACCGTACTGGACTCAGGAGCAGTAACAAATCACTGGCGGCCTTGGGATGGCGTGTTACACAGAGACAGCTAACAGAAATGCAAGCCGTGTGTAAAACGGAAGTCACCATACACGGCAAGCTGGTGGTGTTCCTCCCAGGACGCAGGGGTGTTGGGATCCTCTGAGGCACCACCCCAGTCCCTCTGGGCCTTGCTGCCCCTTGTTCCAGCCACTTCTGGGACAACAGGCTCTGCATGGGCTTGACCAAATTCCCAGAGCACACCCTCACCACGCCATGCCTCACACCCGTTCCCTCATCCTGTCTTTGCCAGGGCTCTGCTGTCATCAGCAGGCCACAGCACTCCACGACCATGGCCAGCGCCCAGGAGAGTTACATTAATGCCCCGTGCCATGAACCGGGACCAGTGGGAGAAAGGCTGGGTGAGTCTTCTCCTTCCTCGCTTAGACATGCTCCACCCGAACGTCAATTGCTGGCACTTAGCTGCACCGGCCTCCACGTTCTCACTGTGTCGATTGAGCTGTTGGCTTCCTTCTGTGCTTGTCTCTGTGTCTGTGCACTGTGCCATACACTTTTCAGTGTTTCTCTCAAAATTCAGTGACTCCCAGGCCCTTGACTCTGGGTATGGCCATATAACTTGCTTTAGCCAATAAGTAGGGTGGCACCATGCCAGTCCTGAGCAAGGCCATCAGGGGCCTTGCATGACTTCACATGTGCTCATGTCCCTCCACCATTGCCAGGAGAAGCACGCGCCCCTGTGGCCCACAGGTCACTTGGGGGTGAGAGAGCAGATCTGAGCCCAACCCCGGTGAGGAGGCAATCCCAGTCAGACGTCCTGCCTGAAGCAGGACCATCCACAGATCCAGGCTGCACAGCTAGTCTCCCGCCAAGCAAAGACATGTGAGGAACAACTCCTGCTGGCATCTGGCACTGGTTGGCTCTCTCTCCTTCCTGGCCTCACCCGCCCCCCAAGACCTTCACTCCCACTGTCTGGGACTGCCCCCCTCTTAAAAGTGTAGCAGTTAAACTAGTCCTCAAGCTCTCGTGTCTGCGTTCCCAGGCTAAAATACTTAGTACCAGGAGTAGCTCAAGGAAGCAGCGTCGCAGGATGGAATTTTGGAGCTGGTCTTCTCTCAGGTCCATAGCCAGAGGAGAGAGAGGAGCTGACAGCTCCTGGCATCGGTGGCATCGGAGTATGAGGGTTTTCCTACCTCACACCACTTATAATTATAACTGCCCCAAGCGCCACAGTCACTGGGCTGGATGCACAAATTGCACTGGAAGCCCAGAGCAAGGAATATGTGTTTACGAAAGTCACCTACCCGCCAAAGCACACAAGAAGGCTGCACACCTAGGGCACCTTTGAGAGCCTTCCACTCCAGCAGCCACAGGGCAGACTGGGCTGAAAATCGAAGCCAGGACCCAACTGTAAGAGTGGCAGAGCTGCAAAGGTGGCAACATCACAGCCTCGACAGGTGTCCTGTGCAAAGTAAGGGCCCTGCTGGGAGGACCTGGGACCCTGAGACCTGGCATGGGGCCGTTTCTGGGTGGGCCCAAGAATCTTAAACCCCAAGAACCCCCAAACACTCAGGGTTGGCAGAGGAAGCCCTCCCCTTGCCTGGAGAATGTGCAATGACCCTACCTGAAGAAATGACTCATGAGGTGACACTCGTGCCCCTTCCAGTGCCCCCCTGCCGGCCCCTCATTGCCTCCAGGCCAATGACTGGGCCACGGTTCCAGATCAGCCCAAGAAGGGGAGTCCAGGCTCTGCCCTGGATGGAGCCAGCCTGTGTGGTGAAGGAATTGCAGAGCCTCGCTAACACGCCCTATCAGGTTCAGAGGATGGTGTGAGGGCGTGAATGATGAGTGTGTGGGGCCGGGGGAAGCAGAAGGCAGGGCTGGACAGGGAAGACTGTGTTGACCTGGGATGCTCACCATGACGCTGGAATTCAGTGTTCTAGCACAGGGCCTCTGGAGCTGGTCCTCACAGTTGGTTGAGATGGCTCCTTGAAGCTTAGAAAAGTGATGGCCAATTGTAGATGAGTGGCGATGCCAGGACTCCTTTGTTGGAGCAGAAGGAAGGAACCAGAGAGCTGAAGAAGGTACAGATGATTGGGTGACTTCTTCTGAGGTCTGTGGGGCAGCAGCTGCTCTAAGAAGCTTGGCGGTGCCTGTCCTCGCAGGCCAAGGCTAGCAGCAGGAGATGCCACCAAGATTTGAACAGCCTGATGGGATCTAGAGCATCATAAGCCAGGTGGGGCGCTGAGCCCTGGAGGAGAGGCAGACGTGATCACCATCATGGGCAGCAGGGCCAGTGTGGCAGTCTGTATCTTGACCACAGTGGTCTCTGGTGCTGGGTTTGGATCTCTGTGCTCTGGGGTGAGATACGGGCAGCTGGTCAGGTGCTGCTGTATGCCCACCATAATTTAAAAAAAAAAAATCGAGAGTTGTAAGCTGGACTGATGTCAGCCACCACACTGGAAATCGATGCTCCTTGTCCAATTTCCAGATCTCAGTCAGTTTACAGACCCAGATCCTATTAGTGAGTTTCCCGGAAGAATATGGTCGAGAAAGGTTTGAAGTTAGGTGGAGAAGAATAAAAAACTGCAGGGGTTTCAAAACAGCCTGCGGTTGTTGAAGAGTCGCAAGCAGTTGTGTGACTGATAAGAGAGAAGAGCTAAGATATAGAGCGGTTCAAGTAAGTGCTGATGTAGTTAGCGTGCGTCTAGTCAACAACCCTGTGAGGTGGGAACTATTATCATCTCCTTTTTTCAAGTGAGAAGGCCGGAGGCACTGAGAGAGGGATATGAGCTGCCCAAGGTCACTGAGCCCAACTGTCCCCCAGATTCGGGGTTCTCAGTCTCCGTCTGTAAAACGGTGCTGTGCACATGGTTGGGGCTCAAGAAAGATGGGCTAGATGGATGGTGGGCCTTGAGGGTGACTTGAGGATGTGGTCACGTAAAAGAATGTGTGTCTTGGGTTTGGGAGGCCCAGAGGAAGGTGCGGGCACCATGCAAGACAGGATGAGTGTCTCGAGAGTGGACTGAGTTTAACAAGGCTGTGAGATTCGGCTCAGCTGGCCTGACAGCTGGGGTGGAGCATGGGGACCGAGCATCACCACAGGAGATGTGAGCCACCTCTGCTGAGATGGGGACACCCACGTCCGAGCCCCATTCCTGCTCCCAGCTCCGGGGTGAGGAGTCTGCTGGAGTCTCCTTGACATTTGGAAATCCCTGGGCCCACAACACCATCTCCTGGAATTCTCTTTGCCATCAAGTTATTTAGAGAGCTACGGGATCATTGAGCCTTGCTGAATTTCAGAAGAAAAAGAGGGCATTTGCAAATGAGGGCACTACCCACATCACCAAAGAGAAGATCGAGGAACAAAGAGGTTAATTAATTTTCTCTGAGGTCTCACCTAGAGTCAACAGCATAACTGGATAAGAAAATTTAACTCTAATGATTTTACGAACGATGCACTCCATGTCTGCCCCCCTGGTCCCCACTTCGCCAAGGCATTCACCGGCCAGTCCTGTGCCCACTCCTTCTACCAATTTCCCCACTTGAAGCTCTTGATGTCATCTCAAGAGTGATGAAACTGCTTCCTAAATGTCATTTCACTGGATCCTGAGGATGTCCCTATGTGACAGGCGTTTTCATGATGAGCATTTTGCGAATGGCTATGACGGACACAGCTGCTTCTACGCACAGTTCAAGCGGGTGCTGGTGTGGTAGCCCCACCTGTCACTAGGGCAGATGGCGGGCTGCAGGTGGGCTGGCGCCAGAGCTGGGTGCCTGTGACATGGTTCCAGATGCGTAGGTGGGAGCAACTGAGCGATGAGAAGAGGCGTCATGGACGAGGGCAGGTGGAGGAGTGGAGGTGGAGGGCAGTGGGAAGTTTCCAGAGACACCTGCAAGACAGATCTGTGAATGTGCAGCCTTCACTTGGCAGACTGTTGGGGGTCTTCGAGGAAGCGACGCATTTCACTACCTGTGCCCCCAGAAACAACAGCCCCCTCCTCCTGTGGGCCTAGCCCACTCTGATCCAACTAGGTCTCCTGGCTCCTGTTGCTGCCTCTTGCAGGCTCTCTATCTGAGGGGTCCCCTAGAAGCCCGGCCCAGTGCCCAGCACTGTGCTCGCATTTCTCCACGAGAGCTCACTATTCTGTAACGTAACCGCCTATCTCTGATCTCAGGGGGCAGGGCTTCCTCCATCTTGTTCCTAAAGTGCTGTCTACGGCAGCAAGATTCTGGGAAAGATCATTGCTCAGTGAGCACCTGCTGAGCACGGCAACATGTGAATGACCACCTCCCAGTCTGTAGCTCAGGGCTTGACATATGCTACGTGTTTAGTAAACACTCATGCAGCGAGTGAAATGAATGACTCAGCTGTGGGATTCTGGGTACTTCACTTCTTTCGTAAAGGAAGTTCTTCTGCGAAGGATTCGAGGATGGTGATCAAGGTCCCCTTTAACCTCTGGGGTAGGCTGAACAATGGCCCCCAAACATATCAGGTCCTTATCCCAGAAGCTGTGAGTGTTACTTTATGTGATAAAAGGGAGCTTGCCGATGGGATTCAATTAAGGATTCTGAGATGGGGAGAGGATCTTGGATCATCCAGATGCACCCTAAATGCAATCACAGGGGTCCTTCTTAGGGGGAAGCAGAAGGAGAGTTGACCATGGAAGAGAAGGCATTGTGACTACTGAAGCAAGACGCTCCCAGGCTGACTGTGGAGTTGGGGGCAGGGCCAGGAGCCAAGGAGCATGGATGTAGAAGCTGGAAAATGTTGGGAAACAATTCTGTCCTGGAGCCCTGCCCATACCTTGTGAAACGGAATTCAGACTTTACAGCCTCAAACTGTAGGAAAAAAAATGTGTGTCATTAAGCCACTCAGCTTGTTAGTAACTTGTCACAGAAGCTGTAGGAAACTCATACCACTTCCAACAGTCCTGGACCACAGGGCAGTCTGTGCTGGAGTCGAGGCTGGGAGCTCACACACTCCTGTGTGACCCCCGTTCCTGGTATGGGAAGAACTGATGAGGATGACGGTGCCTCCTCCAGGCTGTGCCAGGCCACCTGGAGGTGCTCTACTGAGCCGACTTGGCTCTGGCACCCTGTCATCCTCCTGCCATCCACTGGCTGAGTTCCCAGCATCACACATTGGAGACGGCCAGGGGTGAGCTGTGACTCACACCAAGGCCAGGGTGGAGGGAGTCCGCCCCCGTCCGCAGGCTGCACGGCCTCGGGGGGCGACCAGTGTCTCCCCTCCATCACTGCCCACAGCAAAAGGGACATGTTCCTTCAAGTTGAAGTCATGGAGAACTCGTGTTCACATCTCAGGAATCAGTCTTACTCCTTTCTTATCCTTGGTGCCATTAAACGTTCTGTTCACCAGGTTACTCTCAGTCTGTGTCATCACGAGCACAGACTAGTGTTGTTGGACACGTGTCCAAATGTGCCTGGGCATTGACAGCTTGTTCGATGAGAAAACAGACCGTGAGAGGCAAAGCTTACATTTCTTTACGTTAATATTCTATCTGTATTTTCTATTCACAGAAGGAAAGAGCTTGAAAATCCACAAGCATCCTACTCTCTCTCTGAAGGAAATCTGACTGTGACTAGGAAGTTGGATTGTCATTTGGACACTCTGCTCACACCGCCCCCATCTGGGATGCTCACTTAGCTTCTGGGAGGTGAGCATCCTCCCAGATGAGGACAATGGTGGCAAACACCACACACGCCTGTCTCCTGGAATCAAACACCGGAGGGTCCAGGTTCTTTTGCTGGGGACCTGCCTCTCCTTTTTAGCTGCCAGTTCGATCTGTCCACTATTAAAAATGTAGCAGATGGTACATCAAACATGTCTAGAACTGCACACGCTCCAGCTCTGGGAGGCCGGCGAAGTCTGATTAATCACCTGGCACAGAAGCCTCCACCGCCAGCTCATTGAAAATGTGATTATTTCTGTCCATGTGTGAATATTTTCTGGAAAAGCAAGAAAGTGCTCATTCAGGGCATGACAGCTCTGGCTGAGCAAGACCAGAGGGCGATTGCCCTCTCTGGCCCCTCTCTCGAGGACTGCCGGTCAAGTCTTGGTCTCCTTCTCGCTTCTCCTTCTTTTCGTTAACCACCCATGATGTCATGGCAGCTTCAGTCTCTCCACTGCTTGACAAGAGAAGACACAGATGCCTACCGTCTGTATTTGCCATCTGTGCAGCATCCAGGGGCTGCCGTAACACGTCACCAGGAGCTTGCTGCCCTAAAACAGCAGAAATCCATCCTCTCCCAGTCCTGGAGGCGCGAAATCCAAAACCAAGGTGTCTGCAGGGCCGTGTCCCTCCGGAGGCTCTCGGGGAAGACCCTTCCTGCTCCTTCAGGATCCTGGTGGCTCCTTGGCTTGTGGCCGCCTCACTCTGCTCTCTGCCTCCGTATTCACATGGCTTTCTCCCTGCATGCCTAAACTTCCTTTCCTCTTATTGTGTCACTAGTCATTGAATTTAGGGCCCACTCTAATCCAGGGTGACCTCTTCTTGAGATCCTCAACTTAATTGCATCTACAAAGACCCTTTTTCCAAATTAGATCACCTTCAGAGATTCTGGGGCTAGGACGTGGACGCGTCTTTTGAGGGGTCCCCATTCAGCCTCCTGGACCCTCCCATCCAGTCTCCTTGATGTTGCTGCCCATGTGCATTCACTTCTGGGGGGACATCACTATCGTCTTAAACAGTGAATCGGCTTTGCCTGTGAGCGAGCAGAAAGATTCTCAGAGGCGGGGGGCCTGGCTGGCTCATCCACAGGTGTGCACTTCTTTCTAGTTTCCCAACACTGGCCATCACCTCTCAGTATCAGTCAGCAAAGGCTGCTGTAACAAATGCAGGCTGGGTGGTTAGACAACAGACATTTATTTCCAGCAGTCTGGATGCTGGAAGTCTGAGATCAAGGTGTTGGCAGGGCTGGTTGTTCCCAAGTCCTCTCTCCTTGGCTTGTAGACAGCATCTTCTCCTTGTCTCCTCACATTACCATCCCTCTGTGTGTGTCTGTGTTCTCATCTCCTCTTGTTATGAGGATCAACTCAGAATGGATCAGGGCCACCCACAAGACCTCACTGTACCTTCATTACCTCTGTAATGGCCCCGTCTCCAATACAGCCACGTCAGTGGTTAACAGCCTCTAAAGCTGACCAGCCGTGGTGCATCAACACCCTTGAGTCAATTCCCCTAAGGAGGGTCAGGCCCCTACTGCGAGCTGCATCCTGCCGGGGGCTTGAAGGGAGAGACGAGGAGAAGCTCCGCCTTGTTGGCGGCCTTGATGGACCACACCATGGTCTGAGTTAGGGATTCAGGCACATGCCCTCTCCACAGGAAGGCTGTTGAGTCTCCAGTGAGGGTCAAGGACGAGGTGGCCATCCTCAGGTACCAGGTATGGCCATCAGATCTCATGGGGAGGAAGGGACGTAAGCGGTAATGTCGATACGAGTATGGTACAAGCAAGGCTCTGATAAGCATTGCACCCGACAGGAATAAAGCAGCCCAGAATGTCCACCACTCTCTCCTGTCCCCGCCTCATCTCCATCTGGGCAGTGGCCTGAACGAGGGCTGCCGGATTCAGAAACACAAAACAAAACAACACAGGAGGACTGGTTCAAGTTCAAGATCAGGTAGAATATCTGTACTGTTTTAGTAGAAATGAGTCTGTGCTTGTCTGCTCAGGCCGCCATAACAAATACCAGACTGGGCGGTTAGACAACAGACATTTCTTTCTCACCGTTCTGGAGGCTGGATGTCCGAGATCAAGGTGCTGGCAGGGCTGGTTTAATTCTAAGTCTTCTTCCTGTGGCTGGTAGCAGGTCACCGTCTTGCAGAGTCCGCACATGACCCCATCTTTGTGCCCACACAGGGGGAGCAGGCTCAGTGGTGTCTCTTACAGGACTAATCCTACCGGGTCTGGGCCCCACCCTCATGACCCTGTTTAGCCTTAATAACTCCTTTAAGGCCCCATCTCCAAACACAGCCACAGCGGGGGGTTAGAGCTTCAACATACAAATTTTGGGGACACAATTCAGTCCACAATGAAGTCCCGAATATTGCTTAGGACAAAATTGTACTAAGAAATGGTCATTGTTTAACTGAAATTCAGATGTAACTGGTTATTTTATATTTTACCTGGCAACCCTAGCTTAAATCCAGTCTTCCAAAGGTCAGGCAGGTGTTAGTGGGTGGGGCCTTGGCCCTCCCAGGGCTCCCACAGGTCCTGGGAGTGGCTCCCACTCAGCCCACACTCAGTGTCCACTCACTGGGCAGCTCTCTGGGGACACCGGCCCTTGAATGCCCTGTGGCTCAGCTTGTGTCTGGTCTGCCAGGAACGCACAGGGCTGGTGGCAGGTGCCCTCCACGTGGGTCCCTGGTACAAGTCCCAGCGCCACTATGAATTTCCCATTTTTTTCCATCTGTTTGGAGAGAACACACTTTTGAGGGTCTGCTGAGAGCTGTGCATACAATGTGCGTATCTGGGAACACAAACAGCTGGTCTGCCACTTCAGGCAATGGGAGGCCCTCATCTCGCAGGGACCCAGAGCCCAGAGGGAGGCCACCAGCACGGGTGCCTGACCAAGGACGCTAGAGTGGGTTATTTTAACTGCCCCCTTCCCTAAATCCTAACATTGATTTTAGTCATAACCATGTTATGATCTTGATCCATTCTTTGGTTCTAAAACAATTAAAAATTTTAAAAGAATAAATTTCCATTTTAAGATTATCCAAGCTCAGTGAGATGGTTTAAGCATGAAATAAAATTTGCATGTACCAACAAAAATATCCCAGCATGCCGCTTGCTGCCACCTCCCTGTTTTAAGTTTTAAATACAAGTGGGAACTTCGAGTGGTCACAGAGGATTACAGAAGTGAGGGAGCTCATGTGCTGGGCCTTCCTCTTTACACTCATTGCTCTGTGCTGCTCGTTTCAAATCTGCTGCTCAGACAGCAGCGTCCACGGTGACGGGGCGGCGGGGCGCAGGCTGTGCTCTAGGAGAGCCGGGATGTTGTCACACTGCCGTGATCTTTTGTTCAAACGAGCCCACGTGGGTGAGTTCACCGGTGCCGGGGCCCACTCTGTAACTGAGATTTTTAAAAATCAAAGTCCATGTAGAATATAGCACTTATTAAAAGTTGAATAGTAAAAATAAACTAATTTGAAGTTCATACCTCTGTGTGTGGAGCCCTCATCTGTGAGCTCGCCCCAGGCACTTACTGACTTCTTTGCAAAGTTAGAACCTTCTTTGGGTTCTGACGAGGAAGAGCAAGGGGGAGCAGGTCTCCCCTGCTGACTCTGGCCATCCTAGCCAGCGGCCGCTGCACTGTCCCCAGTCACCCTGCTGCAGGCATTGGGACCACAGAGCCCATGAGGCACGGGGGTAGAGGTGGTCCGCAGAGAGCTGAAGGGCAGCTGGAGGGCGGGGGCTGGGGGGGCTGGGCCTGTGTGGCGGCACCACAGGGGCTGTCTGTTCTGCCTAATCAGATCACCCTGGCAACCCAGATTTGTCAGAGATGTCTGGCTGCGTCCCCTATCAGATTGGCGACAACATGCTGCCCTATTCCCCAAAGCAACTTGGCCAGAGAGCGATGGCTGGGGCAGGACACCAACCTGGAGCTGAGACGGGTTGGAAAAGAGTCAAAGGCCAGATTCCCAAAGTCTTTAAACGCAAAGCTAAGGAGTCTGTCCTGGATCGTGTGGCACCAGGGACCCCTGCAATGCCAGATGACACAGGCCAGGCTTGTCCTGGCAATTTTAGTGCCAGAGGGCACTTTGGACCTCCTCTGGGGACTGGGGCCAGGGCAGACCCGGGAGCTGGTCTAAGGGTGGCTGGAGGATTCCTAGGGACGGCTGATCTACTTGATATGCAGGCAAAAGCGTATGCTAAAATCGAGGCCTGCCGTTAGAGGCTCCCCTGGCCAGCATCGCTAGCCTTAGACGGGCCTTTGCTCTGGTTAAAGATGACGAGGTGCATCCGTGTGTGGGCCCTGTATGCGCTCTGCAGAGGAACGGGACCCCAGCCTCCGGACGCGGTGGCCCACTCTTCCCTCCATGGGATACACGGGTTGGGGGTATGACCCAGGGCTATGGTACAGGATTTCCCTCCATCTAGAAGAAAACAGGACTGGGGAGAAGCATCCGGCCTGGAAGGAGTCACTCGGAGGATGGGCAATGTGCAGTCTTCCCAAGGAAAGACCCAAACTCAGACCCTCCAGGCCTCCGAGGCTCAGCCAACACCTGCTTGTTCTCCTCCTGGTGCTCTGAGCCCCCAATCTCATCTACATCGTGTCTTCTTCATCACCCTCAAAACAGGGGGCGATTTCTAAATGTCTGTCAACCAGAGGAGCGTGTTACAGCCCCCGCACCTCTGGGCGCTCTGGATAGTCCCACCAGCAGAGGACCCCGCCTTCTGCCAGCCTGGGCGGCCAGATGAATGCGGACACCAGTCATATTTGCATTTCAGGGAAATATGACCCATTTTTTAGTGTAAGTTTGACCTAGAGACGCATAGGGCACCCCGCGTTTATTTGCTGACCCTGCCCGCCTCCTTGCTGTGGATGCCACGAAAAGGGAAACAGATCATGGGTGGGAGAGTCAGGGAGGCCTTGAGGAAAGGAAGGAAGTCTGAGCAGAGACGGGACGCTCGGTGGACACCAGGTCAGGGGGCTGGAGCGGGAAATATATGATCATCAACCTTCACACATCTGTGTCTTCAGCTCGGCCAACCAGAGCTCGAATTTGGCCTCTTTGATGAATCAACGAGCTGCATGGGGCAGACCAATGGGAAACTGAGGCTATTCGGCTGCCACAACACGCAGCAGAGAACAAGGCCCAGCAGGCAGTCGGCTTGGGCTGTTGGTTCCCTTCCCTCCACGGTTGGACCCAACGGGAAACACAGCCCTCATTGGCCCTGGGCCCCGCCTTTCTCCTCTGGCTCCCGCATTCCCACTTACATTTCTTTTTAGATCCGTGCATCCCATGATGTAAATGTCCTCAAGTTGTCCTTCTGAGGCCAGGAGACCAGAAGCCAGCTCAGTTAGGTAACTTTCACAGGCAGCCCCTTCTCATCTTACTTTTGAGTTGTGTCTCCCCGTCTCCACGTGTTGTCACACTGCCTGGGAACTGATTCTATCTAATCACCTATTTCCCCAAACAGACTCTGAGTCCTTCAAAGGCAAGGGCTGTGTGTTATCTGCCTGTGGATTCCTGGGCCCAACTCAGAGCCTGTACCGGGGGGCTGCTATGCACAGTGTTTCTGTGGCTGATGAACCCCACACAATAACAAGAGTCCTGATTCACAGGTGAAGACTCCTGTTCCCAGCTGCCTTCCTCTGTTCCATTGTGCCTCCATCAAAAATGGAGCTGTCTGCACAAATGCCCTGGAAGAAAGCGTGGACTCCTAGAGCAGGAAGCCTTGCCCTTGCCAGGACTCGGTGCAGAGCACAGAGGGGAAACTGTCCACCCTCCCGCCCCCGCCCGGCAGCAAGGTTTCCTGCCAAGGGGGCCTCTGAAAGGGGAGCAGGGTAGGGGCATAGCCCTGACAGCTTGGCTTCCACAAGACCAGCCCACCGCCTGCCTTGTCAGGAGTGGTTCTCCGTCGCCTGGATTTCTGACCCAGTGGAGGAGAACAAGCTGAGGGTTTCCTTCTTTAAGAGCGGGAGTTAAAAGCTTGTCATTTTAATGCACCATAAAACAAATTATAGTTATTAGCTAAAGGTAAGAAGAAATTTCTAGCGCAGAAATAAGTGTATGAACTTGGTCCATGTGGTGTTGCCTTCTTTTCTGGCGTCCCAGGTGCTTGTACAGAGATGACCTCATTAGTTCTCCTGACATTCCCCCGGGACAGGAAAGGGCAGGGAGAAGGGTCTCCCACTGGGAGTCACTGGGACAGCCACAGCTCAGAAAGGTCAAGTGACCACTCCAATGTCACACAACTCAGCAGCAAAAACACCAGGCTCCCAGCATCACGACTGCACTTGGCCTCGTGCAAGGCTGGGTTCAGCACCGAATATCAAGGTGGCTTATTTCCATGGCATCTCGGAGCCAGGCGGGCTAGGTGGGCTCTCAGAGATGGCCTGGCCCCACTCTGCCCCACCAAGTCCCATCCTATGGGTGGAAGACCACATTCCCTTTCTCCATGCTCTACAAGGGGCTCTGTTTGGGCCGACGATCTCACGCAGTTGCCTGAACTGGTGCAGTGGGTGCCAAGGGTAAGCCCCCTTTGTAAAGAACTGACCCCTGATATATGCGCACAAAGGACTGGGGACGAGTGCCAGGACTTGAATGTTAGAGGCACACACGCTGTTGTGGGGCTTCCAGCAACCACAGGCATCCTCCCAGATTGAGCAGTCAGGCTGTGTGGTTCCTGCGGCTGCCGCAACAAATTGTCACCAACTGAGTCCTTCTCCAGCCCCTGCGCCAGGCGCCCGCCCCCAGTCACAGCAGGCTGCCCCCACATACATTGTACTCTTGGCTTTGCCCATATGGTGCCCCCTGACCCATCTCTTCCCGCTGGAACCCTTGGCTCCTTCCCTGCCCAGGACAGGCACCTGCCCGTCTGGACACAGTCTGCGTCCGAGTCGGGCAGGAGAGCATCTCACTTATCCTGACCAGACAGCAGACTCCTCGGGGCCTGTGCTTGGCCCCACAGATCTGGTAGGGGCAGGCAAGACACATGCACACACACACAACCACACAATCACTTGTACATACAACCATACACATATAACCATACACACACACACACAAAAGTAAGCCCTGCACACAGCTGCAGCGGCTCTGCATCCTGGCAATTAAGTCGCACCTGCTGTACACAGGACCCCCGTGAGCGCAGACCCAGCCACGAAGGCATGTGTCAGGCTCAGCTCTTCCAGGAAGCCAGCTGGCCCTCCCTGCCAAGTCCTTTTCTGTCTCCTTCATCCTCTTGTCCTTTTAGAGCACAGCCATCCACGCTGAGCCTTTGCACAAACACCAGGTGTTATCACTGGCCACGTGCGCCTGAAGCTCTTAGGTAGGTACCCAGACGCGTGAGCCCTGGCCCTTGGCCGTCCTACCCACGGTCATCAGGAGCGAGGCCTTATGGGTTTGATTTATCCCAGATGAGTAAAAAGTGGTGTTTCTCTGGAGCCCTGTCTTGGAAAGGAGACGGAATCCACAAAGAGAAACCTGCTCCCATATGGGACATTCTAGAATAGTCAGGATCCACAGAAGGATGCGGAGAGCTTGGCATGGTCAGCCTGAGCCCCAGCCGCCCACAAATGTCCACGTCATGTCTGCTCAAGGAAGCGCACGTGAAGAGATTTAAATGCAGCTACCAACTGAGCTGATGCTCAGATGAGCAAGAGCAGACCCCAGGAGTGCATGGATGAGGGTGCACCCCAACCTTCCTGCTTACCCCCCAGCTCTGCTCTCCATCCTGCTGCCCCGCCCTGTGTCCTGGAGGCTGACCTTGTAAATACATCCACAGGCTCTCCTGTCCTGCTTTCCAGGTGGGGTCAGCTAAAGCAAGGACAGGAAAGACACACTCGGAGCTGGGGGTGACTGGCTGGCACCCTCCCGGGGTTGGTCACTATGGTCTCCTGTGCCCCTGCCATCGGAGCTTCTCCAGTCACAGACGCTCTGTCCAGGGTGGACATCGTGCTCCTCTCTTGGCCTCTTGGGGCACAGGGGTTAACTTCCCTGTGCAGCTCGCCCGGGGGCTCCTCCTCCCTCAAGGGTTTTGTGCCCCCTCCCACACCCTCGTGAACAGAGGCGGTATTAACCATCTTTAATTGTCACTGATTTCCAGCCAGCGCTCTGATTAAGATCATGTCTTAATAACAAATCTTTCCTAAGACATTGTTTGGTGATGTTGTCAGAGTCCATGCGGCTAGTGGACTGGAACAGGCGCCTTGGCCGAAGATGTGGCGACCCTCTTGTCCATCTCGGAGCCGGGAGGCCACTGTCTTCCTGGCGCTGTGATGTTCAGAGGAGGGACATTCAGGCCTCTTGACACTCGGATAATTCTTCAAATAGCAACAGCGCTGACAGGGACAATGGGCAGCACTTCTGCTTCTCAGGTGATGCTGGGGCTGTGCTGGGCCCCGTCCTGTGGGCTTTGCAGGCCTGCCTCCTCCTCAGGAGACCTGTGGGAAGTAGCTCTCACAGCTGTGTTTGACAGGTGATGAAACTGAAGTGAAGACAGACAGGGTCGAGTTCGCAGAGTGGAATTGGTGAGTAGGCGGTGGTCCACTCTGTTGAGGGCCCAGGGGCACCCCAGCACCCCCGTCCACTGCCCGAGAAGCTCCCGTTCGTTCTTTCTCCAGGGCCAGGTGACAGCTGACCCTGGAAAGAACCCCCCGTCTTTGTGCCTGCTCTGACGGAGAAAAACACGGCTGCCAGGAAGGTCCTCTCCTCCTTGTTAAGTTTGCTAAAGCCTTTTTCTCTTCCAAGGCTCACAGATGATGAAAAATGCATTTCATTCTACCACGGCTGTGCATTCATTTCCACCTTGCCTAAGATGGCCAGTGGAAATTAATGCGCACCTGGGTGTCTGACGATTCATCAGTCAAAGCCCTGGGGTCTACACCTTTGAACTCCAAAAAGAAAATTAACCATTGTGGTGAGGGCGGTGCTCTCCCACTTCCAGATTCAGCAAGGTAATCAAACTCTATTGATCCCATTATTGCGCAGCTTTAATTAGCACCCGATACAGGTCTGCGCAGCCCGCAGTGTATCACAGGGAAACAGTGCACCTCTGTGCTTGCTTTTTAATTTCCAGCACTGACCTGATGGTTATGAGTATGTCCATTTTACATATTTATACTGATTGCTTTTTCATTTACTCCACTTCCCATTATGAAACACACATGGAAAGGTGTCCTAGAACCAGCTTAATTGAGATCAGGTTGTGTTGCTGGACATCAAGTGATGTTAAAAGCACGTTCTATTTCAGCTAAATTGTTATTTGGCCCTAAACCAAATGGATCTCAGCTGTTCAAAGAGAATGCATCACATAAACACCTGTGGGGAAAAACGCAAATAAACCATCTTCGTCATCTTGACCCTCTCCACGCCGAAATAGATGGCGGGAATAAGCACGGGAATTAGACACAAACGTCTTTCCCACTTAACACAGAATCAATATTAAAGCACATCTTAAAATAAGAACGCTTCACAAGGGGCCAGCCCGGTGGCATAGTGGTTAAGCTTGCACACTCCACCTTGGCAGCCCTGGGTTTGTGGATTCAGATCCCAGGTGCGGACTTATGCACTGCTCATCAAACCATGCTGTGGCCACAACCCACATACAAAATAGAAGAAGATTGGTACAGGAGTTAGCTCAGCAACAATCTTTCTTACCAAAAAATAAATAAATAAATAAGAACACTTCAAAGTTGGAGTTAGACACCATCGAACAAGTTTCCGCCGTGGACGAGGCATTCTGCTCTGTAGGGCTTGCCACGAATGACCTCTGGTTGCACAACAGCCCTCAAAGACAACTATTAGTATCTGCACACCGAAGACAAGGAACAGAGGCTGAGAGAGACAGGAGGACTCCCTTAGGGCGGCACAGCCAGTACGCAACAGTGCTGGGGACCAGGTCTAACACCAAAACCCACGCCCTTTCCCTGATCCTCCCATCCCCCCGCCCTGAGGTCCTGGCAGATCAAGCTGCCCATCTGTGGTTGCTCATGAAGATATCAAAATATGACATTCCAACTTTATTAATGTGCACGTTGCCGAAGACACTGTTGCCCCAGGTCAAGCATTGAGCGAGCCAAGATTGAAGCGGAGGAAAGCTCCAATTCTACAGGCTGAGTCAGACGCCACCTTCAGGCAGGACCCAAAGTTCACTGCTTTTGCTCAAATGAAAAAGGGTCAAAGCCGGACAGAGATGCCAACAGGCCACACTTAAAGCCCCCCTAGAAGACGTCCTCCTCCAGTGCAAGCTGTGGGGGCCTGGCCAGAGCCGCAAACAAGCCGTGGTTTCCCGTGCGTGCTGCTCCTCGCCTCCGCCCCTAGCTGGAGACCTGGTGTCTGCAGCTGAAGCGTCCAGAGGAGTCCAAGCTCCCTTTAACAGCCTCCCAGGTGGCCGTGGCTAGACGCCTGCCTTGGCAGACCCCCTCTGGCCACGGCCTTGACCCCCATCTCAAGGAGCTGCTGGAGCTCCCTGGGTCTGCCCGACCCCTGCCATCTCCAGTCCACTGCATGTGTTCACTCATCACACAGAGGCTTTCCACGCACTTCTGGAGTCCAGGCCGGGCTGGGCACTGCCTGCAGAACTGCTCAGCCCTCAGCCTGCAGGACATCATCATGCACAGGCTGGTGGGAGGAATGGGTGAGACGGGAGAGCGCCCGAGCGCAAGGTGACAGGGCGGTAGAGAGGGAGGCCTGGGGCGCTGCGTTCTGAGCTCTCTCAGACTCAGGATGGGGGAGGGGGCAGGAAAGGTTTCCTCAAAGAAAGGTCCTGGAGCTGTTTCTAAAGGGGGCCACATGGAGCAAGGGCTGAGACAGGGAAAGGATGTCAGGCAGGTGGAAAAGAGCATGCAGATGTCCAGGGGTGTTAAACAACCGGGTGTTTTCAGGAGCACAGCTTCTTCCAGGGGACTAAAGGGAGAGTCCTCGGGAACAGTCCCGTTAGTCAGACCCCTGTTCTGGGGGAATAAGGCCTCCGTCCTGAGAGCAGAGGGGAACCACGGGGGAGCTCACAGGGTGACTGGTTGACTGGTCCCACAGCCCACGGTAAGAAATGCTGAACCCTGGACCCTCCCTCCTCTGTTCCTTGACTTTGACCCCAGAGCATGCTCCTTCACTGCTCCCTGCTCACACAGCCAGGCCAGCAGGTTTACTATCTTTTCACATGTAAGAATTTTGGCTAAACGTACGCTATTGTGTTAAAATATGAACTCCAATGCATGCAAATGGGAGTGTGTTATCTACCACATTCCATTTCCTCTTTCTTCCTTAAGCATCATGTCTTCAACAGTCCATGGTGTTATCTCCTTATCTAATCGGATGCTTCTAAATGCTGCCTGGGCTGGGCCCTGGGGTTGGGGGTGGAGCAGGGGCATCTTTGTATAAATTCCACGTGTCAGGTGTGTTCTGGTACCTGTGGAGGGATGAGGGCTGCCGGCAGTAACAGGAATGGACTCGCGACACAGCGGCCCCGTGATGGATCCCACGGTGGGGCCTCCAAGTGCTGGAAGCCAGGCACAGAGGGGTCAAAGGTGTGATCCCATTGCTATGAGGTCTAAATCCGGGCCCCCCACTGCAGGCTCACAGAGGTGTGGGGGGTACCGGCTGGGCGGGGGCATGAGGAGCCTCTGGGTACTGGGAACATTCTAGATGTTGATTTGGAGGGGGTGTCCTGATTACATGGGTGAGGACATATGTAAAAATTCGCTGAACTGTACCTTAAAGGTCTGTGGACTTGATTTTGTGTAAATTACTCCTCAATTAAAGAAAAAAGGCTGTCCTGGGAGACCTGCGTGGAGAGGGGCAGCGGTGCCGGGCGAGAGAAGAAGAAATACTGAACGTGCAGAGCCAGCGCACGGGGAGGATGAGGGCTTGGACCCAAAGTCAGCCCCTGATGCACATCAGAACCACTTGGCAGACTCAGGGACAGACGCTACTGCCCAGCATCACTCAGGCCCATTGGATCAGAGTCTCCAGAGCTTGAGCCAGGCCCCAGTGTCTTCAACAGGGATCAAAGTGACTCCCATGTACATCCTGGTTTAGGTTAAAACTGTGGCAGGTGGCATGGATAGGTGTGAAACGTGACTAAGGAGAATCTCCAGGACAGGGTGCCTGACTGGAAGTGAGGGGAGAGGGAAGAGATGACGTGAGGAGGTGCTGAGATGACCTTCATAGTTCTTATTTAGTGTGAGATACTGGGGGGATGTCGGTGCCCTTCCCTACAAGGGGGAAGTGGGGAGAGGGTGGCGTCTGGGGGTGTGGCTCTGCTCAGCTCATGGGCCCCCATGGGTGTTTATCTTGTAGCTTCTTTGAGAAACCTTGACTCATGGGGATGTCTCCCCACAAGACTGAGGGGGTTATAGGAGAGGAAGACATTACCTCTACCCGCTCTGTGTTCTTCTGTCTGGAGAACGAATTAAATTCACATGTGACAGAATAACAGGAGAAAATTAAACAAAGCTTTATAACATGTATATGTGGGAGAGGCTCAGGCAACCTGAGCAACTCGTCAAAATGGCTGAAGCCATCACCTTAAATATCATCTTCAGCTAAAGACAAAGGAGGATGTTGGGTGGAGGGGGAGTCAATCATGGGAAATTACCGGACAAGCACAGTAAACAAGAGTCAGGTTATTAGGCAGACTTGAGTCCTTGCCTTTCACATTGATAGGAGTTTCTAGAGATAAGGTCATCCCCGCTTCTTCCTGGTACAGAGAGGGAGGCACCTTTACAGATGGAGATTTCCTTTACAATATAAATGTCTCTTAACAAAGGGTAAGTAAATTCTACTACTTTTCAGAGTTTCTTTCCTGTCTGCAGTTTTTAAAAGTAACCAGCCCCAAATAATCCTCATGCCCAAGAGACATATCTTGGGGTGGCCAATTCCAGTCCCCCACAGGGTCTCAAAGCCTTCCCTTTGGTCTGACCTTCTCTACGTCCCTTTGGTTAGTCTCTGTGCTTGCATGGGAGCAGGGGCTCAGGAAGTACACGTGGAATTTAAAATTGGGTGTGTGGGGTCTCAGGAAAGAGGAGCCAGACGACAGAAAGCCCTGCGTGTGGCATGTGGCTGTAGGGACAAAGCCTGGGTCAGCAGGAAGGGATGCTCCTGCACTGCAGAGACGCCTGGATACCGCGTCTGGTGGTGTCCCAGCTCCGAGGCTGAGCTCTGCAAGAATGGAATGCATGGGCAAGGAGGGGACCCAGGTTTTCTAAAAAAGGAACAAAACCAAACAAGCAAAAGAGAGGAAAAATATGCTGGCTGCCGAGAAGGTGTCTTTGCTTGCCCAGCAAGGTGTGAGTACCAGCCTCAGCAGATTAGGACTCCTAAATAATCCTGGTCGTGTGGCGTGTGTTCATGCCCTTTCACATGAAGGCAGGCGTTCTCCAAGAGTGTTCTGTGGACCCTGGGGCCCCAGAGCACATTTCAGGGTATTCATAAGGTCACAACTCTTTTCATAACCTTGCTAAGACGTTACTTGACTTTTTCTCTGGTTTAACATCTGCACTGGTGTCGAAAACCAATGGCAGCAGGTAGAACTTATGACACCGTGTACCAGTGAAGGCAGTGTCACCAAATGGTATTATTGTCATTGTGTTCTTCACCACCACTCTTTGGCAGCAAGATAGTGAGGAAGATGGATGGAAGGATAGAAAAACACTAGTTTTTCTTAATAATATCCTTGACAAAACAGTAAAAACTATTAATTGTATTAATTCTTGACCTTGGAGTACTCATCTTTCTTAGTATTTTGTGTGATAAAATGGGAATTACACAGAAGTAAGATGGTTGTCCCGAGGAAAAGCACAAGTGTAGCTGTTGAGTGATGAGCTGAACTAGCCATTTTCTTCACAGAACAGTGTTTTTACTTGAAAGAACAGCTGAAACAGAAACTGTGGTTATTCAGAGTTGGGTATTTGGCAGATATTTTCTAAAAAATGAACAAAGTGAGCCTATCATTTCAAGAAATACAACAGACAGTACTCATGAGCGATGATAAAATTAAAGATATCAAAAGTTAAAATTTTGGGGAACTTGTATTAGAGATTGACAACTTCCCAACATTTAAACACTTTTCTGATGAAAGAAGTAGTGATTTTAAAGAATGTGATTTTTGATATCGATAAGGTAGTGTGTTAATATTTGGAAGATGCATATAACTCTGTGAACCAATATTTTCTGAATAACTAATGTGTGACATTATAAAAACTGTGCACTTGTAAAAGATTTATTCAAAGCTAGACCAATGTTTGGCTTTTCTTTTAATGGAATAGAGTGTGAAAAATCATTGATAGACTTTCAGATTCCACATTGCAACTAACCTTTGAAAAACTATCACTTGTTAAGTTTTGGTGTAGCATCAAAAAAGGATATCTAAAAAAAAAAGAATATCTATAATTATCTGAAAAGTCTATTAGAATTGTCTTCTGTTTTTCAACTATCTGTCTGTGTGAGGCTGAATTCTCTTTATGTATCTCACTCAGAATAACCTACTGCAACAGTTTTAATGCAGAAGCGAATATGAGCGCCCATCCGTCTTCCTTGGAACCAGGCACTATGGAGATTTGCAGAAATATAAAACAACGTCACTCTCTCATGAACTTTTGCTTCATTTCAGCAAATGTTTAGTTTTCATTAAAAATAAATTATTTATGTTTACATGGAAGGGGTTTACTGTGATTAAATTAATAAATAAGCAAACATTTTAAACATTCCTCAGTGTTAATTTCTCATATTGTAAATATCAATTGATATAACCCCAGGTGAACAAAAGTTCTTCCGGGCCTCACTAATTTTCTAAGAGTGGAAAGGGTTCCTAAGACTAAAAGTTTGAGGATCACTGACCTGGGGTCAGCAGGGCGCTGTCCATCCCTCTGCAGCATTGGGGCCTCTGAAGGGCTGATCATGTCTTGTCTCCTAGAGTGGGGTCTCTGGGGACCCAGCTGGCACTGCTCTCCATCTGCTCCGCTCCCAGCAGGAGCAGCCTCGGGCTTCCCCCTAGACATTCAAGGGGCACGTGGATTGGAGGTGAGCTAAAATCTGGCTGTGTGACTCGGGCACTTACCTCCCACACCTCAGGGTCCTCCAGCAAACATGCCTGGAAAATCGTCCCTCTGCTTTCTGCTCCACAAGGCTGCTGTAAGTGAAAGCTTGCCCGTGGATGTCCAGCCCATTCTTAGCTCGCACCTGTGCAGGGACGTGGGGACCCGGAAATAGCTGCACCCAAGGCAGATGGGAGGGGCTGGTAGAAAGCTTCCCAGAACAGACGAGGCTGAGCTGGGCTTTGGATTGGAGGAAGCCCAGAGCTGATGGTTAGGGAGGAGGTACTGGATGCCTTAGTCTGAGAGCAGAGCAGGGCGTGACTTTCCTGGAGAACAGAGCGCAGGTTGGAGTGGGGAGGGGAGGAGAGGAGACTGGGGGCTCAGTAAGTCTAAGGAGGCCGGCAAAGGCAGGGTAATGAGGGGTTGTAGGGGTGTGTGCATTTAGGCTATGCGCATTACATGCATATTAACAAAGCATGGGGACCCAACACACGAGCCCCTCCTAGCACGTTTGCTTCAGGGACTGTGATGGGCTGCCAAGGGTCCAGCTTTCTGGACCTAGATTTCTCCCAGACAGCTGGTCTCTCATCCTCCTCACTGTCCCAGGAGCTGTCCCCTGTCCTCATTCTGGCCCAATCACAACCCTCTGGAGTGGACAACCCAACTGAAGCCATCTGGCAGCCAGCATGGCCCCTTGCCTCAGACTTGGCTGTGGCTGTATCCAAGGGCTGTGTCCGAAGACCCCTGCAGGGTCAGAGTTGGGGGCCTGCTTTCTGCACAGTGCTGGGCACCCTGCCCTTCTGGAAGGGAGACTGAGCATGTTGGGCTGGTGGCTCTCTGAGGGGGTGGACCAGGGTGCTTACACAGAGTCCCCAAGGCTGAGGACTGTCACAGAAGCCCGTGCCGCTGCTTCTTTCTTAAGCCCCTAAATCATCTCCAAAGGCACATAATTAAACCGCAAATCAGATAATCTAGGGCTCTGTTTTGTTTTGTTTTGTTTTATCACATTCCACAAATCCAGAGCCGTAAACAGCTAAGCTCTCCCACTCAAATGTCACCCGAGATGACTCACCGTCCTTTCCCAGACCAGCGGGATGCAGCAGCGGGACTCCCGCCAGACCAGACTCAGGGGCAGACCCCCCGGGTCCCGGGCAAGATGAATCCGCACTCCTGCCTCGGTTTCCTCTTCTGTGGAAGGGGAGTGAAAATGGCACCCGCCACTTGGGGCTGCTAAGCACAGATGCAGCAAACACGTGGCTATTCTTCTAGGCACCTAGGGCAGCGTGTTTTCTGTTTGTGCCCTTGCGTGTTTATGCAGACCCACAGCGGAGCTGCAGGCTTACCACCAGGACCCAGGCGAGTCATTTGATCTGTCTGGGCTCAGCCTTCTTGTTGGCAAAAAATGGATCCTTCCTTCCCAGGGTCCGGGTTGCACGCCTGCTCTGTACCAGGTGCAAGTGCGAGGACAGGAAAGAATCTAAGCAGAGCACTGGTGCCCTCCCTTAACTGGGCTGGTGGAGCCAGCAGACAGAAGGTGCAGGGCCTGGACTCAGAAAAAAGAAGGAAGGAACAAAAAGGGCTTCTGCCCCAGGGCTGAGCAATGTGGCCAGAAGCTAAGCCAAGGAACAGAGAAGACCAGGAGTGGACGCCTGCAAAGGGGCACAGCTGCAAGAAACAAAGTTAGGCTTTCCTCTCCTATACAGTAATCCTTCCGCCGTATATTCAAGCTGGCTAGTACTCGCTCTGAAATGTCACGGAAGTCGGGACGTGACATCTCCCCTGCCGCCAACCTGGTCCAACTTGCTGTCTCTCCTGGACTCAAGCAGCTGCCCCCCGACTGGTCTCCTTGTTTCTGACTCCCCCTCAATGTGGACAGCACATAGGAAACAGGATGACAGTTTGATGTAAATTAGGTCATGCCATTGTGTTACATGTATCTTCTAACCAGTCAGTGAGATACTATTAATAATAGTGAAAGCCTGGGATCAGCCCAAATGCCCACCACTAGGGACTTGTTGGATCAACTTTGGTGCATGCACACAAGAGAGAGCAGTGCAGGGGTACAAGCAATTAAGGAAGAATTCTCTAGGCTAATAGGGAGTTATTGCCAAGACACATTATTAAATTAAAATAAAAACACAAAAAAAAGAACAATGCTGTAAAAATGTTACTTTTTCTATAGAAATGGAAAAAATGGGAGAAAACAAATGAAACAAAGCAAAAATGAATTAAAATGGTTACCTGTGTGGGAGGGAGGGTACGGGAGAGAGAAGATAGACATCTCTGAAAATACCTCTTTTATAGATTTGATTTTGAAACCGTGTAAATCTTTAAATAATTCTTAAAGATTAAATCAAAAGGAACAAAACCATGAAAATTTGAAAACAACCAGAAATAAACTGTGCTTTAAGTTGGTGGCATATACACACAGAAAAAAATGTTATTATAGTTGGCTTTAAATTCAGTATTTGAGTGTTCCTCCCTAGAGGAATATATCCTAAGTACAAAAGACCTGCATTCAGAGCGCTTGCTCTTAGAAGCAATATTGTTACTTTGAAACCATCTCCTGTATACTTGCATGATAGAAACAAGCAGTAATTATATGGATGCCACTGGAGTCAAGATTTCCAGCATAATAGAAAACAGATGCAAATGTAACACAAAAGGAGCCCAGGCGTCTTAAAAATGAATTGAAAATAGTATGAACTAATGATTTGTTCTCTTTAAAGACATATTTGCTCTGCATTTCCTAGCTTCGGCTAGTAAAAATGCCCAGAAGCTTTGACAGTCCAGAGCACTGAGCACCTCCACACCTGGATTATGTTCTCTAAACACAACTTCCCACTGGAAGGAATCAGCACTTTTCTGAAAAATGGCTAAGTCCAGTGCTCAGGCAAAAACGTTGCACCATGAGCTGGGGAATGTTGCTATGCTAGAAATCAAGCTCCCAATGGTCATGGTGGTTGCGTCAAAAGGACACAGGGGTGAGGAGAAAACTTGAGCATTGAGAAGAATATGGCTGGCATTGATTGACAGGCACCCATAATTTATAAGGACACTCAAAAGCAAAATAAAAGTCATCGTTGCGAGTGGCTAAGGTAACCACTCATTCCTCTGAAAACTGAAGAAAAAGGGGAAGGAAGAATCAAAATTGATCTTGATTTCCTCTACAAGGTATATTCCAGGTAACCACAGAGTTGATGAAAAAGTGTTTTATAGAAATATGTCCGGTTATCAATTCAAAAAGAGTGATAGAATTGCAAAGTCCCATTTTGTAACCACCAATGAGCTGTGGATCTAGATACTGTCACCAATGGATGCTACAGACGTAGGTGAGGAGTTGATGGGGACGGTTATGCTGGAGGGGTCAGGCTGTCAGCACCTGGCACACTTGCGATCTTGACTTAGCTACATGGCACGAGCAGAGTTCCTGTGGCCCTTGCTATGATGAGAAGAAAGTGCACACACTCACACAAGGGAACCAAAATCTAACCGAATCTCTAGATCTAACTACCATTTATTGGAAGTTCAGAAATTTGAGAAACATTTTAAATGACACAGAAAGGAAGTGATCAGCCAAATTGAAATATTCTTCAGGTCAAATGACCCGATATTTCCACAGCAAGTTTAAAAGCCCCCTCTCGGCCCAAAAAAAGGAGGGAGGACTTGTTACAGATGAAACGAGACTCAAGAGACATTATAACCCAGCTCAGTGTCAACTGATCCTGAGTCAAGCAAATCACATCTACAAAGACGCGTTGAGACCAGCAAGGACATTTGCATACGTCAAGAGAACTTAATCAGTTGCCTGAGGTCACTCTTCTAGCAAATGGCAGAGCTGGGACCCAGATAGATCTGGGACACTGACATCCTTAATGTTCACACAACACCATGACTTATTCCTTGGGTGTATTTTGAATTTAATACAAAAAAAAATCTGCTGAAGGAGCCAGCATCTGATAAGGACTGACAGTTGGTGGCTTTCAACAGAGTTTGATGAGTGAATGAGTGAGTGAATGAATGGTCAAACAAATGAACCTGAGCATTTTTGACAGGGGAGCACCCCATGCCATCGGTGCCCACTCTTTCGGTAGAACCCGCCCCATCAGGTTCATTTGAGACTCAAAGTGACCCAGACACCCACACATCACTCCAAGCTTCTGAAGCCGCACAGAGCTGACTTTTCTCTGGAAACAGAATAATCATCATAATGAGGGTGGAAACACAGACCTCATTTCCATGGTTAATTAGAAAGCGGAGATCTCAGTGACTGGAGGGCGTTTTCTGGTTTCTCACGAAGCAGCTCATTCTGCTCCATGTCTCCACACACTATCCCAAGTGGGTATTGACTATGGGAGAGGAGGAACCCAGAAAAGAGAAGAGAACAGAATGAGTTTGGGGAACAGAGTCATTTCACCCACAAAGCACAGCTCACATATTCATAGCTGGAAAATGCTGGAGGCTGAGTGGGGAGCTGCAAATCTTGCACGGAAGTATACACAGCACCACCACGGTGACCAAGGGGATGGTTCTTTCATGAGAAAACAGCCAAGAGCTCTGAATTCAGCGATTCCATGAGCAGGATAGAACCAGCAGGCTTTAGTCAAAAGGGATGCTTTTTTTTTTTTTTTTTTTTTTTCCTGGAGGCAAACACTTCCTATTCAACGGGAGCACCAGCAAAAGCCCAGCCTCTGCCAGGTGGGAATTTACGGTTCGGGGAGGATTCCGTTTCTCAGCCTCCTGAAATGAAGGCAGGCTCTCTGAAGCTACTTGCAAAGCTCCCATCTGGGGACGTCAGCAGCTGGGATGATGTGGTTCAGAGGGCCAGAGCAGCTGCAGACAGGCCACCTGGGAGATGGTGCTGAGCATCCCACTGGCTTGTCAGCCTACCTTCTCTGCTCTGCTCAGCGTGAGCCTCTGGAGTCGGCTCCTGCGCAGCCTGCCCGGAGTGGGCACGGAGTGTGCTCCGAGGATCCGGCCTGTGGGGAATCTGGAGCCATCTTGCAGCCAGCAGTATGACTGAGGTATAGTGCAGGAAGAGGAGGCTTCAGAGAGGAGAAGGTCAGGCCCAAGAATATCCCCAGGGTTGGAGAACGATGCTGCAGTGGATTTGCCTTTCAGCCTGCATCTCCCAGAGCCTCCCAGGGCTCCAGAGTGGCCGTCTGCAGCCAACCTGCACTTGGTTATCTTCATTCACTTTTATTCATGCAGGAGAGAGGGGTGGAAAGCTCTGGGCATCTCCTCCTGTGATGAGAAGGATGGCAGAGGCCTGCAGCCCTCAGTCTCCGTGGGATGTGGAAGGCGGAGTGTTCCACCTACAGACACCAGGTCAGAGGGCTCTGACTCCTGCTCGCCAGGCTGTGACTGGCCTGGAGGAGCCACATTCTCACCCAGAACTGCAGAGCAGACTCCTGGTCTGCTGGATGTCCCCTGCCTGCCCACCAGATCAGAGCCAGACGGAGGATGCTGCTCCTGTCCCCTTCTGTCCCCACCTGTCCCCAGGTGCAGCAGCCACCTGGAGGCCTCTCCCTGCAGCCACTTCATGCCAGTGGCCACCCTGCTGGCCACGCCTGCCCCACCCCCTGTCTTCATCGGGAGGAGTCTGCCTTCTTCCCAGCCTCCCTGCCTGCATAGGTTCCACTTGCAGCCAGGGCTGCCGGCCAGGCACGTCCCTGACCCGAGGGAACCAGAGCCTCTGCAGGCTGCCCACTACCCCTCAGCCCTCTCTGGCCCCAGGCTTATTTCAGAATAAGACTGAGCGGGCCTGTCATTTCAATCCTGCAGACAGTGCCTTGAGCCCAGCACTGTCCCAGGTGCTGGGGGAACAAGATGGACCGCTAGTCTGCAGGGGAAACTGAGGGTGCAGGGTGACCTTCATGGACAGGTGCAAAGGTCAGGAGCAGGGCATGGTCGGTGCGCTCTGGGAAGGCCAGGAAGGGCTCCTGGAAGAGGTCGCATGGAGTGGAACTATAAAGAGCTGGGGCTTGGCACACACCAAGTGACCAAGGACACTTGGCTTGGCTCCCGAAGCCCTGAGTTCAAATCCTGACAGTCTCTGCTTAGAAAGGGCAGACCCTCACAGGCTCTTGTTGGTGAACTCCTTGATAATAGGAGGTCAGAGAGGGTGTTTGTGTCTTTAAAATTAACACAGCACAAACCGCACACATGGCACAGGGCCTGTGAGTGCCAGCAGCCTCGGGGAGCGGAGCTGGGTGACTCCTGTGGTGGGAGGTCCACATGGAAGTGCCCCTGCCGTCCTGGATGTGAGCAGCAGCCCTCCCCTCCTCGACCACGTTCACAGCCCAGAGCTCAGATGACCACACATGGCACATCTCTTCCTGCATTTTCGGTACGTTGGGAAAAAATAACTCCCTAGTTTGACCTCAGAATTAACAAAGCCACGCAAATTGCAATAACAAGCTATGATTTAAATCTACTGCAAGGGCAAAACAAACTAAACCACTGATAACGGGAAAAGGGACGTGCAGAATCGGGCACTCATTTTTGGTGGGAACGTAAACTGGAAACTGTTTTTGGGAGCGATTTGAAAGCACACATCAACAAACAGAGAAGCCACGGGAGACATTTCGCTTTGAAGAGTCTGTCTCACAGAAACGTAGCATGCTCGGAAATGAATGCGTAAGCGTGTGCATGCCGACGCCGTTTTTAATAGAAAAAAGTGAAAAAAGAAAAGCAGTTAATGGAAATGGTGTCTCTTGGCCGTGAAAGAAGAAAGTGGGTCTGCACGCAGTGACCCACGAGCATGCCTGTCTTCTCCGCAGGGAGCGAAGCCAAGAGAGTAACAGTTTTGTTTTGATGCCACCTCATTAAAAAAAGGTGTGTGTGTGTGTTAATATGTGAATAGGAGAAAAAATAGATCTCCTTGTTAACAAGGATTGCTTCCAGGAACGCGTATAGGGCGGGGTGTAAGTTTCTATATTTTGTGGATGTTTTTTAATCAACTGTGACTACTTTTATAATTAAAAAAAAAAAACTGGGAAAAACAAAGTCTTCCATGCTGAGGTACACACTGTCTGCTGATTCAGATAATCAAGTAAATGAGTAGTTTGTCTTTATCTAATTTGCTTAAAATGAGAACAACTTGAGGAACGGCTCGCACCGGGATGGAGGGGCTGCTTGTGGGGATGCTGGGAGCTCTCCGCACGCGTCGACCCACCCTTCCCAGACAGCAGGCCTGTGCTGTCATGATCCCCATGTGCAAGATGGGGAAATCAAGGCACAGAGAGCAGGGAACTGCCCAGATGGTGGGAGGCAGGGCTGAGACTTGAACAGCAAGCTCTGAACTCCTGCCCCCGGGGGTGCGTTCAAGAACCCCCACATCTCCCAACTACAGGCCACCCCTCCAGGAGCCGGTCCCTGCTCCCCACTCCTCACCACCCGCTTCTGGGTGGAGGAAGTCCACCTCCAGCCAGGCTTCTCTCTCTCGCCACCTGCTGCAGACATCCTTGGAGGGCTGGGGAACCCAGTGAGCCACCCTCCCCTCCGGCTTTTAACTTGGTGGGAGGAGCCAAATCAGGCTAAACCTTTACTAACAAAACCCCAGTGGCGTTAAACGGCAGAGCTTCTGGTCTGTCGCTAGTGTCCGTGGGCGAGCTTCAGCCCTGAAGCCAATGGCCCCGGTCCCTGAATTGAAGACAGCCAGTGCCCGTGAAGATGCTGACCGTCCCTGCAGTGCAGAGATCAGGGTGTCTGCTGCAGTCCATACTTGCCAGCTCAGTTCTGCCTCGGGAGGCTCCACGACGGGCCCTCGCTGTCCCACAAGGTCTCCAGGGACATGCCAACGAGCTCCAATGACAACAAGGTGAACAGTGCCCTCCCGCAGAGCAGTGACAGCCCTTCCAATTATTGTGTTTTCTCAATAGAAGAAAATAAAAGAAAAGTTAAAATCCACATTGAAATTTCCTTTCCCTTGTAAATTAGAGCCCAAAGAAATGAAAAACCCGCCCTTCTTTCCTCCCCGGTTGCTGACTCTGCTAAGGGGCCCCCGGTGCCTACTCCTGGGACTGGCGGGCACGGCTGCTACAGTACCTGCAGATCCCGGCAGCCCCAGCCCAGCCTCGCGCTCGGCACGCAGGGCCAGGCTGGAGCCGCGAGACGCCAAGAGGCGTGAGATCCCGCAGCCCGGCCCTCGAGCAGCCCTGAGTCCTTGCAGCCTGGGGGCCGAGACCTCTGCCAGGGCTCCAGGCTAGCTCACCCCAAGCAGCAGGCGAGACCCAGGGGCCCAGGGTCCTGGAAAGGCCCTGCGGGGGCTGCTCCTCTGCAGAGCCCTGCTGCCCGCCAGACTTGGGGGCCTCCCAGCCTTGCGTAAGGACACAACTTCACGGATGCCCGGCCTCACCTCTGCCCTCTCTCCTCTGGCCGTGGAGTGTGACCTCAGGTCACTGCCCCTCCCTGTCACCTGCCTCCCTCCAGCTGACCCAGACCTGGGCTTGAGGATGCTCACTTCTTAGGTCGACTCCAGTCTGTCTTCACTGTGAACCAGGCAGTGCTGAGTGCCCAGTCCCAGTCTCCTCCTCCTGCTCCCATCCTGGTGTTTCTTGGACTCCCGACTCTGCCTGCACGCAGCCTGTGTGAGCCTGTGAGGAAGCAGGTGTTTGGGACTAGGAGAGAGCTTGGTCCATCTCTGGGTATAAAAGAGAAACTTCCACCTTCCAGAGGTCTTAGAAAGCGCCCTCCGACCCTCCTCTCTGCTGCCCACGTCTCCACGAGAGGGAGTGACGGATGCATCAGAATTCCTGATTTGGCCAAAGCATGGGGAGGGCCTCCCATGGACCATGCGGACTCGGCCCCGACCCTCCGCGCCAAGCTCAGCGGAGCCTGCTCTGCCCTGGAGGGGAGACTCCTGTCTCCCAGAGCTTCCTCTCACTGGAGAAAAAGCAGAAACAGGCCGCGTCCTCAGTCCCAACCTCATTCTCTGAACCTGAGTAGGGGAGAAGCTGGCGTTCTCATCCTGGTCTCACTGCTTCCATTTCTCATTTGGGCCCTGACTCAGAGAGAGGACAGTTGTGGTCAACCCATCTTTTGCCCTGTAAACCCCAACACGCACCTTTGTCCCCCTTTTATGTGTCTTAAACCTCATTTTGGCCTCAAGGGAAGAATTGCAGAGGTGGAATTCAGAAGCTCTTCGAGGACCAAGGCCCAGCACTAACACGGGGAGTCCTTGAGCACCTCCCGGCCCCTCTGCCCTCGGCCGTCCTGTCTGTGAAATGAGGGTTCAGACAAGCGCTCACTGCTGCTCCATCTGCCCAGAGGAAGCCCTCTGGGGCACCCTGACAGATGGCCCGTCAGCCTCTGCCATCTCTGCCAGCAGCACCGCTCGCCACCCCAGGAGGCAGCTCCCTCCATGGTCAACGGCTCTTGTCAGAACGTCTGTCCTTAAATCCAGCCAAAAATCTGCCTCCGTGTCACCTCCGCCCAGTGGATCTCCTGCTGGGGCAATGGAGGGAGACCTCCTCCTCCCAGGAGAGGCATTAGGGGGCTCAGGAGAGCTCTCCATTCTCAGACAGCCTGACACTCTCCATCCGACCAGCAGGCCAGGCAGCCTGCACAGTACACGCGCTGCTGGTCACTCTGCCCTGGACGTCTTCCTCTAGCCATTGTCCCCCGGGAGGAAGGGCGGCGGGGCCATGGCTATGGCTGCAGACAATGAATGCACCCGGCTCTTCCTGGGCTCGGCCCTGCTATTGGGGGGGGGGGGGGGGGCAGCCTGTCTACAGTGTAGACACGGAGCCAGCCCAGCTCAGGCCCGAGGCCGGGGCTTCCTGACCGGTGCGTCAGCCTGGCCCTCCCACATCAGCCCGCATACTTGTCTGGTTGACTTTTTTTTTTAAACCAGTGAGCAGGACTTCACACTTAACCTCGGTAAATTCCATCTTGTTCACTTCAGTCCATTGTTCCAGCTTGTCAAGAGGCTTTTTGTACCCGGAGTATTTCTTCCACCACGTTAGCCGTCCCTCTGAGCTTTGATCTGCAAATTTGACACGCAGGCCTGTTACACCTTCAACCAAGTCATTGATGGAAACGGGGGACAGGGCCAGGGCGAGGACGGGGCGCGCCGCTGGAGGCATCCCTCCTCCTCGACACTGATCCACTAATCAATACACTCGGGCACCTCTGTTCTGGCAGCTCTGCAGCTACCTGACGGCAGAGCCATCCTGTCCAGCCCACAGCGACAGAGCGCGAACTTCACAGTCTCCCCTGCAGCCCACCTGGCCTGGCCACTGGCACCTGCCAAAGCCTCAGGGTCCTGATGGATGCGTCTTCCCACGACGCACGCTCGCAAACACCACTGTGGTCTGCCATCTTTACTGGCACCACCTCTGTTCCTTGTCCTCGTCACTCCATGCTCCCTCATGGCCGTGTCTGGAACTCTTCAAGTCTCAGCTCACGCTCTGCCCTTCCAAGGACCCACCCACCCATCAGGAGCAACTCCCCTTAGCCACCCTTGGCTCGTCTGGCCTTCCAGATGGCCCCTTGCTCTAGGGTGGAAGACCCACAGGACGGCTCTCATGGCATCGGGTAGGGCTTCTGTGACTAATTCATCTCTGGCTCATCGTCCCCACGTCCAGCGTAGAGCCCATGCTTGTCACTCAACCACGTCTTTGCAGTCTTGTCTGGACTCCACAGGGCTCCCGTCAATACGCTATGGCTCGTTTGGCCACATGTGACCTGCTGCCTGTTTTTCTGGGGACTGTGATTAAGAATTTCTTTTTTTACATCTTTAAATGGTTGGGAAATATTATAAATGATAATATTTCCTGATACCTGAAAATGATATGGAATTCAAGTGTCAGTGTCCATAAATAAAGTCCTGTTGGAAGGTGGCCACGCTCGTGGGTTCGTGTCTTGCCTGTGGCTCCTTTCACACGGCACGGCTGAGGTGAGCAGTGGAGGCAGGGGCTGCCCACCCACAGAACGGAAACTGTGGCCTCGCCAGCCCCTACAGGAAAAGTCTGTTGACCCCTCTCGGAGGGAGATGGGCCCAGAGTAGGGCAGAGCAAACCTCCACGGACTGAACCCATGCATTTGTTCAAGGGGTATCGATTTGTAGCCAGTCCATGCTGGGCAAGAAACTAAGGGGGGCGATTCAAGGAAATGACATTTAACTCGGGGCAAGAGACAAAAGAACAAGGAAACACACAAAATCATTCTATATTATGTAAAAGAGGCATAAAATCACGGGGAGGGAGCATGGTGCAGAGCAAAGGACCTGGGGAGGTAGGGTGGCTAGTGAAGGCATTGGAAAGGGAAGCTGTGAAAGGGTGGAGGGCTGCCTGGATGAGGGGAGAAGGAGGGGCGGGCTTGCATATCAGATCAGCTGGCAGGTGCCACTGTAGCCACACTGGATGCTGGCGAGGCGGTGCGGGGCAGACTGGAGGCCCCACAGGGTGAAGAGCTGGGCTTTACAGCAAGTGAGGAGAAGCCATGTGACCTGATTTACATTCGGAGACACAATGGGCAGATGTACCAATAAGCACCAAGGGCCGTGCACGTGGCAGAGAGAAGAGCTGGCGGTTCTGTCTCCAGGACACACTCGTGTTACAGCGAGCTCTCTGAAGTGTTGGGACCTGGAGGCTAGGAGCCACGGTTTCTCCACAAACACGGAAAAATCTCCTGCCTCTCTCCCTGACGTTCATCCAGGCTCCATTCATCTTCCTTTCTCCCCTCCCTCCCCTCCCTCCTCCAACTAGTCAGATTGCTCTGTGCCCCGCCTGTGACAGGAGCTCTGGGATGGGCAGGGAACATCCAAGCACCCCCTTACATGTGAGAGGGGTTGGCTCTAAGTGGGAGATGCCCACGTGTGCTTGCACACACACATGCATGGTCTGGGACGGCAGGGCCTCTGCACACTTGGAAGTGAGGACGCGATGTCCTTCTGTTTGTAGAAGAGGAAGTATGGATAGGCTAAGCCCT
Source organism: Equus quagga (assembly GCF_021613505.1). Taxonomy (NCBI): domain Eukaryota; kingdom Metazoa; phylum Chordata; class Mammalia; order Perissodactyla; family Equidae; genus Equus; species Equus quagga. Next base: position 2,546,750 of record NC_060285.1, on the reverse strand, counting down.
TTGCCTGAGACAGCACCACTAGGAGGTGACAAAGAAGGGTTTAAACCCAGGACGCCCTCTGGGCCCAGGGCCTACAGCTCCTAGGATCCCAAACACACAGGGCCACATCAGTGCAGCGGCACACGTGGCTCCTCTGGGCACAGAAGCACACCATCCTGCCTCTGTTCAGTCCTGGCCACACTGTGACCAGCAGGGAGCCCTGGGGTGACTGAGGCAGGCAGGCACTGTGGTTGGGGCCCTCGGACTGATGCGGGCCACCTGGCTGGACCCCAGTGGGTCCTTCATCCTCCAGGGGGCTCAGCTTGGCTCGGAAGCTGTGGTGACACATGCTGCCCTTACCGTGCGCACTGGATTAGTGTCCAGTTTGCAACTAGGCTGGAAGCTGGGGCAGCACCTGCTTCCTTCGTTGGCCTGAAACAGCCCGGCCATCCGGCTAAGCTTCAGTGACCTGCTGGCTTGAGCAGTCCCCATTCAGCCCTGGCCAGCCGGACAGTCCCTGAGCTCAGTCAGGATCAGACTGTAGACGGAAGGATGGAGATTCAGCAAGGACTGACCCAATCCCAAGCTGAACAGAGCCAGCCTTAGCCCAGAGTCCCTCAGCCCAGCAGCAGGACAGGACAGAGATGACCGGAGACGCCCAGGAGGGAAGGTAGCACAACTCGGCCTGTCCACTGCTCTGACAAGGACAGACGGCCGCTAAGTGGCTTTCTCTGGAGCTGGAGCCTAGAGGACTTGGGTGATAGCTGGAATTTGATCTTGAGCAGCCACCAGCCCTGTTCCTCAGTGACCAGTGTGGCCCGTGGGGAGGAGCTGCCCCTCTTCCAAATGAGAGAGGCTGCAGGGATGCGGGTCTTGCGCCATGCCCCCCCCTTACAGTGTTCACTATGTCCCCTTCCATATGGCCTTCCGCATGATTCAAGGACATCAGCACACATCTTAAGTGTCCCTCTGTGCTCATGCCTGAGCCAGGAGAACGGGGGACAGAGATGCCACATGCACACAGAGCAAAGAGGGTGCAGGGTGGGGAGCAACCGCTGCCCATGTCCCTGTGAAAGGGTGTCCCATGCGGCACCACCTCCTCCGCCCGCCTGCTGGCGATGGCCACAACTCCCCACGCTGTGCTCAGCAAACCCTTCCTCATGCAGTCACAGCCACAATGCCGGGCACGCAGCCTGCCGCATGCCAGGTGTCTCTCTCCACAATTCTATGAGGATAAGGAATATTTCTGTTTTCTTTACGGCTCTATCTCTAGCGTCTAAAACACAGAGCAGGCACTGTGGAAGGATTAAGGAAAGAATGAACTGATCTAACCCTTGATTGCAGAACTAACTGAAGGAAAGCTCACAGTCATGCCTGCAGTGTCGGCTTAAATGACAAACACCATTTGTCCGTTTGGAATCTGACCTACTTCGGGAGATTCACAGGGGACACTACGGACTCTGCTTTCAAATCACATCGTCGGAGACCCTGACATTCAAAGCCTTTGTTCTCTGTGTTTCTCCTGTTCTGTTATCCTTCTCCCCTAACTATGTCTTTGCTTGTCAAGCTGGCTGGGTTGATGCCTGGTTCATCGCCATTAACACAGAATGTCGCACAAACCTCGGACCCTGACATGCCAGACCCTCAATGGAGAGTGCACACGTCTCCAAGTCACCTCAGACCTCTCAACACAGCTCACAGATCTGCTCTGCCCTCACCAAGGGCAGCTCCTACGTATCCAGCTGCGGAAGGTCATCTCTCCTTGAGTGACGTGTGCACTCCAGGCTTAGTCAGTGCACAAGTGTCCATATAGCTTCTCTTTTCCACTGAAGAGGATCCTTCACAGATGCAGAATTCAAAACTGCAGGCATCCCGTGACTTTTCTTCTGCCCAAGATGCCAGGCCAGGCATCGATTGGTCTTTACATCTTTTTCCTTATAGTAACCCAAACCGAAGCTGAGTCACGTCGTCCCTGGATGACACAACTCCTTTCCAAGTCGGGGTGCTGCCCATTCTCTCTGCTCTTAGAGACCCTGCATCTGGCTTCTGAATTAATCCACGCAGGGCAACACCTCCACTGTTCCTTCTCTCTCAGGAGAACCAGGAAACTAATAGGAAAGAGTAGAATGAGATCAACAGAGAAGCACTTCTGGAATGATGGGGTAAGGACGACTCCATAAAAGCAAGGAGAGCACTGGACAAATTTGTCAAAATCAACCTGTTCAGAACTCTGTAAATTAAACAAAACCTTGCAACAACTGAAGAAATATCTTTCAGGAATGAATGGCTGAATCTGAGTAATAATAGTGAACTTTGTGGCCTTTTGAATTGCATTTATTCCCACCTCCTTCTCCCCAGCTCCATAGTAGCTTTAGAAAGCAGTAGCACTATAACCATGGGGTATTAGGCAGAGTTCTCCAGAGAAACATGACCAATAGTGTGTGTGTGTGTATATATATATATATCCTATATTTAATTTTCTGTATATAAAATATACAGAAATAGATTTATTATAAGGAATTGGCTCACATAATTATGGAGGCTGAGAAGTCCCAAGATCTGCAATTGGCAAGCTAGAGACCCAGGAAAGTCAAGCCAGCAGAACCTGGCAGCCACTAGAGGGGACAGAATGAGTTTGGAATTCCCCCAAAAGCTCTAAAGCTGGAGAACTACCACTATTTGACCTGTCTGACAGTTAACTGGAAATTACCACCCAAAAGGCTTGTCTTTATTTGATCTGACCCAGAACTCACTCTAGGCAAACAAGCTATATGCCCAGGGTGTTTGTCAAAAACAATCAACAGCAACTGTTTACCATGGCAGCTCCCTGAGGCAGTGGTCCCAGTTTGAGAAAATAGAGACTGCCTAAAAATCCTAAAAGGAAAATTCAGGGACTGAGATGTCCAAAGGGGCTTTGAAAATCTTTGAAATATTCCTGGGAATCTAGCAGTTCACACACATATACAGGGCTGTGCACAAGCCCAGGAAAGACCTGTGAAGAACCCAACATCTCCCTTGACTGACCTGGAAGCTCTGTGCAAACAGGGAGTGAAGGTTGAGGCAGGGTTGTAAACAGTCTGCAAAGCAATCAAAAGTGGACCCTGAAAGACACACAGAGCCCCTCAGCAAAGGCTGGGAGACATACCGAATGAAGGCATTTAGGGAAATCTATGTCTAAACATTAGTTGACAACTAAACTAGTGAAGGAGTGACTTCAGTGGCCACACACAACAAAGAATACAAACTGTACAGAAATAGTTTGGGAAGGTCACTAAGTAAACAGCTGAAACAACAGCAACAAACATGGAGGGTGAGGGGCAATCTGATTTTCAGAGTTGCTACATTATATTATTTAAAACGTACAGTTTTCAGCAAAAAATTTTGAGACACACAAGGAAACAGGAATGTATGGCTGATACACAGAGGTGGAGAAGCAGTCAATAGAAGCTCTCTCTAAGGAGCTCAGACACTGGATTTACTAGAGACAGACTCTAAACCAGGTTCCATAATAAAGCAGACACAGACATCACAAGAAAAGAAAACCAAGACCAATATTCTTTATGAATGTAGGTATAAAGATCCTGAACGAAATACTGGGCAAACTTAAACGTGTGACCCATAAAAGGATCATACTCCATGACCAAGTGGATTTCACTGTTAGTTAAATATTTGAAGATAAACCGATGTAATGACACCATATCAATAGAATAAAGGACAAAACAACATGGCATTTCATCACATGAAGGAAAAGCATTGACAAATTCCAGCACACTTTCATGCTAAAAAAACATTCAAGAAACAAGGAGTAGAAACTCCCTTATCTTAATAAAAGATATACCAAAATCTCACAGCTAACTTTATGCTTTATGATGAAATACTGCTTAAGATCAGGAACAAGACAATGAACTCTGCTCTCACCACTTCTATGTGACATTTTTTGGAGGTTCTAATCAGGGTAATTAGGCAAGAAAAAGCAATAAATAGTATCCAAATTGGAATGGAAGAAATAAAATCATCTCTATTTAAAGATAACATGATCATGCATATTGTAAATCCTAAGGACCCCATACATACAGACAAAAACTATTAAAATTTATAAACAAGTCAACAAGGATGCAGAGTATATGATCAATACATAAAAATCAATTGTATTTCTATACACTTGTAATGAACAATCAAAAAATAAAATTTGAAAAATAACAAGTCCGCTTACAACAGTAGGAAAAAAGAATAGACTACTTAGGAATATATTAACAAAGGAAGTGCAAAACTTGTGCATGGAAAACCACGAAACACTGAAAAAAATTAAGACAGAACTAAATAAATGAAAAATATTACTTATCCTTGAATGAGAAGACTGAATATTAAGATGACGACATTCCCCAAACTGGTCTACAGATTTAACCTAATTCCTATCAAAAGCCCAAATGCCTTTTTTTTGCAGAAACTTACAAGCCAATCCTAAAATTCAGATGGATATACAAGTGGCCTAGAATAATGAAAACAATCTTGAAAAGGAAAACAAAGTTGAAGGACTTACATTTCTCTAATTCAAAACTTACTACATAGCTACAATAATCAATATAGGCGTGGCACTAGCATAAGGGTAGAAGTATAAGTCAGTAGAATAGAATTGAGAGTACAGAAACAAGCCTTTGCAATTATGGTCAATTTTTGACAAATATGCAAGACCATTTATTAGGGAAAGAATAGTCATTTCAAAAACGGTGCAGGAACAAGTAGTGTCCACATGCAAAAGAATGATGTTGGACTCCCTACCTCACACCACATACAAACATTACCTCACTATAGACCCAAGATTTTAACTTTTGTAAGTAAGACCATTAGTTCTCACTAGAACTAAAACTATAACATTCTTAAAAGAAAACATAGAAATAAAACTTTGTGATCTTGGTTTAGGCAATTGTTTCCTAGATATCACAACAAACTGGACTTCACCAAAATTAAAACCTTTTGTGGTTCAAAAGACACCATCAAGTAAGTTAAAAGACAACCTATGGAATGAGAGAAAGTATTTGGAAACTATATATCTGATAAAAGACATGTATTCAAAATATGAAAACAACTCTTACAACTGAACAATAAAAATATAAATAAATCAATTTAAAAGTGGGCAAATGATTTGAATAGATATTTCTCCACAGAAGATAAGTAAATGGTGGATAAGCATGTGAAAAGATGCTCAACATCGTCAGTCATTAGAGAAAATGCAAATCCAAAACACAAGATACTACTTCACATCCACTAGTTTGGCTGAAATAAAAAGAAAGACAGATGATAGCAAACATTGGCAAAGATGTGGAGAAATCGTAATCATTGAACATTGCTGGTGAGATTTTAAAATGGTAAAGTCACTAGGAAAGAGCTTGGCTGTTTCTCAAAATATTAAACATAGAGCTACCAAATGACCCAGCAAAGTGGAAGCATCCACGTATCCCTCAGTTGGACAAAGGGTAAATAAAATGCAGCATGTACATATGATGCCATATTTTTCAGCCATGAGAAAAGAACAAAGTACTGACACAGGTATCAACATAAACGAACCTTGAATGCCTTACGCTAATTGAAAGAAGTCAGTCACCCAAGGTCACATTGTATGATTCTGCTGACCTGGAATGTCTAGAATTGGCAAATCCATAGAGACAGAAAGTGGATCAGTGGTTTCCAGGCGCTGAGAGGTGGGAGGCTGACTGCCAATGGTACAGGGTTTCTTTTCAGGGCGATGGAAATGCTCCTTAATTATATAGAGGTGATTATACGCGGCTCTGTGAATACGCTGAAACCCACTGAACTGTGCACATCGAGTGTTGTTTATGATTTGTGAATTGTAACTGAATTCCATTATAAATTACATCACATAAATTACACTGCAAAATGAAGTTAGATCTTCAGCGTGCTATAAACTGTGCAAATAAACTTTGTACGTATGGATAAAGGGAAACTTGAAAGAAAACGTCACTTTACCACCGAGACTCTTCCAGATCATCCACTTTGCTTTCCTCTGTGGTGCCTATCATCCTCTGACAGCCCACATACAGTAAAGCCCAATCGCAGGTGAGGTCCAAGGACTCAGGTGTGTGAACTGCCAGGATCACAGTACGGGGAAGTACTGGGAAGTTAAAGGATAATGGATGAGTCTGTACAGGTAGCCATCTTGATATCTGGAGTCCACTGCACAATTTGTGCCACTTAAGTCTGGCACCATCCGGCAGTGCCTGTCAATTGTGGCTTAAATATCAGTAGGGATGATTTGGGACCCTGTGACGTGTTAGTCTTGGTTCCTCAGAGAAACAGAACCAACAGGACATATATGGCTTATTATAAGGAATCAGCTTGGAGGATTATGGATGTGGGAAGGTCCCAAGATCTTCAGGGTGAGTTGGCAAGGTAGAAACCCAGGACAGTCCAGCCTGAATCCAAAGGCCTGAGAACCAGGAGACACATGGTGTAGTTCTAGTCTGAAGGTGGGAAAATAATTGACGCCCAGCTTCAAAGGCCATCTGGCAAGAGGAATCCCCTTTGACTTGGGGAACAGTCAGCCTTTTTATTCTATTCAGGCCTTCAACTGATTGGATGAGGTCTGCCCACATTGGGGAGGGCAATATGCTCTACTCAGTCTACTGATTTTTATGTTAATCTCCTCCAAAAACACCTTTACAGAAACACCCAGAGTCATGTTTGACCTAATATCTGGGCACCTTGTGGCCCAGTCAAGTTGATGCATAAAAGTTAACCATCACGTGTGGTCACCCCGTATTCCTAGCACAGTGGCGTCAGCCCTGGGAATATCCTGGTGAGTTGGCACAGGTTCCGGCTGCTCAAACCAGGGAGATCAGACCCAGAGAATCCCACCTTCTGCTCCCTGTCCCGGATGGAGCTGCCACACATTTTCCCACCTGGCTTGTCCATTTCTCCCTGTTTGCGAAAGCTAAGAAGTTCAGTCCCTTCCTACTTGCGAACGGAAGCTGTGTAGGAGATGAGAGCCAGTGTCCAATTCCCTGACATTTGTCTCGTGTTGTGATTGGATCTGCTGCTGTGTAGCTTTACACATTTGCTGGCATATTCATCTATATCGTTTCGTCCAGCTTCTCATTTCTGGAGGTGCATGACATCATCCCTTCTTATTTTTCACTATTCTATTTCTTCTGCCTGGAGCAGTGCATGGTATAAGTTGGTATTTAATAATTTTTTTGAGCAAATAGAACAAACCAAAATATATAAGAAAATTTAAGTATAAATAAAATAAACCCATTAGCCACAGCTGAGTTTTTGTTTTTTGTTGTAATCCGTATATGAGCTACATTCTTCCGGCTCCCACCCACCAAAGCCCAACTCCACAAGCTCTGAGAAGTCACGGCCTCCCACCAGGTCTGTCAGTTCTGGGGCTCATTCTCTCCTGATCTGCTCCGTTCTTTGTTCTTGAATCCAAGAGTGTGATCTGTTTGGCCCTCCCCATCCTGACTCATAAACCCACTCACTCGGCGTGTCGAGAACTTGTTAGCTGCTGAGGGAGCCTGGGGACAGTGGAGGGCAGAAGACAGTGGGGCACTCAGTTCTACCTCTGCAGGTTTGCACTTCTCTTTGCCTCCCATCCAGCTCTTCACTCCTCACACCTGTGTGAACCCCCTAGAAAATTCTGATTCTTTTCCTTCTGCTCTCCAGAACAGAACTGCCTCCCACTCACTATCCCCAAGCCAGCCCAGCAAGGTCTCAGCAGAGAAAGACCCCTTTCTGTAACAGGACCCATTTCCTGTGGCAGATATTTAGAGTTACCATTAGTTTTTTTCCTATCACACTATTTTGGTCCATTTCTGTGTTTTCCAATTTATTCACAGTGGATGCATATTACTGTGTATTTAGGAAACAATAAGTACTATTTTTAAAATTCAAGAAAGGCCCTCTGCTGCTTAAGTAATTTGCCCAGGTTTAGTCAGTGGTGGGGAAAAAATGTGCAGGAGGCAGCTGGCTCCACCGCCTGAGGCCGCGGTCCCCGGGACTCTGCCTGCCTCCCACATCGACTTTCTCTTCCATCCAGGCATTTCCCACGTGATGCCTGGCTCCTCCATGGAGGCACCAGTTCCTTAGCCAGCCCAGTTGCAACGCTTATAGCTGTCCTCCGCTCCTCGATGCAGCACACCCCAACATCAATTCATCAGCAAGATGGGCAATTGAGACTTTCATAGGTCCCCTCTGTCACCAGAGGCTCCATCCTCGCTCTCTCATTCCGAACCCAGGTGACGCCTCTTAGACGGAAGCCTCCTTGCTTCCGGTCCCTGTTCTTTTGTCTATGCTACCCATCGCCTGGAAGTCCGGTTTTCTTCCAAACCCTGCGATGGATCCTTTTTCCCATGAGGTAGCCCTCAAACCCCCACACATCCCTGACCCCTCTGGATCTGGCTGTGCTGCCTGCCCCAAGCATCCCTACTGGGTGCTCTCGCCCAAATCCACAGAACGTCCATCAGGATCTGTCACGCCCTCGTGCCCAGCGGCCCTGCAGATGGTGGTCTCTGCCTGGAACACTCCTCTTGCACCTTCCACCTTCTGAAACGTAAACCTTTCATAAGGCTGAGCTGAAATGTCAGAACTTCCACAATTGTCTTTCAGTTGTCCAGCCAGAAGTAGTTCATCTGCACACTGTAATCTGTGTCTAGCAGAGTGATCTTCCCTCTGGCTGTGGAGTAATGTTTCTGGGCCTGTGTAGCTGGCCGTCCTGAGAGCACAACCCCCTCTCACTGGCCTGGCACACACCAGTTTGGGTGGCTCAGGGCAGGGTCAAGGCTGCCAGCTGGACAGGTTCGCAGACCTGCTGGCTGAGACGCCCCGCATGCCCTTCCTTCTTCTCTTGGACCGAAGGGCAGAACTAGGCGCTGTGACTTCCGCGAATGCGGGCCACGTTTTCAAGAAACCAGCTATGGCCCTAACTGGGACCCCCCTCTGAATCTCTGTAGTGTCCACCCTCCCACTTTGGCATATTCATGTCTGTACTTCCTCAGAGATTCCAACCCCATTTCTCCTCATCCCCACATCTCAGCACACTTTGGGAACTGCGTAGGTGCTTAATAAACGCTCTCGGATAAAAAGGATTAGATAATTTATGAGCAGAGATAGAGAATAATTGCCGACGAGAGTTACGTCCTAATAATGCAGGCAGCTCTGAGTTCGTCTTGAAGTTTCTCTCTTGACCTGATTCTTGTCAGGGGGATCATAAAATCAAAGGTCGGCCTCATTAGCTGGATGATGCTGAGCTGTGACAGCTCCATGGCGGCTGGGGAGGCCCGATTCCACAGAGCAGAAATGCCCGTCCAGTGGCTCTTTCATCCACGGAGTGAGCAAGCAGGAAAGGGAGCCCGTGGACCTTGGGTGGTGACGTCTCTCTCAGTTTCTCTCGTGTCCCCACCTTCACGTGGCATGGCTGGGGCTCTTCCCTTAGCATGAACGTTACTTCCAGCATCTGGATATGGTTCTTCCCTCTTTACATGGAGACACCAGGCTCCCTTTTCAATGCTTGTTCTCTGACCCTTCACGTGAGGTGCCTGACAGCTGGGGTTGTGTTCTACAGGATTGGCAAATGCACATTTCACCACTTACAAATTTTCTGGAAGCTTCTCAAGGGAGGGTCAAGTGTCTGATTCAGGCATGTATCCAAACATATGATAAAGGATTGGTAGATATGCAGGTTAACCATTTTCTTTCCTAAGTACTAACTACCCCTTTCTCACTCATTTACATAAAATTCCCTGTTGCCCAAGCACCTGCTCTGTCTCCTTTGTGGGGACAGCCCCCACCTGCTCTGCTCACCAAAGCCGCCAGCCTGGCTTGGAGGCCACTGCCTCTGCTTAGCTCTCTGCACCCTCCCAGCTCATTAACTGTTTGTGACAATTAATGGCATGTACGTTTGGTGCCAGCACCATTCATGAGCTCATGAATAACAATATACTGAGAGTAGATCTCTCTCCCTTGGTCGACTGGGAGCGCTCAACAGCGGGGTCTCTGGGACCCGTTTTGGCTCCCAAGCACTTTGCACAGTGCCTGGCCCATTCTATCTCTTGGTGAAGTTGCTTATGGAAGGAAGAAGGGGAGGGCAGGAAGGGCGGAGAGAAGGGAGGTGGGAGGGGAGAGGAGAGATGCAGGGAAGGAAGGAGGGAGGGAGGGTAGGAGGAGAGAAGACGAAGGATGGAGGGAAGGATGAAAGAGGGAAGGAAAGAATGAGGCAGGAAAAGTATGAAGGAGAGAAGGAAGGAGGGAGGGAAGGATGGAGGGAGGGATGGAGGAAG